>NC_134741.1:3690000-3997500 GCF_049634645.1 Pelodiscus sinensis
GCAGACAGACAAGCCCACAGGCAAAGACAAAGCAAAGTGCCAGCCACTTCCTGCTCAGCCCAGCGGGGTCTCTGTGTGGCCCCCAGACCTTTTGTTTGCCGTTCCCAGATTCAGCAACACTCACAGGCCCACACGAGGGGGCTGGTTTGATGCTTCACCCCACGGCCCAGCAACGAGCCCCCAAACTCCCCCTGTGCTCTGAGAGCTCGGTTTGCTGTGTGAATTCTGTGGGGCAGGTTATGTCAGGCCTGGGCACAAGCAGGGTTCAGAACCAACCCACAAGTAAGTCCCTGCTCAAGGGGATTGAGCAGTGTCCTTTGCCAGCAATGCAAGTCCAGCCATGTAAGTGTCCCATTCACATGCCCAGACTATCTTCATACCCCACTCACAGTTGCTGCCCTTGCTCAGGGCAGTTAAGAGCTCACAGGTGGTTTTCAGAGCTCACCTCCCACTCTTGGGGGGGTGGGGATAGGAGGCATCTCACCCACTCCTTTGGCCACTTGCCACTGCTCCTACTAGCCTCCCGCCAGCCACTCCCTCCAGCCACCCCGTCCATGCTGCTGTGGGTGCCAGTGTCTCAACACATGGTAAAATCAGACCAGAGACAGACACTGTCAGTAAAAGCTTCTCTTGGAAATGCTCCTTTGGATGCTGGGCCTCCCTCCCCAGCCCACCAGAGCCGTGTGCCGCTGTCATACGCCTGCCCCATGGACATCTTCCCATTGCAGAAAGCACGCCGAGCCAGACTGTGACTAGCCAGCCCATCTCTGGGCACCCAGGGGCTACGTCTACACTGCAGGCTTCTTATACAAAACTTGAGGAGTATCTATAATGCACGCGCATTCTTGTTGCAAGTAAATTTATGGCAAAATGTAGGAAAGGAGGGCTTCTTGCGCAAGAATTATTCCTCTCCCCATGAGGAATAAGCCCTCTTGTGCAAGAGCTGTTGCACAAGAAGTCAATATGGATGGGCAACAGGGGTTTCTTGCATGAGAGAGCGTTCACACTGCCATGGATGTTCTTGAGCAAAACCACATGGCAGTGTGGACATGCTGTTGCACCTAACAGTTCTTGCACAAAAAGCCTGCAGGGTAGATGTAGCCAGGGGTGTTTGGGTTTGTTACCAGCACTGAGCTTTATACAACAGCCCAGGGAACATTGTGAAAAGCCAAAACCTTCCAGCCCTGGGTATCCCTGGCCAGCCAGAAAGAAAGGGAATTTCGGTTTCCATATCATTGCTCATGTGCCCCAGTGGCCTAACGGACAAGGTGTTGGCTTCTGAAGCCAGGGATTGTGGGTTCAAGTCTCATCTGGGATGACACTTGTGATGTTTCCTAGTTGAGTCTCTTTGTCTTCTTCTTTACCATGTTAGCTGTGAGGGTCCCCTGGAATTGCCATTTTCCCCCAGACAGGACCCCTCAGGAGCAGACAGTAACACTGGTGTTAGGCTCAGACAGGAGGAGAGTGTTTGTTAAAAGCTGAGGTGTGCACAGTGAGGTCACTTGCAGAGATGCAGGCGCTGGCTTCTCTGTATGCACCTTGGCACCTGTTACCCATCGGTACCTGCCACCTCTCACTCCCCTGCCAGCACCCAGACAGAAGGCCAGTGCACATGGAGCCAGCGACCGTAGCGAGGGAGGTGGCTGCAGCACAATTCCAGGCTTGGGGCACATTGAACAACTGTTTGAAATATTTTTAAAACAAAAAATATGAAAAACTTTAGGCTCCATCTACACTGCAGGCTTCTTGCCCAAGAACTATTTTGTGCAAGAGTTCTTGTGCAAGAGCATATCCACACATCCATGTGCTTTGGCACAACAGAGAGGGAGAGCTGAGTGGTTTGAGTATTAACTTGCTAAACCCAGGATTCTGAATTCAATCCTTGAGGGGGCCATTTAGAGATCTGGGGCAAATCTGTCAGGGCTGGTTCTTGTCCTTGCTATGAGGGTAGGGGGCTGGACTATCTGACCTCTCAAAGTCCCTTCCAGCTCTATGAGGTGGTTTATCTCCTCATAAGGAGCATCTACAGCAGCATAGATGCTCTCCTGTGCAAGAAAGCTCTAATAAGCCCTCTTGCCTGTGCACACTGCCTTCTTGTGCAAGAGGGCTTATTCGTAATGGGGAGAGGAATAACTCTTGCACAAGAAGCCCTCTTTTCTAATGGTTTACTGTACATTTTCTTGCACAAGAATGCACATGCAGGGTAGACACTGTGCTAGTTTTTGCACAAGAACTGCCATTCTTGTGCAAGAAGCCTGCAGCATAGCCAGGAAGTGTGAAAAACCTCACAACAATAATCCCCAACGCAGCAAATCCCACTGAGGTTTGAACTCAGATTGCAAGACTCAAAGTCCTGCCCCTTACACCATGGGACCTAAACAGGTGACTGTGTGTAGCTATATCGAATACTGAGCTTTCAGACTGGCCTCTGCACTCCTGGCTTTCCTCCTGCTGCTTCTTCCCTCTGGCTACGACTACACGGCACATTTAGTTTGGAATAAGCTGGTCTCTAATAGTGATTCCAAAATAGCTTATTTCGAACTAGCATGTCTACACTGCAGGGAAACCTCAGAATAGTCTGAGGCAGGCTCCCCAGTGTAGATGAGCTATCTCGATTTAGAGCCCCAGGAAGAATAACTTAGAATGGCCCCGGGGAGGGGCTAGTTCAAACTAGCAGCAGTGGCGCATCTACAGACACCTTATTTTGAAATAGCTAATTTGTATTACGTGTTATTCTTCGTAGAATGAGGTTTGCAGAAGTCGGAATAAACCGTCTGTTACTTCAGAATTATTTCAAAATAACGGAATTGCTGGGTAGACTCTTGCATTGTTATTTTAGAATAACGGCCATTGTTCCAAAAGAACTTTTGTGTTTGTGGATATAACCTGCGCAGCCCAAGAAATGTGATTGGCAGCTCCTCCCCACAATCTTTCTGTCAATTGCAGTGGAAGACTCTGAAGACATGGACCCAAAGCAACCACCTTGGTTACCTTCTGCTAAGGCCAGGCCGGAGGAAAAATAATCGCTCCTTTGAGCAAGAGTTGAACCAGCAACCTAAGGATCACTTGCCAAACACACACATTACAATCCTCTGCTCTGCCACCTGAGCTATCCAAGGGAGCCTGACTGGTACTGGCTTGTCTAGGTTGTCGTTGCTACAAGTCTCGGGGTACATGCTCCCCCAAGTAGGTGGCATTGCTGATGAGGGGCAGAGGAGCACAGGGGCTGTCACAGGTACTTCACATGCAGACAGACCCCCTGAGTGAAACCTGAGCTAGATCCATCCATGTCACAGCAAAAGGAAGAAAGTTGGGTTCTTCTCATGTGTCTTTGTTCCAGAGTCTCTAGGGGTGCGGTCGGGGCAGGTCCACAAAAAAACAAACCACTTCTTCTCACGTGTCTTCAGCAGGGGAGGCAGGAGCTGAAAGTGGGAAGGGCGGGCAGGGGAAGGGTGTGTGCGGTGGTGGTGGGGGAGGCACAGGGGAAATACAGAGGCCCCTTGTGGGGGCACCCAGGGGAGAGTCTCACAGGTGTCCTTGTCTGGAACTCTCCCTCAGGGCCTCTCAGATGCACAAGCCCCCGGAAGGGCCTGCTGGATGGCAGCCGTGTGCTGCTGCTGAAGGGCCTTTTGCGGAAAAGGGATGCAGATTAGACACAGCGCAATTGCAAATGAAGCGGGGATTTAAATCTCCCCCGCTTCATTTGCATGAACATGGCTGCTGCTTTTTTCCAGCTCGGGGCTTTGCCGGCAAAAAGCGCCAGTCTAGACGGGGATCTTTTGGAAAATAAAACCTTTTCCAAAAGCTCCCTTATTCTTAGCAATGTGGCCCCCTGAGCAGCCCCTGATATTCCCTGCTTGAGCCCCAGAACCAGCCCTGAGTGTTGGGGGCAGAAGGGGAGCAGCTCACACATGCCAGGGGCTGGCCGGGGGCAGGACATGAGCCTGCAAGGCAGCAGTGACATCACACAGAACTTTTGCAGCACTTCAGCTCATTGGTTGCCAGGCAGTGACCTCATAGAAGACCCCTGGCAACAACCAGGTGGGACAGGGGCAATCTCAGAGACCCCCATGGCCTGGCTGCTTGGAATCTCCTTTGTGAGGTTTCCCCTTGAGGGCAGAAGGGATTGAGGGTCCCATCTGGGAGTGTCTCTGCCAAGATTTCCCCTGGCTGCAGTGGGAGGGGGCTGGGGCAGGCAGGGCTGCCACTAAACCTCTGGTAGAGGCAAGAGAGAAGGGGGGGGGTTTGTTTCAAATCACCTGAAGTCAGCACTTCAGGGAACCTTTCTGCCACTTGCTGACTGGCCAAGGACACCCAGGGCGGGAAGTTTTTGGCTTTTCACAATGTTCCCTGGGCTGTTGTACAAAGCTCTGTGCTGATAACAAACCCAAACACCCCCTGGCTACATCTACCCTGCAAACTTCTTGCTCAAGAACTGTTTTGTGCAAAAGGTCTTGCCCAACAGTGTGTCCACACTGCCATGTGCTGTTGCACAAGAGAAGTGCTTTTCTGCAAGCGTGCCCGTGGCAGTGTGGACGCTCTCCTGCGCAGGAAAGCTCTGACGGGCATTTTAGATATAGGGCTTCCTTGAGCAAGAAACCCCTGTTGCCCGTCCACACTGACTCCTTGTGGATGAATTCTTGCACAAGAGGGCTTATTCCTCGTGGCGAGAGCAATAACTTCTGTGCAAGAAGCCCTGTTATCTGATGCTGCACTATAAAGTTACTTGCACAAGAACACTTACCTGCAGTGTAGATGCTCTGCAAGTTTTTACACAAGAACAGTTGCTCTTGCGCAAAAAGCTGGCAGCGTAGATGTAGCCCTGCAGTGTAGACACAGTCTGAGGGAGACAAGGAAAGTAAGTGGCCAGAACCTCCCCCCAGCAGGCTGGCCCTCAACAGGACAGGCACGTCTACACAGCACCCTCACCTCGAAGTGAGCTGTGCAATGTGAGCGGCTGCCCGGGACCCCAGGGGAAGGTCTGTGGGAAGTTTCCAAGGCAACAACAACTACAAAGTTTCATAATCTACACTCATGTGAATGTGATTTATTCCTCCACTAGCAAGTGTCTCTGAAGGGATGAGAAATGCAGGGCCCAGGTGCAGAGCGCCGGGTCACATTCTCCTGCCTGAGCCTCAGTCCTGGCTGAAGCCTGGCGACAGAGAGAAGAGGCCAATGCAAACAGCCCCATGGCAGCGAGGGAGTCAGTACGTGGTTGGGTGGAGCAGGGAGCTGGGGGCAGAGTTCAGCTCTAACTCACTAGGGGTGCATCCCATAGTTCAAAATAATCAATGCGCCTATTTTGAAATAGCTTATTTTGTAATTTGGGGCTGGCTACACAGCACCTAGTTCCAAATAAATATTCCAAAACGTCCCTCCCTCCTCCTGCCATGCAGGGACGTCAGAATAGCAAGCCCGTTATGGTTTGAAATAAGGGGCTTGCTCTTACGACGTGTCTGTGTGATATGAGCACCACATCCCCTAAACCTCCGAGCTAGCCAGCCCACGGGTGTCAGTCTCACAAGTGGCCCTTTCAGAAAGGAGCCTTGGGCAGCCGCAGGGATGTTGTGGGCTCTGGAACAAGGTGGGTGAGGAAGCAGGGGTTGTCACAGGCAGGGGAATTAGCTGGAGTGGTAGAGCACTTGCTTAGTATATAAGAGGCAGTGGGTTCAATGTCTCCATCTGCATCTCAGCTCTTATCCTTTAATTTCAGTGGCCCCCTCCCTCTTCCTACCTCCTCTCCCAAAAGGGACAGACCCCCCCCCCCCCCCAGCAATTGCCATGCTGCAAAGTAGAGAATGGAGATATCAAACTCAGTAGCCCATCAGGCTCTGTGGTGCAATGGAAAGCATGTTGGACTTCTAAGCTGCATTGGTTAATGTGAGCCCAGCTAGATGCTCAAAGGTTGAGGGCTCAAGTCTTATCAGAGTCACTTTAGCTGCTTCCTCATTTCCAGGATGCAGCTTTTACAGACCAGTCAATCCTTAGGCTGACACTGGGGTGGGCTGGCATCCAGGCAATTCCCAGCAGACACCAGTAAGGGTGGAGGGAAGGGCTAGGACTTGGGGTTGGGGCTGGGGGTTGTTCTGAAAGGCAGCAGGTGCCTTTAGACAGTTTTGTCCCTCCCTGTCTCCTACGAGTGCTGAGCAACACTCAGGCTATGCCTACACTGCACTGTCCTTCTGGAAAAACCTATGCAAATTTCAAAACCCAATGGCTGTGTCTACATTGGCACCCTTTTCCAGAAAAGGGATGCTAATGAGACACTTCAGAATTGCAAATGCCGTGGGGATTTAAATTTTCCCAACAGCATTTGCATGAATATGGCTTTGCCAGAAAAAAGCACCAGTCTAGACAGACCCCCCCCCCCCAGGGATCTTTCGGAAAATAAACCTTTTCCGGAAGATCCCTTTTTCCTTATTCTTCTTAAAATCAGGACCTTATTTCTGCTCCCTTGGGTGCCCAGGTACGCGCAGGTGCTGCTGACCAGCCTGTACCTGGGATGAGCTCAACTCCCACGTGACAAAGGGGGGTGACATCAGCTGAGAATGCCCCTTAGTGCCAGCCTGGGGAAGTCATGACTCGGAGCCAGCTACTGATACCCATGGAAAGCTGATTTTCAGAGGGGTGTGATCAGCCCTTCCTGTGTATCTGGCTTCTTCAAAGGGGCTTAATAAGGAGCTAAAAGTTGAAGAAGGGACATTTAGAAGGGTGAATTTCTGTCTCTGGCATTATTTTCTGTGTTCTCCCCGTGGCCTAATGAACAAGCCACTGGCTGCCTAAATTAGGGATTGTGGGTTCAAGTCCCATCTGGGGTGGCAGTTTCCTTTCTTCAACAAATAATTTGCCTTCCTTGGCTCTCTGAGACAGTTGGCCAGGATGATCCATGGTGGCTCTCTCTCTACAAAAATTGTTCAGACCCCTCCCTAGCAAATGCAGGTGTGTTTGCTAAAAGCCCAGGTATTCACAGTCAGAATGAAGGGGCTTTTTTGGCTCTGGAAGGCCCAGGAGTAACAGACAGAGGGAGGCGGCTGTGGCAGAGCAGGGTCTGTCTGGAGACAAAGCGGAGCCTGAGGATGAGAAGGCCCATGAGAGGCAGAGACTCCAGAGCAGTGGGGGGAGGGGGCTAGTTATTTGGTCTGGCAAAGTGACAGAAAATCCCCAGGCCCTGAGCATGGTGCAGGCGAGGGCCATGGGGCAGTTTGCCTGGTAGGGTTTGGGGGGGTGGAGAAGCTGGGAAGCTCTGTGAGTGGATAAGGTCCCTAGCTGAGCTGTGCCCCCTGCCGAGTGTGTGACTCAAACTGTCCCTGGTGCCCCTTTTGTGTGTCTGCTGCGCTTCCAGCGACTTTCCTCAGGCACATTCATCTGGCAAAGACCCCCCCAGGGATCTTGTATCTTCCTTTGTGCCGCTCAGCCACAGACACAGCAGAAGGGTTTTCCTGCAGCCACCGGCCCCTGCCTCTCTCTCCAGGGAACTGCAGCCCCTCGGGCCAGGCAGCTGCTCCCAGCATTCAGGAGCCACCAAGCCGAGAAGAAACCATCTGACACGGTGCTGCCAGGGAGGAGCCTCACTGCTAGTGACTGTTCCTGTTCCAGGAGCAGAGCAAGTTTTGTCCTGGGCACCGATATTGAGGGCTCCAGACAGGAGGGATTCCAGCGCACTGGCCCAGCCCGGGCCGGCAGTGATGGTTTTTCCACATGCAGGGAAATGCCCCGGCTTCTCACCCTCACAGAGCTGCTCCCTCTCCAGGAGGGGGATGAACTGCAGGTGCGGGACAGCTCCCTGCCTGCAGGGACAGCAGCCAAGGCACCAAATATCGCTGGGTCTGCAGCCAGAGTTGGGAACTGGGCAGGGAACAGGAGGCTTTTGTGTCACACATGTCTCAGGCAGGACGGACCCTCACTGAGCCCAGACTGTGACTGGTCCTAGCCAGGAATGTGTCTGGGGCTGGTTTGTGACACTCTAAGGCCGTGTCTATACTGGGCGTAAGAGCGACGCTGCCGCGGTCGATGTTCCGGGCTGTAGGGAAGACCGGCTGATTGGATCTGAGCTGTGCAGAGTCTTGTAAAGGGAACCACAACTTCTCTGGATATTTGCCGAGTTTTAGATGAGGGTTTATCAAAAGGGACGTTGTGGGCTCTGGAACAAGATGGGTGGGGCAGGCAAACTCTTTCTAGGCAGGGGAGTTAGCTCAAGTGGTAGAGCACTTGCTTTGCATGCGAGAGGTAGTGGGCTCAATACCCACATTCTCCAATAAGAGATGTTTGCTACTTCTTCTTTCCACAAGCAGAGCCAGCCAGGGGCTAAGTGCTTCCAGGGGCTCCTTCCCTCTTCCATAAGGCAACAGGCTGGTTTCTGCAGTGCAGGGGGTGTCCTGTTTGCCTCACAGGGAGCAGTTCCCTGGGTAAAAGTCAGGCAGGCAAAGTCCAGCCTGTAACACCCAGCAGAGGGGATTTTCTGGCTTGTGGAGGGCAGACACAGACCAGCACTTGGGAGCTTGGCTGCCAGCTGCTTAGCACATCTGGACACAGAAGAATCCCAAGACTTGGTTCTGCCAGGCAGCTGTTTCCCCTCTCAGTGGGCAGAGGCTCTAACATGCAAATCTCCCCCCAGCCGCTGGGACTGGGACTGGGACTGCAGAGTTGCTTTTGAGATTCTGCAGGGCTGTGGAAGGGAGAAACGCAGCAAACTTTGATTATCTGGCTTATAAACCCCTTGGTCTCAGGGTTTAGGTTGGAGTCCCCAGGTGGGGGCCCGGCCTCCTTCAGTTTGGCCCTTCCTGAGGGCACAAAATTGACAACAGAGAATTCCTTTTTCCTGCAGCAATCTCTGTTGGCCAAAGGGTTAGCAACCGAATATTTGCCCAAGTTTAAGTACAGCTAACTGTGTTTCTGTGGTGTAGTGGTTATCACATTTGCCTAACATGCAAAAGATCCCTGGGTGCCCACAAGGCAGTGTCAGAGCCTGCCCCCTGGTGCTGGCTTTCAGAAGCATGTGGGAAACAGCTAAACAGGTTAGGCTGAGATGGGAGGAGGTAGGGCTGGGGCTGAGACATCTCAGCAGTCCCTTACGTTGGACTAGGTCATTGCAGCCACTCAGTCCAGGGCCCACCCTCGAAGTGCCACTACTGTGGCTGTGCACCTTCGGAGTAGTGTGGCCGTCACCTTTGCTGCAAGGGGACACAAAGCCACATAATGTCCCGCCTCATGCCCAGACCCCAGCCATCCCATTCCCCTGGCTTTCTTCCCACCCAGCACCCCCCGCTTCCTTTTACACCCTCCCTTGTTCCTGCTCCCTCTATCCCGGCCAGAAACCCCACCCTGCTCCTGCATCCACGTTCCTTCCGCACCCTTTCTCCTGGCCACACACGGCTCCTTGGCACTTCTCAAGCCAGGCCCTGCAAGGAGCCACCAGGGCAGGAACCAGCCCTTGGAGCTCGGCTTGCACCGGATCTGGTAGTTTCCCACCAAATCTCACCTGAGAAGAGGTGACTTGTTCTCCTTCCTTCTGACCTTACGTCTCCGATCCCTTCAAAGGTCTCTGCTGCCTCGGGACCCGCCTTCTCAGGGCACTGCCCCTCTGCCACTGGGCTGGGAGCGGGAGACTCCACAGTCTCTGCACTTGGGCTGAGAAGTCTCACGGGGACTCGTCTGTTGATGGCGTTAGTCAGCCCGATGGCCAGCCGGATCCATTCCGTAGTGCTGCCCAAGAGGGAGCTTTCCCAATCTCCACTGGTATTTACTGGGGCTTTGTGTAGGGGGATTGGGCTTGGCCATCTGCTCTGCTGGAAATGCCTCTTCTTGGGAAAGCAGCTCCCAGGAGTTCATGGAACTTCTTCTTCTCAGCTTGGGAAAGGGACAAGCAAGGGGCGACGGGTCAGGGGTTTATGTGATGATGACAGGGGTGCAGAAAGCAAATAAGAAATTATTTTTTCACCTACTTAAGAACCAGGGTGACAGAATGAAACTCGTAAGTAACTGAGTTAAAAAGGAAGCATTTTTGCACCCAGTGGAACCCCTTGCTGGAGGATGTTGCGTAGGTGAAATCTACAAAAAGGTCCAAAACAGAACTGGAAAATGTAATGCAGGAAAGGTCAATCAATGGCATTTAACCAGGATGGACAGGGCAGATGTCCCTAGCTGGTGTATTCCAGGAGCTGGGAATGGAGGGATCACTTAATGAAATTGGCTGCTGTCATGAGACTAGATCCTGGGCTAGCTGGACAATTGGCCTGGCCCAGAGTGGTTGCTTTGATGTTCTGTTTGGCTGTTCTTGTCACCTCTGGGCAAGAGAGAATGCACCCCCTCCCGCCCCGCCCTCTGATCCTGAAGTGGACAGAAAATGGCCTGTGAAAGTCTAATGTAGGTGAGCAAAGAGGCTTGTTTTTCCTGTGCCTGATGGTGTAGTGGCTAGAGTCCAACACTTTCACTACTGTGGCCTGAGTTTGATTCCCAGTTAGGGAAACCAGCTGCAACTTTATTGCCTTACTGCAGCTGTGACCCAAGAGATTACTTCAGGCTCCTTCCCACCTCACCCTCACTGCTAAGACAGCACTTACCATTTTCAGAAGGGGCAGAGCTGGGTGACTCAAACTGCCCCTCCCCTCTCCTGTATGGGCAACACTGCAGGAAGCTCCTTGGCACACACAGCACTAGCCCAGCGCAGTGTCAGGTCGGCACAAGATCCATTGGTTCACTTTTGCTGTTGAAGGAGACAACCCAGAACTGGCTCCAGCCCCCACTCAGTAACCTGGGGAAATGACCCACCGGGCCTGGGCACCTTGGAGCCTCCCTCTGACCAGTCATGGAGCCTTCTCCCCCTGGGCCTGCCTCCTCCCTTCACTCAGCTCTCACTGTTCGGTGCTGCCAGGGAGGGGCCTCACTGCGAGAGCCGCCTGGGCAGGTTCCTGCCACTGAGACATGTCCCGGAGCAGGACGGATGCTCAGACCGACACTGAGTGTTGCTCAGCGCTGGGGTGAGACAGGGAAGGACAAAAGGGTCTAACAGCGCCTGCAGCCTTTCAGAACAGCCCCCGGCCCCACCCCAAGTACCAGCCCTTCCCTCCCACTTGGGTGGGCACTGCCTGGACTCAGGCCTCCCCAGTTCCAGCGTAAGGGCTCTGGAGAGGACAGGGCAGCTCCAGGGGCAGAGTCCTTTTGTCTGCAGCAGTTCAAACCCAGCCCCTTGATTCCAACTAATGTTACTCCTCATTTTTTGCCCTCTGTGCCTCCCCCCCAACACATCCCAACACACACCCTTCCCTCTCCCTCTCCCCCTTCCCGCTTTCTTCTCCCCCTGCTGGTAACGCAAACAGGACTTTTCCCTGTTGAAAGAACAAACTCTCTGTTTTTTATGTGGGGAATGTAGAACTGGGGAGGGGCTGGGGAAAGGACCTGGGAGGGGGAAGAGGCTGGGAGGAAGGGCTAAGGCTGGCACCTTCCTCTGATGGTCCCACTGCCTCATGTCAGGGGCCTCAGCAGCGCTGGGGTCTGGCTACAGAGGGAGAAGCTGGTTCAGGGGAATTTGAGCTGCTGGGCCACTGAAGCAGGCCCCCAGCAGCAGCCTCTGTGCAGGGCTCACACGCTCCAGGCCTCCAGGTCGTATTGAGTCTCCCCGTGTGGCTTGGGCTCCAGAGCCTGCCCCCCAGCTGGTGCCTTGAGGTAGCCACTGCAGCAGCAGGAATTTGGGGATCAGTTCCCCTGCTTTTGGGGACAGGAAGCCAGGCCAAGGCCCTTTTAGCCACTGGGGCTGTGCAGGCTGGAGCCTCCCCCCTACTTCCTGCAAAGCTCTCAGCCTTTTGCTTGTTTCTGCTTCCCTGTCCATAGCAGGCAACTAAAGGAAGGGAAGTCACCAAACCAAACACCCCGGTGGCCAGCATAGAGCTTGAACCCATGACATGGGTGTTATTAGCACCACGCACTAACCAGCTGAGCTAGCTATCCAGTCTATAAAAATGCAGCTCACCAGTGCCCCTTTGAGGAAAGGCGCCTTAGGCAGCTGCAGGGCCGTCTCTGCAGCTGCCAATGGCTCTTCTCTGACAGGGCCACTAGCGACTCGCTGTGACGTGGGCTAGCTAGTCCAGCTGGTTTGAGGGTTGGTCAAGGTGGCTGGCGGCCGGCAGACCCAGGGCCAAGAGGCAGCCGGAATCTCTTGCTGCCAGCACCTTGCCTCCCAGCTTCTTCCCTGTCAGCAGCAGCAGAGTCCTGAGCGCTGCCCTTGACACCATGAGACCAACCTCCCCTCACTCAACTGGGCCAAACTGGTGCCCAGTTCATGCCCACTGGGACCCGTTTTACTTGGTTTCCTTCCACCCAGAGCCCCCTTCTTTTCCTGGGCTGTGAGGAGCATCACTGGTATGTTTCTCATCTCCCAGCACAGGGCCATCTCTGCAGTGACAGGAGACGGGGCTGGTTTCAGGATTTCTTTTAGCGCAGCAGCAAGCAAGGGGAGATGGAGGAAAATCAACCCCGTTTGCAAGCTTTGTGTGACAGGAGGGGTGTGAGCTGGGGAGCCCACCCCTTCAGAAGGGGAATTTGGGTGCACCCGGGCACAGCAAGAATTCAAGCCCTTAGGCCAGTGCATTGGGGACAACGTGTGAGCCCTTCCATGAGCATTTTCTGCTCCCACTGGGGAAGGCAGCTGGGCAGGACCAGCCTGCAGACCACGTCCCTTTCAGCCCCAGGTGCAGGAGGTAACAGAGAGGGGAGGAAAGTCCATGGCCAGAGCCTCCTCCCAGCAGTCTGGCCCTGCGCAGAGTCTGTGCATGATGGAGCCTCCCCCAGCAGGGCTATGGCCTGTTCTCTGCAAAATGCTCAGGTGGTTCATTTTCTGCAGGAACAAGTGGGATCCATGTGCCCTGTTCCCCAGTGACAAGTGTGTGTCCTCTCCCCCCTTTCCACAGACACAGCAGGCCAGGGGGCTATTCACCTCCAGTGGTTCCTTCCTACTTGACCTCCTACAAAGTCATGGGCTACGTCTAAACTGGCATGATTTTCCAAAAATGCTTTTAACAGAAAAGCACTTTTTGCGGAAAAGCCTCCATGCCAATATAGACACGCTTTTGCGCAAAAAAGCCCCGATCACCACTTTCGCCAGCTTGTTTGTGCTGTCTACACTGGCTTTTGCCCGAACGGGAGCAGAATAGGATTTCTGCAAGAACACTGGCAATCTTACACGAGATCGTCAGTGTTCTTGCGGAAATTCAAGCGGCCAGTGTAGACAGCTGGCAAGTTTTTCTGCAAAAGCAGCTGATTTTGCGGAAAAACTGGCCAGTCTAGACACAGCCATGGAGAAAATCTACTGGGACCCAGTCCTCCTGGGATAGACTATGGAAGGAGCACTGACTGGAAATAGGTTGCAGTGGAGCAGAATTAGCTTAACTGGAAAAGTGCAGCTGACCCAGTGGTTAAAAGGGGCTGCAGCTGCTGCTGGGTGGGAGGCAAGGTGCTGGCAGCAAGACATTCCGGCTGCCTCTTTGCTCTGTGTCTTATTAGTGCGCCATGCCGGCTGTCAGCCACCGTGACCAAACCTCTGAGAAGGAAAATATATTTTGTTAAGAGGAACAATGTGAAGTGTGTATGCAACTGACTGAACCTGACCTTGCATTGTGTGTGAGCGATAGTGAACCTACTAAAACCAGCCTGATCTAGCTTTTCTGATGCAAGGAGCTACACCCATGTAACTAAGTTTATCTCTGCATATTGAGATAAAAGTAGCTTTAAGCATTAAGCCAATCGTAACGCTGTTACTAGTTTATGTGATGTCTATTCTATTTTCTGTGCAACCATGAATGTATATAAGGTTTCCAGGGACATTTGATTTTGGAAGTCTTCCTTTTGAAACTTCCCACAGCTGTGTCTTAATAAAAGTGTTTCTCTCCTTCCAACCCTGAGTCTGGATTTCCCTGACACCTCAAACCAGCTGGACTAGCCAGCCCACATCACAGTGAGTCGCTAGTGGCCCCGTCAGAGAAGAGCCATTGGCAGCTGCAGTCATCCCTGCAACTGCTGGAGGCACCTTTCTGAAAGGGCCATTTGTGAACTGTACTCTGGTAAGCTGGCTAGCTCAGTTGGTTAGAGTGTGGTGCTAATAACACCAAGGTCATGAGTTCAAGCCCCATGCTGGCCACAGAGATGTTTGCTGTGGTGACTGTTCCTAGCTACCTGCTATGGTCAGGGAAGCAGAAACAAGGAAAAGGCTGAGACCTTTGCAGGAAGCAGAGAGCTGATAGGAGGAGGCTCCATCCTGCACAGCCCCACTGACTAAAAGGGCTTGGCCTGGCTGGTTTCCCCCCAATAGCAGGGAAAACTCTTCTCTTCCCTCCATTGTCCCCCATGGGGTGACCTGATGCCCAAATTCCTGCAGTGGCTGGCCCAAGGCTCCCTGCAGGGGGCAGGTTCCTCCAGCCCAAGCCACAGAGGGAGGCTCCATATATCCAGGAGGCCTGGAGCAGGTGCCTGGCCCACAGAGCTGCTGCCAACTGCATGGTCCCTCTGCTTCTTTCTGGCTAAGCTTAAAAAAATTTCTGTGAAGCAGGGAGATTCTAGAACCTTCCTTGGCAAGTGAGTCTGAATCCTGGACCTTGACCTCAGTGGGACCTGATGGTGAGATGGTGAGATGTTGGGTTGCTGCAAACCCTTGGTAATGCCAGTGTTTGGCTTCCCTGGCTGTGTCTACGCTGCACATTGCTGAGCAATAAGATATGCAAATGAAGTGTGAGGATGAATATTGCTACACCTCATTTGCATACCTAATGAGCCATCATTTTTGCAGCACAGGCTTTTGTGCAAGAAAGAGCTGTCTACACTGCTCCTTCTTGCACAAAAAACCCCTCTTGTGCAGAGCCATTCCACTGCTTATTGTCAGGAACCCTCATGCCACTTGGCAGGAAAATCTAGTTCTGACCAGTCTCTGAGCGGACGGTGCCTGAGGGGATCCAACATGGATCCCTAGGTCACAGGTCACAGGCACCATTTAGTGGCCCCAGTTACTGCCCTTAACACGACGGCTACGGCTACACTGCAGCCTTCTTGTGTAAGAACTGTTTTGCGCAAGAGTTCTTGTGCAAAAGGTCTTCCACAAGAGCACGTCTACACTGCCAAGTGCTTTGCACAAGAGATGTGCATGGCAGTGTGGTTGCTCTCTTGTGCAAGAACACTCTGATGGGCAATTTAGCTATATGGGTTTCTTGCATAAGAAATTCATGTTGCCTGTCTACACTGCCCTCTAGTGGAAGAGCTCTTGTGCAAGAGGACTTATTCCTTGGGCGGAGAGGAATAACTCTTCTGCAAGAAGCACTGTTTTCCAAAGCTGTAGTGCAAATTTACTTATGCAAGAACACTTGTTCTGTGCTCTGCACGTTTTTGTGCAAGAAGATTGCGCAAAAACTCTGCTGTGTAGATGTAGCCTACAGGTTTGTAATGATTCAAAGAGTTCACATACAATGGAAATGAAAATGTCTCTGTTACATAGACACTTTTGCAGGGGGTACTTGGATTTGAACCAAGGGATCTGTAGTCAAACGCTCTGCCACTGAGCTACACCCCATGTGCGATAAGTGTTTGCAGCCAGTATTGAGAAATGGGTAGATAACAAGAGGCTTTTGTAGAACATACATCTCATCCCAGATTGTGACTGGTCCTAACAAGGAGTTTGTCCAGAAAGCAGAAGAGCTGGGGCAGGACAGAGGTTCTGTCCAGACAGAAAAGTTATTGTAGAGCAGTGGCTGTTATTCCAAAATAACAATGTGAGCATCTGCACAGCAATTCCGTTATTGTGAAATAACTCTGAAATAACGGACAGCATATTCCAACTTCTGTAAACCTCATTGTACAAAGAGTAACACCTATTCTAAAATAGCTATTTCAAAATGAGGCCTGTGTAGATGCTCCATTTCTGCTATTTTGAAATAGCCCCTTCCCAGGGCCATTCAAAGTTATTCAACTTGGGTCTCTAAATCAAGGTAGCACCTCTACATTAGGGAAGCCTCCTTGGACTCATTTTGAGGTTTCCCTGCAGTGTAGACATGCTATTTTGGAATAACTATTCCAGAAGAGCTTATTCCAAAATAAATGTGCCGTGTAGATGTAGCCAGAGAGTCCTGAGAGATGAAGCAGTTGGAGGGAAGCCAGGAGAGTAGAGGCCAATCTGAGAGCTGAGTGTCCCAGGTGTCTACGCCACCCCAATGTCTAGGTCCCATGGTGTAAAGAGCAGCACTAAAGAGCAGCACTCATAACTCTGAGTCTTGCCATCTGAGTTCAAGTCTCAGTAAACCTGCAGGCCTTGGGTGGTTGCTGGGAGGTCCACGTGCTCCAGGCTTTTTGGCTTCCTTGTCCTGAGGTTCACTAAGGGCCTCCAATTCCCGCCACCCATCATTCACTCTGAGGAGGCCATAATATGTGAAGGGGAATTTTCACTGATCCTGTCTCCTCTGAGCTGGAATCCCAGCTCCCCCCAGCATTCACTGGAAGGGGCCAGCCCAGCAGGGATTAAGATACACTGCTCCAGGTGAGGTTTGAACTCACAACCTCAGCATGTCTCCTACAAGTACTGCCTTATAAGTACTATGCGCTGACCCATTGCGCCACTGGAGCAGGTCTACCAAGTGCTTCTTCAAAGTCCTTAGATTGAAAAAGTCAAGACGCACAAAGTGGACTTGAACAAGTGGGGAATGAAGATCAATTCTGAAGGATTTGCACAAACCAACACCTCACCAGAAGGTCTCACTGAGATTTGAACTCAGCTTGCAGGAGTCAAAGTTCTGCTTGTGCCTGAGGCTCTCAGCTAGTTGACACGCTATTCTCCTTGCTTGTTCCAATTGACGGCTTCACCTCTCTGGACCCTGCCCCTTCTGCATGTGGCCTCATGGGAACGACCTGGCTCCCTCTCCGGCAGAGGAAGGAGAAACGTTGCCTTGTGTTACACACGTTGGCACCGCACAGACACCAGTCCTGTATCCCCTGCCCTGAGCTCTATGGGACAGGGAGAAGCTCCAGGAGATGGTTCCCCTGGATCAGGAGTGGACCGAGGCCGGCTGCAGCAGCTGGCGCCCTAGTTGGGGAGCTGGCTGCGACACCCCTGCCTGCACGGTCATCAATGACCTTGACATCATCATGGGTGCCCGGGCCAGCGGTGCCCTAGGCATCTGCCTAGCTTGCCCAGGCTCACGGGCCACCCCTGCCTGGGATCATGTCTCACATGGATCTGAAGGTTGTGGGGACCCAGACCCACCCTGCAGCCAGGAATGCCAGTTCCTAGAAGCTCCCCCCCGAGAAAGGACTCGACTGAGGGGTCAGGAAGAAGCTGGGGAGAGATGAGGCCAGAGGTTTCTGGGTGGGAGAGAGCAGCTTCTCGGCTCTTGGGCTAAGTTCGAGAACGGCAAACAGTGAAGTGGCTACTGGATGCTCTGCCTGGCCATTCCTCCCCAGCTGGACATGGTTCCTGTTCTTCTGCATGGCACAGCCCATGGAGACCAGGGACTTGCCAATGGGCATCCAGATCACACCCTCACTGAACTGATGGGAATAGAAACCAGACACACAGGTTTGGACTGGTTTCAGCTGAGTGGTGGGTTTGTCTGGTTTATGGGCATTGGCACATCAAAGCATTATGGGTCTGTACTCATTTTAAGAATCCCTGTACAACAGAATCCAAACTGTGCCACCCCTGGAGATGCAATTGTTCCATTTAAGATAATCAGTTTTTAAAGGGGGCATTTGGAGTTGAAGCAAGGACCACTGGAGCTGCAGTGAAACACTCTACCACTGAGCTACACACCTATAGCGATCATGCCTTTGTGTCCAGTGGTGGGAAATTAGCACCTGGCTGCACTGTCTGCAGGAGCAGGTGGTGTATCACACACATGGCGGGGGGGAGGGCACAGGGGATATCTGGTGGAGATCTCTGGCAGAGGGGGCACTGGGCACGGTGGTTGCTGGGTATCAGCTCTGCGGGGCAGGGGCCAGTGTGGTGGACTCACTAGCAGTGCAGGGATGGGGCAGGGATGCAGGTGGAAGGAGAGTGCATGGGTGGTGTGACAGACTGGGCCGTGTCTGGGCACAGCTGAGGGCGTCCGCTCAGGGCGAATTGCTCAACTTTGGGGCTCCTTACATCCCCCAGACTGGTGACCTCTCCAAACAGGCCACAAACCAGTCCCACAGAGCGCTTCAGCACCCTGCCTGAAGCCTCCCGAGCAAAACCCCTCCGACACCCCAGCAATATCCGTGCCTCAGATGGCCCCGGGCCTATACACAGGTGGGGGAGTCCTAGCACCCAATCCCACCTACCCTGAACAAGTTCTGTCCGGTTCCAAGAAACCAGCCACAGATCCTTGGTCAATTTACCCTCTGGACCTTACCCACAAATCACGCTGGGCCAATCCTTTAGAATCTATATCTAAAGGTTTATTATTACAATAAAGAAAAGCATGAGAGTAAGGTTGTTAAAGGATAGTACATTACATGCACCGAATCTCCCAGTCCTCGATGCAGGCTCTAGCAGAGATGTTACAGCTGCTGGTTTAAAAGTTCTTGTTGCACATCCTATCATCAGGATGGGTTCACAGGTCTTCCGGGCTCTTCGATCCCTGCAATGCTGCCTCTGGGATGAAGTGCTGAGCTGAGAACAAAATGGCATCGACCACATGGCCTCTTTATACCTCCTTCCTGGCCTCTTCTTGTATGCAGCAGGTCACCTGGTCAGAGGCCAATCTCTGTGTTTCCTGCTAGCTGCTCTCAGGTGACAGCCCCAATTCTTTGGGTGTGTCCTCGGCCCATCAAGTGCCATTGTCCAACAGGGCCTGGCTAATCAGCCTGTCCATAGCAATGCTTAACCACATTCAGGGAAATATTCAGCTTCCACACAGATTACAGATTCCTACCTACACACACAGACATTATACACTCACATAAATAGCATACATAAGATCAGCAAACAATGAGCTCCCATTCAATACCCCACATGGCTCCCTTTTATACCACTTTATCATCCTGTCCTGGCTTTTCTTGAATTCCTGGTTGTACATGTGCTACTCTGGTCCTGATCCTGATGTCTTTATGCTGTTCTCTCACTTGCTTTTGGTTTTTTTATCCATGTGCTTCTCACACTGGACTTAGCCAGCCTCTTGGATCTGCTTCAGGCCTTGTCCCTCATCTGTTCCCTAGTGGCCTTGGGGGAGACTGATACTAGCTGCAGCCAGGTGATAATTATCCCTTGGATTAGTGTCGTTCTCCCATAACTTGTAGCTAAGATATTTGTTAGTAACTGGCAGACGCCGCGGGGGCTCACCCCCAAACAAGCGCCCACAAACTCAATATTGGTGCACAAGACAAAACTCACCCTGCTCCTGGAACAGGAACACTGATGAGCAGTGAAGCCCCTCCCTGGCAGCACCGAGCAGTGAGAGCTGAGTGTAGGAGGGAGGCAGGACCAGGGGGAGAAGGCTCCATGACTGTGTCAGAGGGAGGCTCTGCCCTGGCCAGTGGGGAATTGTTGCCTCTCTGAGGGTCCCAGGCCTGGTGGGTCATTTCCCCAGGTTACTGAGTGGGGGCTGGAGCCAGGTCTGTGTTGTCTCCTTCAGCAATCAAAGTGAACCAATGGATCTTGTACCGACCTGACACTGCGCTGGGCTAGTGCTGTGTGTGCCACAGAGCTTCCTGCAGGGCTGCCAACATGGGAGAGGAAAGGGGCAGTTAGAGTCACCCAGCTCTGCCCCTTCTGAAAATGGCAAGTGCTGTCTTAGCCGTTAGGGAGAGGGAGGAAGGATCCTGAAGTAATCTCTTGGGTCACAGTTGCTGTAACATGTGATAGTGAGAAAAATGGCTAGGCAGTTGTCATGTGAAAATTGAGGCCACCTTCCCTGACTGGGAATCGAACCCAGGCCACAGCAGTGAGAGTGCTGGATCCTAACCACTAGACCACCAGGGACACATGAAGTAGGCTTCTTTGCTCACCTACACTAGTCTTTTGCCAGCCATTTTCTGTCCACTTCAGGATGGGGGGACCATTGTCCCTTGTCCAGAAGGACAAGAACAGCCAAACAGAACATCAAAGCAGCCAGACTGGGCCATGCCAGTTGCCCAACTAGCCCAGGATCCTGTCTCAGGACAGCAGCCAATTTCAATCCTCAGGACAGACAGTTATTAAGTGATCCTTCCCATCTCCCATTCCCAGCTTCTGGAATACACTAGCTAGGGACACCTGCCCTGTCCATCCTGGTTAAATGCCATTGATTGACTTTTCCTGCATTAAATTATCCAGTTTTGTTTTGGGGCTTCTTGTAGATTTCACTTTTGCAACATCCTCTGGCAAGGAGTTCCACTCGGTGCAAAAATGCTTCCTTTGGGTCTATTTTTAACTTGATTACTTATCAGTTTCATTCTGTCACCCTGGTTCTTTAGTAGGAGAAAAAATAATTTCTGCACCCGTCATCATCACATAAACCCCTGTCCCATCGCCCCTTGCTTGTCCCTTTCCCAAGCTGAGAAGAAGAAGTTCCATGAACTCCTGGGAGCTGCTTTCAAAAGAAGAGGCATTTCCTGCGGAGAAGATGCCAAGCCCAATCCCCTACACAGAGCCCCAGGAAATACCAATGGACATTGTATACAATGGGGTTGTAATAGGACAGTACCTGTAAGAAATTAAAATGTGGAGTGTGGGAGGCTCAGGGCAGGGATTTGGGGATTGTGTGAGAGTGGGGGGGGGCTCAGGGCAGGAGTGAGGATGTGGAAGGGTAGAGAAGTCAGGGCACATGCAGCCTTTGTTACTCACCCGGGTCGGCTGGCACTCTGCTCCTCGTTTCCCTTCTGCTACTTCATCTCTTAGGGTGCCTCCACCTGCCCCGTGCTGAGATCCAGGCCCAAGCAGGAAAGAGGCGGGTGGGCCCTCTTGGCATCAGGGTCTCACCCCCCATCTTCTTCCCGCTGTCGGCTGCCACAGCCCCTTTCAGCCACTGGGTCAGCCCAGGAAGGGGGGCAGGAAATGGGGCTAAGTAGCGAGTCAGGCTGTGAGGGGCAGGCAAAGCTCATCTTGCCCTGCAGGGCCACCAGCAACAGCATCTCTCTTGTGCGCTGCTGTGGAGTAAAGCATCCCTGATGCAGAACCAGTGCCATCAATGTACTCACTGTAGCTGCTGAAGTAGTTTAGGGAGGAGTGCATTAGTGAGAAGAGTTAAGAGTCTCTGGCTCAATCCCAGTCCTTGGTGGAAATCTTTGCTCCTGTAGCTGAGCCCTTGTGTGGGTCTATCTATACTAGTAATGCCTGTGGGTGCCATGGCACCTGCTGGGCCATTTATGTGTGCCTGCTGAGAGACTGAGACTGGCCCTGCCCCCAGGTGTATAGAGCAAGTGCTGAGCTGGCCCTGGGCACATGGTGTATAGGTGTGGTGCTGGCCCTGGGTGCATGGCAAAGGGGTGGTGCCAGCGCTGGGGGTGTGGTGCATGGGTGGCACTGGTACTGGGCACATGGGCTGTGTCTACACTGGCCACTTATTCCGGAAAATCAGCCACTTTTCCAGAATAACTTGCCAGCTGTCTACAGTGGCCCCTTGAATTTCTGGAAAAGCACTGACGATCTACTGTAAAATCATCAGTGCTTTTCCAGAAAAACTATGCTGCTCCCGTTCAGGTAAAAGTCCTTTTCCGGAAAATTGTTCTGGAAAAGGGCCATTGTAGACAGCCCAGATTTCTTTTCCGCAAAAAAACCCCGATTGCGAAAATGACTATCGGGGCTTTTTTGCGGAAAAGCACGTCTACATTGGCCACGGACGCTTTTCCAGAAAAGCATCCTGCCAATGTAGAGGCCCTTTTAGACACTGGGTCTGTGCAGGCTGGAGCCTCCTACCAGATCGCTGCCCTGCTTCCTGCAAAGCTCACATTTTTGCTTGTTTCTGCTTCCCTGTCCATAGCAGGCAGCTGAAGGAAGGGAAGTCACCAAACCAAACACCACTGTGACCAGCATGGGGCTTGAACCCATGACCTTGGCCTTATTAGCACCACACTCTAACCAACTGAGCTAGTCAGCCTCAGGTGGATGCATAGATGTTTCTGCAGCTGCCAAGGGCTCTTCTCCGATGGGGCCACTAGCGACTCACTGTCATGTGGGCTGGCTAGTCCAGATGCTTTGAGGTTTGGTCAAGGTGGCTGGTGGCCGGCATGGCGCACTGAGACCCAGGGTAAAAAGGCAGCCAGAATCTCTTGCTGCCAGCACCTTGCCTCCCAGCTTCTTCCCTATCGCTTCTTCCCTGTCAGCAGCAGCCACAGCCACAACCCCTTTCGGCCACTGGGTCAGCCCGGGAAGGGAGGCAGGAAAGGGGCCTCAGATTGCAGGATTCAGAGTCCTGAGCACTGCCTTTGTCACCCTGGGACCTCACTCAACTGGGACCTCACTCAACCACCCACCCCTCACTCAACTGGGCCGAACTGGTGCCCCAGTTCATGCCCACGGGGACCTGTTTTACTTGTTTTCCTTCCGACTTCTTCTCCTGGGCTGCAAGGAGCATCCCTGGGATTCCCTGGGACAGGCACAGGACTCTGCCTCCCCACAGTCGGCCCCACCCCAAAGGCTTTGGCAGAACAGAGGGGAGGGGCTCTGCTCACCCCACTGAATCCCACAGAGGTGCTGAGCTCACACCCTGCCCCCCTCAGCTTGGCTTCCCTCCTCTGCCCCATTCCTGCTTCATTTCCTCCTTGGGCCAGTCACACAAGGGAGGCAGGAGGAGGAGCCAGCCCCATACGCCAGCCTCCAAGGGCAGGGGAGGCCAAGCCTCAAGCCTCCAGCCTAACCCATCTGGTTTCCCCAGGCTGGCACCAAGGGGTGTTCTCAGCTGATGTCACTCCCCTCTGTCACATGGGATTTGGCTCATCCCAGGCAGCAGGAGCTGCACTTACCTGGCCACCAAAGGGAGCTGCAATAAGAGAAGATGCTGTGTTTCTGCCTGGCTTTAAACTAGAGACCTTTTGCATGTTACACAACCATGATAACCACTACACCACAGAAATACACATGGTGGGGCAGGTGGGGCGGGGGGAGGGGGGGTCGAACTTGTCTGACTGTTCTGTTCCTGGCTCTTTCCAACACCCTGCTCTGCAGGGGAGGGGAATGCACCTTGTGAACACTCCACCTCTTGTTCTCAGGGAAGCCACTAACCCGAGCTGCCAGCTCCTCATTTCCTCATCAGCCCCTTGAGATTTGTAGCTCAAAGCTGGAGCTGCTGTGGAAGGAGGTGAAGCTACAGAAGCTGACAGGGGACAATCAGCGGGCAGAGGGTTATTTTTTCTCCTCCCTGGGCTGATGTGGCTAGAACCGAGGAGAAGAAAATCCTCTTCCCTTCTCCTCAGAAGATGGAAACTGCAGTTGGTTGTGTCTCAGGTTTTACTGAAGCTAGAGCCCAGGACTAGACTTTTTCTTTCTAAAACCCTGGTGAAAGCTGAAAGTGAATTGCTTGCAGACTGAGAATGTGAGTTAAAGAAGGGCATCACACAGCATGGGGCTTGAACCCATGACTCTGAGATCAAGAGTCTCATGCTCTACCAACTGAGCTATCCAGCCTGTGTACAAAAAAATTCCTACTATCCCATCTCAGGGTAACAGAAGCCAAGTGTTCTCCATTCCCTGACTTGAGGCTCTTTCTTGCCCCTAATGGGGGGTTCTGGTCTGTGGAGAGGTTCGAGCTCAAACCCCACTCCCAACACACCCTCTTCTTTCCCCACAAGGAATGGCCCCATTTCTATCTCTCCAGGGACAGGAGAAGGGCTCTGGCCTGTTCTCTGCACAATGCTCAGCCTGTTTCATTTTCTGCAGGAATGAGTGGGATCCATGCACCCTATTCCCCAGTGACAAGTGTGTGTCCTCTCTCCTCTTTCCACAGACACAGCAGGCCAGGGGGCTATGAGCCTCCAGTGGCCCCTTCCTACTTGGCCTCCCACAAAGCTGGGGTGTAAAGCTGCTAGACCCCAGCCCTCCTGGGCCAGGCCATGGCAGAGGTAGCAGAATTCACTCCCGTCTTCTCCTGCCTGTGCCCTGGTGCTGAGGGGCCGGCCCCTTTCCTGCTTCCCTAACTCTTATTCCCACAATGCACTTTGTGCAGGGGCTGTTGATCTTTGTGCCAAGGTGCGTAGCTGGGAGCCAGGACCCAGGACTCTTCCCCCAATCCTCCCTCACACTGTCTGGCTGCCTCCAGCATAGGCTGAGCTCAGGGGCCAGGTGAGTGACCTTCCCTGCAGCTGTGATGGCATCAGGCCCTTCCCACCCACCTGCTCAGTCTGGAGATGGAGCTTCAGGGGGCCTCAGACACCCAGCAAGAGGAACAAAACTCTCTTTGTTGAACGTCAGTGCATGGAAGCCCAAGCACCTGGAGCTTGTAAGAACCAGCTGAGCCTCAGCAGGTCCCACTGAGATTTTAACTCAGATTGCAGGATTCAGAGTCCTGAGTGCTGCCCCTTACACCATGGGACCTGTGGTGGGAAAGTGGAGTGGGCACCTCTGACTCTCAGCTCTCAGGCTGGTCTCTGCTCTCCTGGCTCCCTCCAGCTGCTTCATCTCCCAGGACTCCCTGTCCTGCCCCAGCTCTGCTGCTTTCAGGGCAAATCCCTTGTTAGGACCAGTCACACTCTGGGGGTCAGTGAGGGTCCCTCCCACCTGAGATGTGTGTTACACAAAAGCCTCGTTCCCTGCTCCATTCCCAACACTGGATGCAAACACATGGTTTCTCTGAGGGGTGTAACAAGTGCCCCCTTAAAAAGCTCATCGATTGAAATGAAACATTTACATCTCCAGGCGTGTCACACTTTGGATTTCTATTGAACAGGGATTCTTCAAATGACCACAAACCCCTCACGTGCTCTAGTGCCAATGCACATAAACCAGACAAACCCTCCCTCAGCTGGAACCAATTCAAACCGGCTCTGTGTGTGTCTGGTTTCTGTTTCCATCCATTCAACAAGGGTGTGATCTGATCTGGATGCCCATTGGCTCGTCCTTACTCTCCTTTGGCCGTGTCCTGCAGAAGAACAAGGACCACGTCCAGCTGGGGATTAATGGCCACAATTGATCTTACAGCGTTTGATTTAGCAAGTCCAACTAAGACTCACTAAATCAAACCAGAGGCCACCCCCACCAGCGTCCAGCACTTCTGCTCTTTGCCCCCTTCGGCTTCCTGCTGTGGGGACATGGCTAACTCCAGCTACGTAGCGAGGGATGTCAGGAATAGCAGACACGTTGGCCAGGCACCACTGGGGGCTGCCTCCCTCACCTCCCCCATACCCAGCAACTGCTTGGCCAGCTTAGCCTTGGGGCCGCTCTCTGGGACTTCTCTCCCAGCTCCTCCACCTGTTGCCATTGCCCATCCCAAGGGAGGGGGGATGAGAGTCACTTTCCATGGTTGCAGGAGCTGCAGAGGTTGCACTTGCAGGGTCTCTGGGCACTGACACCCCCAGGGAATCACAAGGGTACTTGGTGCTGGCTCGCCTGTCCCAGCAATTTCAGTCAGAGCCCTGCCTGCCAGTGCCAGGCACTGCAACCTCTCAGGGTTTAGGTTGGAGTCCCCAGGTTGTGGCCCGGCCTCCTTCAGTTTGGTCCCTTCCTGAGGCCACAAAACTGACAACAGAGAATTCCTTTGCCCTGCAGCAATCTCTGTTGGCCAAAGGGTTAGCAACTGAATATTTGCCCAAGTTTAAGTGCAGCAGCAGAAACCTCTGCTAAGTGTGTTTCTGTGGTGTAGGGGTTATCACATTTGCCTAACATGCAAAGGGTCCCTGGTTTGAAGCCAGCCAGAAACACAGGGTCTTCTCTTATTGAGGTTCCTCTGGGTGCCCACAAGGCAGTTCCAGGGCCTGCCCCCTGGTGCAGGGCTGGGTGGCCTGTGTGCTGGCTTTCAGGAGCATGTGGGAGACAGGTTAGGCTGAGATGGGAAGAGGCAGGGTTGGGGCTGAGACTTCTCAGTGGTGCCTTGCCTGGGACCAGCTATTGCAGTCAGAGCCCTGCAGTGCCAGTCACAGCAGCCTCTGCACCTGCTCCAGGCTTGTGGTTTCCTTCTTCCCAACACTCCTCCCCAATCAGCCTTTTCCTGAACCAGCAGTTCCATGGGTGGCCAGGGGAGGCCTCTCCTGTGTCCCGGGAGGACCTAGGAAAATGTGAGCTGCCACCACACATGAAGCCCTCGCCGTGCACGTGAGGCTGGGATACTGTGTGCAGGCAGCCTGCATGTGCAGGATATGATGTAGTGCGCTGTGAGTGGAATGGCCCCATTCCTGCCTCCCTTCCCGCGCCGATCCAGTGGCCGGAAGGGGCTGCGGCTGCTGCTGACAGGGAAGAAGCTGGGAGGTAAGGTGCTGGCAGCAAGAGATTCCTGCTGCCTCTTTGCCCTGGGTCTCAGTGCGCCATGTCGACCACCAGCCACCTTAACCAAACCTCAAACCAGCTGGACTAGCCAGCCCACGTCACAGTGAGTCACTAGTGGACCTATCAGAGAAGAGCCCTTGGCAGCTGCAGAGATGGCTCTGCAGCTGGCTGAGGCACCTTTCTTGAAAGGGCCACTTGTAACCTGTGAGCTATAGGTCTGTAGGCCAGCTAGCTCAATTGGTTAGAGCATAGTGCTAATAATGCCAAAGTCATGGGTTCAAGACCCATGCAGATCACAGGGCTCTTTTGTTTGTGGACTTACCCTGATTTTGCCTCCTGGTATAGACAGGGAAGACCAAGGAAAGGGGGGTTCAGGGCCTATGAGCTCCCCCGTTGAGGAATAAGGCATTCTGCTCTTAGGATACGTGTTAGCACAGGTCATGCCATGTTGTATCTCTGAGAAGCAATAAAACTTTCTACTCTACTGGCTGGCTGAGTGTCACATTTGGCTGTGGATGGGGGTGCAAGGTTGGAGGCTCCCCGACATGCCATCTGGAACTTTCTGATCCAAAACATTTGTGATCTGGCAGAACCAAGGATCTTCCAGGAGGAGAGTGTCTTGGTGCTATGCCAAGGGAAGGGGGTGTGCACAGCTGGGCTGCATGGTGCAGGGGAAAAGCTGGGAAGCGCAGCACGGGGTGCTTGGGAGCTGGTGCATGGCTCAGTTGGGCTGCGGGGGGAAGCAGCTCCAGAGCTGGCACATGGTCAGCTGGACGGCTGGAGGTGGGAGCCCAGGGGGCGGAGGGAGGAGCTGGAAGCAGAAGGGCTGGAAATTACCTCCCCTGGGCCAGAAAAATCCCTCAGCTGGAACCAGACAGGTCCCAAGGGTGCCAGAGCAAGGAGGCCCAACCTGTACCTAGGTGTCCTGTGCTACTGGTCACACGGGGGTCGGTGCACACTGCATCATTCTGCACATGGACAAACAATGAGGGACCACTGGTCCTGGGGCTGCTTCAACATCTTCACTAATGAGCTGGGATGGGGATGGGTTTGTGGCTGACACTGAGCTGGGGGGGGGGGGGGGGTAGATACGCAGAGGGGCAGGGATTGGGCCCAGAGTGACCTGGAGAGATTAGAGGATTGGTTCACAAGAAATCTGCTGATGTTCAACAAGAACAAGTGCAGAGTCCTGCCCTTGGGACGGAAGAATCCCAAGCATTGCTACAGGCAGGGGAGCGACTGGTTAAGTAGCAGTTCTGCAGAAAAGGCCCTGGGGATTCCAGTGGATGAGAAGCTGGAGCTGAGTCAACAGGGCGCCCTTGTAGCCAAGAGGGCTAACGGCATATTAAGGTACAATAGGCGGAGCATTGCCAGGCGATCCAGAGAAGTGATTATTCCCCTTTAGTCAGCTCTGGTGAGGCCTCTCTTCCAGCTCTGTGAGGCTATGATTCTAGGAGGACAGGACAGGGGAACAGGACACCAGTGGGGCAGGGGGCAAAAAACATCATTTTGTGGACAAAAGAAATGAAGCCGGGGGTGGGGGGCGCACACTGGTTTTTGAAGAGCATCTTGGCAGCCCCGGTCTTGAGAAAGACGTTCTAATGGAGCAGGTTAGACTGACATTTAATTTGAGTGTGGCTCATGTGTAAAAGCCCTTGCAAAATACAAAATACTGCTGTGTTTTGGCTGTGCAACATTTACAAGCCAACACACAGCTAAACATCAACAACCGAGGATATGTCTACACTGCAATGCTATTTTGAAATGACTAGCGCAATTCCAAAATCACTTTGTTCGCGTCTACGCAGCAGGCCATTATTTCAAAATAGTGTTGAAATCCTGTCAAGCTGGAGGATTTCTTACCCCGACTCCTGTAACCCTCATTGTATGTGGAGGAAGGGAAGTCAGAGGAAGAGGGCTCTATATCGAAGTAAGTGCAATGTAGACACTCCCTATTTTGATACAAGCTATTTCGAAAGAGGCTATGCAATTGATGTAGCTCAAATTGCATCGTGATTTTGAGTTCAGCCCTGGAGTGTAGATGCCCCCTTTGGATAAATTGGCTACCATCCATTCAATAGGTTATCAGGAAATAAATCGGTCTATCTCACCTACGGGAAAGGGAAACTTACTAGGGGTTGACAACCAGCATGAAGGGCAACCTATTGTATGGCTGGAGGGACGATTCACAACATAAAATTATATGGAAAGGCCTCGTTTATGGTGTCACTTCTCCAAGTTTCTGTTTTACTTCTGTGCATAGCTCTGCGGGACCCTCTGTACTAATACTTACCCCGGTCTTTCAGAACACTCGGCCTACTACGAATGAGGTGACAGATCATAATGGCAATGGCCTGAATAGGAGCCTGCTATTCTCCACGACACCCCAGTAAAAGGACCAGACTTCCACGCCACAGCGGGAAAGGACTGTTCTATAGTTGGGTATAAGGCAGTGTCCTATGCACGGTTCCCTGTAAGCCCGTTCTCTGCCCGCCAGAACACCTACTATGCACCCTCCTGCCTCCCTGTGGCACAGCCCCACCTCCCCGTGGTGATGCATGGAGGCTTGGCTCCTGTGGGGCTGGGCCTAGGCAGCAAGGGGCAGGGTTAGGGCCGGGGCTTGTTTTCTCCAGCCCTACTTTCACCCACGGTGCCTGCTACTGGGAAGGCAGCTGGCCAGCCCCCACTGAAGAAAGTAGCTGAGAGAGGGAGGAAAGGAGGAAGCCAGAGCCCCCTCCCAGCAGGCTGGCCCTGCACATCCAAGGCCCCAGTCCCACCCTACTGCGCCCTGAAAACCACTTAACCTGTCTCCGTTTGGGGACGACTGGCCATGGCAGTCAGCTGAATGAAGACAGGCTGGGTTGCTGAGAGCGTCCAGTGGCCAGCACTCGAACACAGCACCCTGGTATGATGAGCACCACACTCAAGCTCGCCAGCCCACAGCAAACAGCCCCACCTGTAGCCTTCTCAGAAAGGAGCCCGGGGCAGCAGCAGGGACATTATGGGCTCTAGAAAAAGGTGGGTGGGGCAGGAAAACTGCTCAGAGGTAGAAGAATTAGCTCAAGTGATGGAGGGCTTGTTTAGCCTGCAGAAGGCAGGGGATTGATACCCATGTTCTCCAGTGATGGAGATTCCCCATTTTTCTTTCCCCAGGGGGCTAAGAGCTTCCAGTGGCCCCTCCCTGGGTGTACTTGCTGTTCCCAAAAGCCAGCCACGCTGGGGCAGAAAGCTACTGGGTCCCAGCTCTCCTTTCCCTTCAAGATTTGTATTTAAAAAACAAGGTGAATCTGAGTAACTTTCTCCTAGATTGCCCACCTTGGGCTGGACCAAGATTCATGCAAGTGGTTTGTTTTTTGTGGCTCTGCACCTCCTGCACCCCTAGAGACTCTGGGACAAAAAAGCACATGGGAAGAACCCAATTCTTTCTTTCTTCTCCCCTCTCTTCTTTCTTTGTCTTTCCTTCTTTTTCTCCCCTCTCTCTTCTTTCTTAACACATTCAGAATTAAAACCAGATTCACATTTCATGTGTCTAGCTTCACATTCAAGAATGATACAGACACACACAGAGGACAAACTGATTCCGCAGGTCATAAGTGTCAGATCGATCTGTTACGGGAGGCACCAAGTCTGAAGCATCTTTGGGTTATGCACGTTCATATTCAGAAGCCACTTTTCATAAACCCTGGGGAGGCCATGAGAGGGGGCTTCTCCTAACTGTTGCTGTGGTGTGATGCACCACACAACTCACCACCATGCTAAGGCAGACCTGGGCAGAATACGGCCCACAGACCAGATCCAGCCTGCGGAGGCAGCGGGGAGCCCCAGGCAGACTCCCCAGCTTGCCCCTTGCCATGCAGGGCTCTGTTTCTGTCTTAAAACTGGAGGGGGGGGGGGAGTTTTAGGAGCTGTCCTGCCCCCAGCACATTCCCATTGTCCAGATTCTACATTTGTTGTGTATTTATAACCAAGGACATGAAAAGCCCAACACTGCACTGAAATCAACAGCGGACACTGACAGTACATTGGCTGTGAATAAAATTTCTACAGAAAAATAAACTAAAAAGAGGATATTGCAGCAGAGATGTCTATGGACAGGAAGACAGGATGTGATGTGAGGTTGGGGACTGAGTGCTGTTAATTGATGCAGGAGCAGGCAAGGAGGGGCCATGTCTTGATTACCAATGATATGTAGTTAGAAAGTTGAAGATCACATGAATTAATGCAGCCAAAAGCCCAAAGAATGTTACGAAATTGCATGGATCTAATTAGATTGGTTAATTCATTCTACAGTTTTTTTCACCTATCAATGTTCGAAGATGCAGTGCAGCAGGGGTGTATGAGCCCTGCTTTCTAGAGAGCCAGTCAAGACGAGAGAGCGAGGGAGCAGCTGCACACATGTCACTGTGCTGGTTATGACACATGGACATTGTCACTGAACAGTCTGACACTGCCATAAAGAATTAGGTTCAGAGAAAGGTTTTGGATTGCTTGAAGTGCCACAGCTGAAATACACACAATGCTCTGTGTCAAATATTGATATAGAAGTGAGGGAAGAAAAAAGACAAAAATTCCATTTCTAAAAATGAATTTTTAATAAGAAGCTGTTGAACGATAAAGGAAAATGTTCTTGTGCTGACAGCTTGTTACAGTGACAGGTTTCTAAGTTAGAAGACTTTTTTCTTTCGTATTTGACACTGAGATGCTCAGGGGAGCTGCGTTGGTGCCCCCAGTGTTAAGACCGGGACAGAAGAAAGGGCGCAGCGTCCCGGAGAAGGTGCAGGTGAAGGTGAAGAGATGGGACCTGTCAGTCACATTGTAAAACGAGACCTTGCCCACCTCGTAGTCCAGGAAAATCCCCACCCGGCTACGCTTGGTGCTCACGGGGAGAGGGGTCGGGGTGGAGGTGCCAGCCTTGTATCCCCTGTTCCTCAGCCACACGGCCCAGTATCCATCCCCAGGTGTGAGTGTGACGTTCCCCTTCCTGCTCACAGATTCCCTGCAGACCCCCAGAGTCCAGCCTGTCTTGTCTCCCACCTCCACCTCCCAGTAACACCGCCCGCCCGCGAACCCCTCGGCGCCCAGCACATTGATACAAGGGTCAAATCTCTCCGGGGTGTCGGGCAGATCCTGGCGCCTGTTTCCGTGTCTCACACATTTCCGATCCTCAGACAGGACGAGTTTGGGATTTGCCGTGTCTGGATCCAGCGTCACGTCCACTGGGGAGAGAGTCACAGAGTCAGGGCAGGGGCGGGTCCCTGGGGTCAGCGGGAAATTAACCTGCCCCCCGGTTAATCGCTGTGCGGGGGGGGGGGGTATTATTGTCTGAGTGGAGTCAGGGCCCCTCTGCCGGTGAGGAGACACAGAGCGGGAAAAGGGCAGGAGGAGCGGGGGAGGGGTGGGAAGCTGTCAGTGGGGGGAAGGGAGGAGGGAGGGTAATGCTGGGAGAGGAAAGGGGAGGGGCAGATGATGGGGCAGAGGGGGAGGGGAGGGAGCAAGCATAGGGCCAATGTGGAGCAAGAGGAGCAGGCACAAGGGGATAGAGGGTTGAGGGAAGGGGCAGTCCCCAGGAGGGCTGGGGGGCTGGGTGGAGGGGCAGATGCAAGGAAGGCAGTGAGGGAAGGGCAGGCACCAGGGTAGAATGAGAAAAGGAAAGACACCAAGGGGTGGGGGGGGGGGGGGAAGAGACAAATGCCGGGGGACAGGGATGGGGAAGGCACCAGGGCAGATGTGGGGGAGGGAGGGTTTGATCCTCAGTGGGTGGGAAGGTGTGGGAAGAGTGGGTACCAGGGGGCTAGAGAGGTACCAGGGGAGAGTGAAAGGCAGGGGGCAGACGAGGGTGAGCACACGATGACGGGCAGGCCGGGTGCAGGGCACCAGCTGGGACACTCCAGAGCGACTGTGAAACGTGCCCTGGCCAGGAAACCCCTCTTTCCCCCAGCCCAGATCTCAGCCCACAGACCCGGCTGCCAGTGGAGACTCGGCTCCAGCCTGAACTCTCTGCCCAGAGCGACGTGTCCCCTGGGCCCTGCGAGTGGCACAGACCCTCTGACACTGCCCCGGCGTCTCCTAGCACCGGCACTGGCTACAGAGCCCCTCCCAGAGCCCCAGGGGCGCAGGTGTCCCCAGCTAGCAACTGCCCCAGCCTCCCCCTGGCTCCTCCTGCCCAGCCCTGGGGCAGACGCACTAGGGGTCTCACACCCGGCTCTGCAGGCACAGCAGGTTCGGCTACACAGCCAGGCAGCACCTCCCAGAGCCAGAGGGGGCGGGCAGACCAAGGTTTGTGGGGCTCCTGCTACAGCACAAAACCAGCCGTAAAGACCTTCCGGCTCAGGCTGGAGCGGGGGTTCTGAAGCCCGGGGACTGCAGGGGAAGTTCAAACCCAGGCTCCAGCCCTAACCCCAGCATCTATCCAGCCATGTTTAATGCTGCAGGACAAACCCCACCAGCTGGTGTCCATCTTGCTGGCTCTGTGGCTCACCAAGGAGGCTGATGGCAGCACGGCCCAGACACACTCCAGCTCGTGGGACATTCGCTCTCCGAAGCTGGTGTCTGGCCAGGAACCCAGCACACTGCACGGAGGAGGGTCAGAGGGAGAAGCCAGCCAGGGGTTTCAGATGCCCCATGGCTTATCTGTGATACCTGAGCCCCACCCCCAGACTCACAGCTTGGCCGTCTGGGGCGCTGGAGCGGCTCCCTGCAGGACCCTGAAAGGACACCCCTGGGAATGATGCAGCCAGTGGTGCTAGGGCACAGCCGGCACTTTGGGCCAGGGCATTGGGGCAGAAAGTAAATGGGATTCAGCATTTCTGGGGGTCCCGGGAGCGGGGTGTGACAGGCACTCAGACGGGGGGGCTAGTGAACAGCTCTGCCATTTGCAGACCTAGACCCAGGCTTCTTAATGGACCTGCCCAAGCAAGAGGAGCAGCCCAGTGACAGGCTGCAGGGGCCACTGGCAGAGCAGGACAGAAGCCCCCAGCATATGGCCCTAGATAGCAGTCGGGACCAGACACTGACAAAGCCCAGGGGTCAGCAGAGGAAATTCTGCTCCAGCTCCCCAGAGGCCTGGCAGCCACGGACGACAAAGCTCCAGGACCTGGTGAGACACCCACGGCTCCTGCACGTACCGAGCGCCCAGCACTGCCCCACAGGGAGCAAGCGGCAGCTGGAAGGGCCCAGACCCCTGGCCAAGGAGCCTGACCCCGGAGGAGCAGCCCAGATGGAGACTAGAATCGCCCCAAGCTGCTTCCTTCACAGCCTGGGCCTCCTGCTCCCCAGAGCTCCTGGCCCTGTAGCGACCACCTACTGTGCAGCCTCCATCGGCCCGGACACACAAACCGGGCGGGGCCCCTTTGACTGCCCCTGCTTGAGGGCGGAGGGGAGGGCAGAGCGGCAGGGGTAGGATGAAGGGGCCTGAGCACCACTCCCAGCCAGAGCTCTCCGACCCCTCCCAGCCCCCCTCCCTCTGCTGGAGCTTCCTCTCTGCCCCCCTCGCTGCCATGTGTCTGCCTTTGCCCCGGGGCTCTACGCTGGGCACGGGGGGGGGGGGGGGGAGGAGGGGCTGGATGGGGGCAGCTCAGGCTCAGACAGCGCCAGGGTCACACTGGAGAGGGAGTCTCACCCGCCGAGCAGCAAATCACTGACCAGCCTCACACTGGGCAGATGAGGGGCCCGCAGGGCTCAGCTTGCCCCCCCGGAACACACAGGACATGGCAGAGTGCAGCAGCCAGACCATTCCCTCCCCAACCCAGAGAGTTTGGCTGGCCTGGGCTAATGGGGCTGTGGCAATGCTGAGCAGGGGCCATCCAGCACAGCTCTCAGCATGTGCCAGGAGAGAGGCTCAGACACGCTCCAGGACCCATCTGTGCAGCCCCCCCAGCACGTGGGCCCAGGCCAGGCCTCCCAGCACCTGCTCAGTGGCAGCAGGCAGTGAACTGTCAGGATGTTGGGGTGATGGGGCCAGGTCAGATTCCTGGCAAGAACCAGCAGGTGAGTGTGAGCAGCAGGCAAACTTCCCAGCACTGAGCCCATCTGCCCCCAGCTACCGCACAGCTCCCAGCTGGGTCCACGTGTGTCCTGGGGCCCCAGGCTCTGCCCAGAGCCCCCGGCACCAAACAGCTCGATGTCCCAGAGTCTCCACTCACCTGCAAATCTGTTCAGAGCTTCCCTCAGGTCCAGACACATTCTATACCCATTCCTCAGATCAGTGCAAATAGGTTCGGGTCCCGGGAGTTTCATGTTTTCACTCCTAGGATCATTACAGGGCCCCCCCAGGAATATGAGGGCAGTGAAAATAGGACACTGCTCAACGTGCTTTTCACGTCCTGAAAGGAGAAAGAGAATCAATGCTCTGTGTTAAACCGGGGGCATAAACCAGAGCGATTTCCCAGCAGCCTTTCATCTAGAGAACAGATTCATTCCCCCCCACCCTCCTGGGCTTCACTGTTCTGTGGCAAAACGTCCTGCATTGTTTTGCATTTACACTCGATTCATTGTTTGTAGGTCAGACGGGAATTTAATTAAATGGTTCTTCCTCCTAGGGACCCCACCCCTGTATCTGTGTTTAGCCACTGTGTTGAGTCCAGTGCTCTGGAGTCACAGCAGGGATGGGCTTAGCCCAGTATCATTTTTGCACCAAACATTTAAATCTCCCAGGGACTCCATGAATCTCTGTGATTCCCCTCCCACCCAAACTGCACCGTTTGGAATCGAGGGAGCCCTTGGCTGGATATTGTCTGTGAGCACGGTACACAGCACGTTTATTCTCATCCTGGGGATCCAGGCCCATGGGTCTGAGCTGTGATTCTGGGTGGGTGCAGTGTTTTGATGCCGTCTCACCTTCAGCAACTCCAAAACTGGCTGCTGACACTTCCCCTCGATCTCTGCGATCAGCTGCTGCAGGGAGGCACTTTGCTGGGAGAGTTTGGTGACCTTTTCCTGTAGCCTCTGCAGAGTCTCCCGCTCCTCCTCCGCCAGCCTCTGCAGAAGCAGCTGCTCCTCCTCCCTCAGCAGCGTGTGCAGCTTGTTAAATTCACCCGCAATCATCTCCCGCTTCGCCTGCACTTTCCTCTGGAGAAAGGAAAATAGGAAAGACACAGAGAAAACACCAGTCCAATGCTGAGTTACAGACTGGGCCTCTGCCCCTGAAGCAGGGAGAATCAGCTCTGTGTGAGGTTATAAGGACAGTTACTTCTTTGGGAAACACACCAGGAGGTTTCAGTGAGGTAGCTGTGTCAGGCTGCTTCAGCAAACACACCAAGAAGACCAGACTCCTTGTTGTTTGTACCATAAAGGGCTGGTTTTAGCTCAGAGTGAACAGGGCCAGTCCCGTGGTGGGGTTGCCCAGGGTGCTAGGTAAAGCTGCCATCTGTTATTGCAGGTGGCATGGGATGGACACGGCAGAGGGAAGAAGTCGAGGGAACAGGAGAGATGTACGGAGGTGTGGGGGGGAGCACAAGGCATCTGCAGGGAAGGAGAGTTGGGTGCGCAGGGCTGGGCACTCACACCCCAAGAGGACCCGTCACAGCAGGCTGTGGGCGATGCTCATTCTTGACAACAGGCTCCCAGGGCTGCCAAGTTCAGCATTGAGGGCTGGTGCCAACAGCCCTGTGGGTGTCCTCCCGAGGCTCACGTTGGTGTTGGGCCCTCAGGGCATTGCCAGGGCTGGCTTTGGCCTCACCCAGCCTGGCCATGAGCCCAGTGACCAGCCAGTGTCTTCCTCACAGCCCTATATCCTCAGCGGGGATCTCGCTATAACAGGCCGGGGAACCAGAACGGACGTTCATGACCCAGCTACAGACAAGGCCAGGGAAGGTCACAGGAGCAGCAGCAGGTGACTGGGATGAGGGAACCACATGACGGCAGCAGAGGCTGGGACCCACCCTGGCTTTGGTTGGTCAGGGGGTATCCCTGTGATGGCACCATGTGCAGACACACCTCAACTAACTTTGATCTGCCAGAGCAGATTCATACCCTCATCCTGGAGCTTTCTGACTCCTTCACCCCTGGGAGCGCTGCCGGGGGAAGGGCTCCGGGAGAGAAACCCAGACACCCACCTGCCACTCTGTGGTTTTCTTCTCCTCTTTAGACGTCAGCGCCCGGGCCTCCTCCAGCTGCTTCCTGAGCGGGCCCAGGGCCCCCTGGAGTTTCTCCTGCAGGGCATCATGGGTAACAAACAGCCGTTATCTGCCTGTCCAAGGGGCGGCGAGTGCCGTACATACACGAGGGACCCGGCCTGGAGGGAGGCAGCCGCTCGGCTCTGCCAGCCCCAAAGGCACCGTGGAGGCAGAGATGCTCAGCTCCAAGCAGGGGCTCTGCCTCCCACAGCCACCCCCATGTGCTAGCTCAGGTGCCATGTCCCTGCATGTGGGCCAGAGGGGAAATGGCTGGGGAGCCCCTGAACGGTCCCTCCAGCCAGTGAGAGTGAGGAGCTGGGGCAGGAACATCACTGCATCACGCTGCAGACCCAGACCCAACTCGAGACACCTCCCCTCCTTCCAGGCCAGCCCTGCCTCTTCCCACCCCTGCTCTGCTCCCACCCCACTCCCTGCCCCCAAGCCCTGCCCCTCACATGCTCCCTCCCTCCCCATTCACCCCTTCCCACAGGCCATCTGAGTGGATAATGGGGGGGACTGGTGCTGGCAGCAAGTTTCAGTTACCCCCCCCCCCAAACTCAACATGGCGACAGAAAGTGGAGTGACCTGGTCTGAGTCCTACTTGCACTGCGGGGGTGGGGGGAGTGGAGTGGGCTGGGGGCTTCACCTCCTGCCACCCCAGTGAAGTGGGGTGATCTGACTGGGAGAGGGCAGAGCATTGAAGGCTGCTGGGTTGCTCCATGTGCCATGGCTCCCGCCTAGGGTTGCCAGGTGTCATGTGGGAGCGGGGGGGTTGAGTGGCAGGGGAGCGGCCCAGCAATTAAAGGAGCTGCGACTGCATATCAGTGGCCCAGCAGGTTTTTTTGGGGGGTCCCAACCCTACTCCTGCCAGTGCCAGCCTCCCCCCCCCCCAGTAATTTCACAGGCCTCTCTGGACTTCTTTCTCCTCCCTCCCCCCCACAAAGCACAGAGCCCAGGGTGCTGCCCCGAACAGTCCTATGGATGGGACAGCTTTGCCCTCACCCAGGCGGGAGCCAGACCCACACTCCGCTCTCCTCTGGCGGCCCAGGCTTTCACAACACCAGGGCACCAGGCCCTATAGCTGCACAGGGCGGAGCTGTGATGTGGCTGGAGACCAGCAAGGCCCAGGGGACACACTCGCTCTGGGGGAACAGTCACCGATAACTGCTCCTGGGCTGCCATAACCCTGGGTCCCCTTCCCCTTTGACAGTCACCCGGCAGAGCGACGTGCTCCTGTCCTGTCGGCCCCGCTCTGGGCAGCCCCTCACGCCCCTTCCTCAGCCCCCTCCAGGCTTCCCTGTTTCACTTTTTTCACTGAGCCCTCGAGCTCCCTCCTCTCCCTGCCCAAGGGCCCAGACCGCGGCTTCTCACACCCCTGCAGTGCTGCTGCAGGGACACCCTGAGCCAGGGAGCCAGCAGGGGCTGGGGAGAGACGGGGGGGTATGTCTACACTGCCACCCTAGTTCGAACTAGTGTGGCTAATGTAGGCATTTGAAGTTGCAAATGAAGCCCGGGATTTAAATATCCCAGGCTTCATTTGCATCTTCCCAGGCGCTGCCATTTTTAAATCCCCCTTAGTCCGAACTCTGTGCAGTTCTACATAGCAGTTATTTCGAAATAAAGCATTCCCCCTCCCCCTGCAACTTCTCTCACTCTTCATATGAGGTTTACAGAATGAGGTTTACAATGAGGTTTACAGAAGTTGGAGTAAGAAGCTCGCTATATCAAATTTATTTTGAAATAACTGGATTGCTGTGCGGACACACAGTACGTTATTTCAGAATAACTGACGTTTTTGCAAAAAAATGCTGCTGTGAAGACATGCCCTGAGTGAAACAGTAAGGAAACGACATCTGAAATTGATTGGAAGAGAACATGTGATTTATGGTCTCTGATAATGGGGAAATTCTCTTCCCACTGTGCTGAATCAGTAAAGATGCCACTGAGTGAATCTGTTTGAACTCTAAAGTACATGCATATGTAAGCGGGGGAATGGTCCCGCTATTGTGGGGAACTTTCCTGGCTTCTATACCACCCTGGTGAAATGGACCAGCAAAAGGATCTGAGTCCCCGCTCCCACTTCCTTTACCCCACGGCTTCCCTGATCCTGAGGGCTCCCCCTCCACTCTCCTGAGTAGCAGAGTCCTCGAAACCCCAACAAGGCTGGGCCCAGGTTTCCTGGGGCTTAATCCCCGACCTTGTAATCACTAGGGGCAGGAGTTAGGGTGTCCCCACTCCGAGGGGCTCTTTTACACTGCAGGCCTTCTTGGCCCAGTGATCATTTCATAAGGTTCTAAGCAAATACAATTTATTAAACATCAACTGATTAAAGAGAAAAACTGATTAAATAAGAAAAAAATGAGAATGGTTAAATGAGAACACCCAGCCCTGCGCTGTAGCACAGGGACATCAAAACAGCAGTCTGCAGAGTGTAAGGACAGTCCACAGTCTCTTCCTTAGAGGCCCTGGATGTGCTGCAGGGGGCTGCAGGCTTGCTCTGGCAGTGACTACACGGCCTCAAGCTCTAAGTGGCCAGACCCCTCTCCCAGTCTGGCCTGCTGGACCTCTTGGCTAGTGATATCTCCCTGCCCAGAGCCTCTCCCCGCACTTTGCTGGTCCCAGCTGCTCACCACACCCAGCTGCAGGCTGAGCTGCTTTGCCAGTGTCCAGCTCCTTGCGTTGCTTCTCTGTCCCTTTTGGCTCTCTGAGCACTGCCAGTCTGCTGCTCAACACAGGGTCTGCACTCCTTGGGCTGTGTATGCCTGGCTCTGTTGCTGCAAAACTGCCCCTCAGCACAGCTTGCACTCCTTGGGCTGTCTGTGCCTGGCTCTGATGCTGCAGGACTGCCCCTCAGCCTAGCTTGCACTGCTCTTAGCTGTCTCTCAGCTCTCTCCTTGCTCAGAGAGACCCAGAACAATCCCAGCTCCCAGGGAGGACGGGGCCTGGCCTCTCACTTTCCTCACTGGCCTGTCCAACCTGTCAATCAGGCTGAGCTGGCTTGTTGGCTGCTTTCCATTGTCTCTGGGGTCCGTCAGTCTCAGGCCCCTGATTTCTCATGGACCCTTCCCCTTTTGATAGTGGGAGCTGGCAAACCAAAAACTCTCACAGAGTTTTAGTAAGGGGCTAACAGTCCCCTTACACATATGGAGGTGAAATGCAAAAATCCGAGGTCAGAGAACTGAACTGAACCACAGGAAAATGAACATTGTTTTGGTTGAGTGAATCAGAATTAAAAACCCAGTATCATCTAGTCCTGTTTAAAATAATATCTCAGAGAAGGACCACATGGCTATATTAGAAATGGCTTCAGCTCTGGTAGCCACCTGCCATGCGGCCCACCCCAAGAGCAGCCGGGCAGCCACCATGTGGAAACTGGGGCCAGGTCTGCATGATGGCTGCCCAGTTGCTCCTGGGAGTGGATTCGTGGTAGGTGGCTGCCCCAGGCGCCAGCTCCAGGTCCAGCCCAAGCCCCAGCATATGGCATCACCCCAGAAGCAACTGAGCAGCCACCATGTGGCCCTGGCCCCCCACTCTCCCACCAAGCCCACTGCCAGCAGCAGTTTACCCTCCACGTCCCAGTTAAGGGAGTGCTGGGGGGCTCTGCTGAGCCGGTGGGTGGGATCAGAATTCTTTGTGAGCGCCCACGGAGGGAACTTAGCTCAGGGGAGGGGTGTAATTTGCCTGAGTTACTGGGGGGTGGGGGGGATTTGAGCCAGTTCCATGTTGTATTGTTGAAAGGGAACCCCCAGATATTGAGCCCAGCCCTGGTTGCTGCCCACTCCCCGTGGCAGGCGGGTGATAGGTGCACAGAGAGCAGCCAGCCCTGTTCTCTCTGTCAGGGTGTGGGGACTTCCAGTGTTGGGCCAAAACAATCTGGATCTTTTCCCACTGCCCCTCTGAAAACCAGACTCTTTCATTTAGCTGCCTCCCTTACAGCAGCCGGCTGTGAACTGTTGTCCCTGTATTGGGAAGGGGATAAACCTGGGGTCTGTAGGGCTTTAATTAGGCACAGTCAGCAGCGTCTCCTACCTTGTACTCCTGGGCAGCCTCCTCGACGGGCACCACCGTGTGGGACTTGTGGTCCCGGGATTTCTCACACACCAAACAAATGGCAGCTCCATCCTCCTGGCAGAAGAGTTTGAGACGCTCCTGGTGTCTCTCACACAGACCCTCCGTTCGCCCTGCCCCGGGCTGTGGGCCCAGCTGCTGCAGCTTCTGTACAATGTTGCTCAGCTGGGTGTTGGGATTGAACTGCCCCTTCTGGAATGGGGCCCTGCACTGGGGGCAGGCTGGGGGGGTCTTTGCTCCCTGTTGCTCACAGTGCTGGGTGAGGCAGGCTCGGCAGAAGTTGTGCCCACAGGCGACTGTTACCGGCTCGGTCAGATACCCCAGGCAGATGGGGCAAGTGGCTTCTTCTTGCAATTCCCCTGCTGTCGCTGTGGAGGCCATGGCCGTCGGGCGTGTGTCTGCTCTGCCGGGCGCGGGCTTGTGCTGACACTGAGGGAGAAGAAGAAAGAGGAGGCGGAAGGAAGGGGAAGGGCAGAACCTGAAAGTGAAACTGAAAAGAGGGGGCAGGGCAGAGAGAAGGTGGGAGGGAAACAGAACAGGAATGGAGGGAGATTGGAGGGAACAGGGGAAAGGAGAGGGGGGGAAGAATAGGATCACATCTGGTAGGTATTGCTGTAAGTCTGGCAGGGACAGCATATCCCCTGCTCCACAGGCAGCTTTGTGTGTCTAACCCACGGACGTGGGGCCTAGAGTGCTGAGCACACATCTTCCCAGATGCTCCCTGTAGGGGCCAAAACACTAGCTCAGGGCCTGTGTTTTTGCAGTAAACATTTCCCCAGACCCTGTGTTGCTGCCTCTGGCTGTGTGTAGGCGGCTTCCCTCTCCCTGTCCCACACCCCTCTCCAGTCTGTGCCGGGAGCTAGTCACAAGCCAGGGGAAGATGAGTGGTTGGCAGCTGGCCGGCCGGTGTCCCTCTGGCAGGGGTTCACACAAAGAGAGGCCTTTGCTCTGAACCTGCATGCAGGTGGTTTGGGAACTTTGGGCAGTGGGAGCCCCCCCCCATTCCAATCACCCTTGTGCATGGGGGGTAGAAGGGATGTGACCTGGGACTTGCCACCTATGAGGTAGAGCTTTAACCAGAAGGGCCACTGGAGATGTTGGTGTGGGGGGGCGGAGGGTGGTAATTTTAACCATGATTCCAAGTGTGGGCAGTGACTGAAGCTGACACTTGGGCTGTGTCTAGACTACATGCCTCTGTCGGCAGAGGCATGTAGATTAGACAGATCAGCAAAGGTAAATGAAGCCGCAATTTAAATGATCGCAGCTTCATTTACATTTACATGGCTGCCACGCTGAGCCGACAAACAGCTGATCAGCTGTTTGTCGGCTCGCCGCTAGTCTGGACGTTCCCCCTGTCGACATCAAAGCCCTTTGTTGGCAGCCTCGTTATTCCTCATGGAATGAGGTTTACCGGGGCTGCCGACAAAGGGCTTTGATGTCGACAGGGGGAACGTCCAGACTAGCAGCGAGCCGACAAACAGCTGATCAGCTGTTTGTCGGCTCAGCACGGCAGCCATGTAAATGTAAATGAAGCCGCGATCATTTAAATCGCGGCTTCATTTACCTTTGCTGAACAAACAAATCTACATGCCTCTGCCGACAGAGGCATGTAGTGTAGACGTACCCTTGGAGAGGCAGCAGCAACCCTGCCCAGGCCCCGCACCCTTCCACTGTCTCCCTCATCTCTCCCCTCCCCTACTTGCCAGGCCGGGGCACTGCTCACCTGTGGGGACGCTCTGAAGGGCCCTGGCCCACATGGAAGGGGATCTGTTCCTCCGGGCCATTTACTGCTCTGCCCAGGGTTGCCAGGAGTCCGGTTTTGAACTGGACAGTCCAGTATTTGAGCTTCCTGCCCGGGAAACAAATTGAGAAAATATCAATGTCCAGTATTTTCTAAACAAGATGGAATGTCGATTGGGATGTCATGTCACGTGTGTCCGGTATTTTTGTTGAAACCATCTGGCAACCCTACGGGCCACTTAGCCGGCCCTGAGGACAGGCCGGCACAGGGGGCCTGCTGCCGCAAATGAGCCAGCCCCACCGCAGCACACACACTTACTGCACACACAGCACAAGGCTGGCTGGCCTAGCTGCCTCTTTGTCTAGCCCTTTGTAAAGTGAGGATGGAAGAGGCCGGGTGGGACCCTGCTCTCTCTACCCGTCTCTTCCAGCAAACAGCTCCAGCGTCACACAGTGGGAGGAGGAGTTCTCCCATAAAGTCCCCTCTTGACATTCTCTGGCCGTCCAGGAGCAGCGGCTGCTGCAAGAATGAAGCAGAAAGGTTTTGGAATTGTCAAAAAACCAGTTCCCAAAAGTGCCCTTCTCAGCACTTTCCTTCTGCTGACCTCAAAGCACCTCACCCAGACCAATGGATTTACACACTCCTGTGAGGCAGGCAATGTTATTATTATACCCTTTACAAATATCAGTGGAAAAGCTCCCCTTGAGATTAAGCTTTAGATGATGGGCCCAACGTTACCCGGTGTAGTAAGTTGAGGGTCAGTAACATGGAGTCAGCAGGCCTAAATAGAAGCCTGTAACATGAAAACAGCAACAGACCTGCAATCTAGTGAGCAAGACTTTGGTTCAGTAACAGGAGCCAAGAAAGAGGCCCTATTGATAAATTGTGTGATTGTGTAAGTTATGTCGAGCATGGAAGGACACAGGGAGGTATTGGGTACAGACTGTGAGCCAAAGGGGAGTATTGGAACATCTTAAGAAGAAATGTCGTGGTACAAAAACTCCCTAAAAACTAATGCAGATATCGACCTAGGTTCGGGACTAGGTCGAGATTGACAGCATGAAGGATAATAAGTAAGCTCCCCTTCCATAAGGTGAGGGGTGGTAACTAGGCAACAGAGGGTGGTAACCTAGTACGTAAAGAAATGATGTAAGTTGTTTGTACCTGTCTATAAAAGGACACCGCAGAGGGTGCTCTCCGGCCGACCTTGGGGGGGGTGCGCTAGGCGCCTGAACGGCAGGTGTCATTGCCTAAACTTACAGAGTGCACAGTAGTTTAACTTTGACTAACTGCTGTTAATATCTGTTATATGGCAATAGGCCTGCCCGGTGTTGGTACCTTGTCAACGCGGGCCATAGTGCCCAGTGGTGTAACATTGTACTGATCTCTGTTACCAACTGGTAGAGCTTCGCATTTGACAATAAACCTGCTCGACTGATTTCAAAGCTTGCCTGCATCTGTTGTTTCCGGGGCCTCTCAGAGATCTCTTGTGTTGACCCAAGTGCACGGGGTCTAACACTCTAGATAAAGGGAGTACCGATTGTTACGCACGCAGCCGAAAGTTTAACAACGGAGTAGAGGTCCTGTCAGGAGTGCGCCAGGACAACCCTGACCAGACGACGCTGACACTGACAGTCCAGACCACCGAAGGTACCGAGCTACGAAAACACCGAGGTACGACACCCGGGAAGTCTGGGACAGGAAACCCATTGAGAAGACCCCAGATCTTCCCATTTCTAGCAGAGGGGAGCACAGGCCACTGGCTGCACTGAGGTGGGGAGATCTCCCTGAAACCCCAGCTTCCCCAGTACAGGGACTCGACAGTGTGACGGCACCTGGCCCTGACAGAGGAAGGGCCGGCCCTGCCCCTCTGTGCCAGGCATAGTAGGTGGGGCTGGGCAGTGATTGGGGTGTTGGGGCTATTCTGACTCTGGTGGGCAAGGAAGCCTCGGCCTCTTATGGGGCCCAGGAAGAGGGTTTCCCCAAATGGGAGAGCAGGGGGAGCACATCCTCGGTGCCAACTCTGCCCACATATATACACCGGCAACACCATCACAGGACCTAACCAGATCAGCCATACTGTCACTGGTACATTCTCCTGCACATCCACCAACGTAATATATGCCATCATGTGCCAACAATGCCCCACTGCTATATACATCGGCCAAACAGGACAGTCCCTACGTAAAAGAATCAATGGACACAGATATGATATTAGGAATGGCAACATACAAAAACCTGTAGGGGAACACTTCAATCTTCCTGGACACACAATTGCAGATCTAAAAGTAGGCATCCTGCAGCAAAAACACTTCAGGACCAGACTTCAAAGAGAAACTGCTGAGCTACAGTTCATCTTTAAGTTTGACACAATCAACTCTGGATTAAACAAAGACTGTGAATGGCTTGCTAACTACAAAAGCAGCTTCTGCTCTCTTGGAATTCACACCTCCAGATCAGCTGCTAGAAGTGGGCCTCAACCTCCTTGATTGGATCCACCTCGCCATCTCCAGCCTGATCCTGGCCTGCATATTTATTCCTGCCTCTGGAAATTTCCACTACATGCATCTGACGAAGTGGGTCTTTGCCCACGAAAGCTTATGCTCCTACACTTCAGTTAGTCTATAAGGTGCCACAGGACTCCTCATCGCTTTTGCAGATTCAGACTAACACGGCTACCCTTCTGATACAAGTCAGGGAAAAAGACTCATTCTGGGGGCATCGAAGGACAAGGAATTAGCAGGGATTGGCAGCCAAGCAAGACTTCACCAGGCAGGGCCCACTGACATTTGAACTCAGGCTGCAAAACCCTGAGTACTGCCCCTTACACCATGGGCCCTGCAGTTCCTTTTCTCAGGGCCTAAGTGGTGATGGGTTCAAGGCCCAAGAGGCCTGGCTGTGCACATGTTGTCTGTTAGCTCATAGAAAGGCGAGTTTGGGGAGCACAGAATGAACGTGAGTCCGGGGGACTCAGGCTCCAAGTGCAAAGGCCAGGCTGGGCTCTGGGCTCTGCTTGAGGGAGCCTGGCACAGGGGCAGGTGGGGAACAAAGGAGGGTGGATTTGTGGATTTTGACCAACACTCTGGGGCTACATCTAGACTGGCATGATTTTCCACAAATGCTTTTAACAGAAAAGTTTTCCGTTAAAAGCATTTGCGGAAAAGAGCGTCTAGATTGACACGGACGCTTTTCCGCAAAAGTATTATTTGTGGAAAAGCGTCCGTGCCAATCTAGATGCGCTTTTCCGCAAAAAAGCCCCGATCGCCATTTTCGCGATCGGGGCTTTTTTGCGCAAAACAAATCTGAGCTGTCTACACTGGCCCTTTTGCGCAAAAGCTTTGCACCAAAAGGACTTTTGCCCAAACGGGAGCAGCATAGAATTTCTGCAAGAAGCACTGATTTCAGACAGTAGGAAGTCAGTGTTCTTGCGGAAATTCAAGCGGCCAGTGTAGACAGCTGGCAAGTTTTTCCGCCAAAGCAGCTGCTTTTGTGGAAAAACTTGCCAGTCTAGACACAGCCTGGGTGAGGAGATAAGAAACGAAGGGGCATTTTAACTGCTCCCTTCCTCAATGTCCTCTAGGCTGGGATTCCAGCTTCGACAAGCCCAGTGTGTGGATAAAGCTGCTGTGTTATTGAATGCCAGGGCTCCAAGGGTACGTCTACATCACGTGGCTAATTCAAGTTACCGAAATAGATACCCTGCATCTTAACAAGCCACCTGTTGATGGAAAATATTTTTTGAAATAACCTGTGGCAGCAAGAATTTGGGCCATCAGGTTATCCCATTAGGGACAATGGAGGCAAGACAAGTCTTCTCTGCCAGGACATCTGAGTGTGTGTGGCTATGTCTACACTACAGACTTCTTGCACAAAGAAGTTTTTTGCAGAAGAAATCTTCCACAAAAAGTTCTTGTGCAAGAGAGCATGCACTCTGCAAAAGTGCATTGGAAAAGCAATATACTTTTGTGCAAGAGAGTGTCCAGACTGCTTGGATGCTCTCTCTCAAGTAAGCTGTGATTGCTATGGACAGAATGGCCACCAGGGCACCTGTGCTTTTTCCTCTTTCTTCTTCTTGCAGAAAGAAACCCCTGTTGCCCATCCACACAAGCCTTTTAACACAAGAGCTCTGACTTGCTGTGCTCCTGCAGCGCTGGGGGCTGCACCAAGCAGCTCCAGGCTGGGGGGGAGGGAGGGAGGACAGGGAATGAGGTGGTCCAGGGCAGGCTACAGCACCCACCGGAGGTTTTAGTGCCCTCGTGTTAGGGTACGTCTAGACTACATGGCTCCCTCGACGGAGCCATGTAGATTTGTTGTTTTGGCAAAGGCAAATGAAGCCGCGATTTAAATGATCGCGGCTTCATTTACATTTACATGGCTGCCGCGCTGAGCTGACAAACAGCTGATCAGCTGTTTGTCGGCTCGCTGCTAGTCTGGACGTTCCCCCTGTCGACATCAAAGCCCTTTGTCGGCAGCCCCGGTAAACCTCATTCCATGAGGAATAACGAGGCTGCCAACAAAGGGCTTTGATGTCGACAGGGGGAACGTCCAGACTAGCGGCGAGCCGACAAACAGCTGATCAGCTGTTTGTCGGCTCAGCGTGGCAGCCATGTAAATGTAAATGAAGCTGCGATCATTTAAATTGCGGCTTCATTTACCTTTGCTGATCTGTCTAATCTACATGCCTCTGCCGACAGAGGCATGTAGTCTAGACACAGCCCAAGTGTCAGCTTCAGTCACTGCCCACACTTGGAATCATGGTTAAAATTACCACCCTCCGCCCCCCCACACCTCATGGGATGAGGTTTACTGGGGCTGCCGACAAAGGGCTTTGATGTCGGCAGGGGAGCGTCCAGACTAGCGCGCTGAGCCGACAAACAGCTGATCAGCTGTTTGTCAGCTCAGCGCGGCAGCCATGTAAATGTAAATGAAGCCGCGATCATTTAAATCACGGCTTCATTTGCCTTTGCATCTAATCTACATGCCTCTGCCGACAGAGGCATGTAGTCTAGACACAGCCTTAGTGTCAGTGGGGTGCTGAGTGCAGCAACCGGGATGAGGAGCCTCCTGCCCTGCCCTGCCCTGCCCTGCCCTGCGCGGAGCAGCCAGAAAGGAGGAGCCCTTGGTCCCAGCAGGCTGGATTCCCGTCAGTCATGTGCATCCTCCTTGCCCCCAGCTCCTTGTGAAAAGGAACCGCTGGAGCAGGGAAGGGGGATTGATCACCCATCTGGTGCCTGCCCCTGCTGCTCAGCACAGCCCATCCCAGCCACGGACCCCTCTGCAGCCACCCCCATCTCCCCACCCACTGCCCCAGCAGCATTCCTGGGAACAACGTGGTGGTTGGACTGGGAGGCGTTGCAGGATCAGGCCCTGCCTGGCTTTCTCATCCCGCACGGCTCCATATTCCATATAGCAGAAGCAGGGAATCTGGAGGGGTCTGAGCCAGAGAAGGGGGGGACCCCAGCACCCGAGCCCTGGCAGGGCAGGGGCTGAGATCAAGGCAGCTGAAGTTGGCCAGTGTGTCAGGAACTTCTCCCCATCCCAATGTGCTACCAGTAGCAAGAGCCTAAGCGCCCCTGTCACTAGGGGTGTCCAAGGGGACCCGTGTGTGACCAGTGAGCGCTGGGTTAGCTGGGGTGCTGACCAGCTCACCAGTTTGATTGCTGACTCTGGTAGATTAGAGCAGCCCTGTCTGAGCCCAGTCTGCTACGGGGAAGGTGGGGCAGGCAGGGCTGCGCCTGTGTCAGCCACTGGGGCTCTGCCTGCATGGGGGCAGCTGGCAGTATCCTGGCCACTCTGTGTCAGCATGGAACAACCTTGCCATGTCCTGCTCTCCCCCTCGCCCCCCACCAACCCTTGGCCACACAGGATGGCCTGGTGGGGCTCCTGTCCCCCTGGTCATGTGGGGCAGCCTGGTGTGACTCTGCCCCCCAGGCCCAGTGGTGTCCCACCCCTTCACCTCACAGGAGCAGTCCAACACAACCCCACTCCAACCGTTTGGAGCAGCCTAGCACGACTCCAGCCTCAGTCACAGGGGCCAGGCAGGTGGGTCTTTGGCCCTGGCCGGCCCCAATGTCAGCAGGTCCAAGTTGGCCAGGGCAGGCCAGCAGGAACCCACCCCCAAAGCATCAGAGCAGCCCAGGCAGTTAACCAGTTAAATGTCACTATCGTAGTGTCACTGTTGTAGTGTTAAATGTCACTATCATAGTGTCTCTATTGTAGTGTTAAATGTTACTATTGTCATTTAACCAGTTAACCATTGAAACGCTCTTTTACATTCCGACTTGGCACCTACAGTTTTGCAGCAGCAGCGATCCTCTAAGGACCGTGATTCTGCCTCTAGACAGGGCACTGCTGCCTGCTGCCAATACTGCCCCTTCCACTCCCCCCCCATCTCCTGCCCACTCCTTAGCATGAGCCTTAATGGAGGGCAGACAGCTGCTCCTCTGCTTGCCTTGCCTTCAGGGCCTGATTCAGCAGGTCAGCGTGGAGGCAGAGCAGCAGAGCTGGGCCTGTTCAAAATTAGAGGCAACTCATCACAGTCAGCCTGGTGATTAAAGTGCTCACCTGCAGCCTGAAGAGAGACAGCCCAGCACTGGCAGCCGGGGGAGGGAGAACTGTGAGGGGAAAAGCTGTGGCAGGGGCCAAGGGTTGCCAGCTTGCATGGACCAGATGACATTGTCTGCAACAGCGTCCAGTCCAGGAGAGCTGGCAGTCCTTGGGCAGGGCAGGTGGGTGTCGAGGACTCAGGAGGAGCAGGGGTGGCCGCAGTGCTGGCCAGAGAGAAGTGGCACTTTGAAGGCACCTGTTCTCCTAACCCTGCCTCCTTCACTCTCTGGTTACATCTGCCCCGTCACGTTACTGGATTTCAAGGGGATCAGACAGGTCACTGCTGCACCCGAGGGGGAGAGGGCTGCCCCAAAGTCTGTACAAAGGGGGCCATGTGAGTGTCCAATGAAAGCATATGGTCTACTGATTCTAGGTATGCTACTCATGTACTGGGGTGATATCTGTATGTGGAGTTATAAATATGGACTCTGTGCTTATGCTGGAAGATTCTCTGTCTGAGACAGAGCAGTGGGCCAGGAATATTCAGTCAGTGTCTATGCTAATTAGCAAGGCTCTCAGAGAGGTCAGTACATACCTGAGGAATGTGTCTGGGACCTGCAAACCAGCCAGTATCATGACTGCTGACATGGGACACAGCAATAGGTCACTGGGCCATGTGACCTGCTCCAGCTTGGAAGATACCAGGGATGGATATAAAATGCCATGAGGCAGACTCCATCTTGCCTTCAATTCTGCTACTGATTCCAGATGCAGTCTTGCGAGGGACAGAGAGATGGGAAGAATCGTTGGCCCATCCTGAGATAGGATGTACACCAGAGATGTTTAAGATAGCCGTTTGTAACACCTCTGCTGAGAGCCTGCACTGAGAACTTGGTCAGTCGATGCATGTCATGTATTTTCTTTAACAGCCTTATTCTCCACCTTTTCTTTCTTTTATTAATAAACCTTTAGATTTTAGATTCTAAAGGACTGGCCTAGCCAATTACATCCAGGCTGTGTCTACATTAGCACACTTTCCGGAAAAGGGATGCTAATGAGACGCTTCGGAATTGCAAATCCGCGGGGGATTTAAATATCCCCTGCGGCATTTGCATTTACATGGCTGCCGCTTTTTTCCGGCTCAGGGTTTTTGCCGGAGAAAAGCACCAGTCTAGACGGGATTTTCCGAAAAATAAATCCTTTTCCAGAAGATCCCTTATTCCTACTTTCAAGGCTGTCTGTCTTCAGGCTTTCAAGTAGGAATAAGGGATCTTCCGGAAAAGGGTTTATTTTCCGGAAAAATCCCGTCTAGACTGGCGCTTTTCTCCGGCAAAAACCCTGAGCCGGAAAAAAGCGGCAGCCATGTAAATGCAAATGCCGCGGGGGATATTTAAATCCCCCGCGGATTTGCAATTCCGAAGCGTCTCATTAACATCCCTTTTCCGGAAAGGGGTGCCAATGTAGACGTAGCCCCAAAGTGTAAATTGACCAGGGATTTGTGGCTGGTTCTTTGGGACTGGAAAGACCCATTTGGGGTAAGTGAGATTGGGTTCTGTATCCTTCACCTGGGTGTTAGGCCTGGGGCTGATTGTGGCACAGGGAGAGCTGGGGTGTCAGAGGGGTTTTGCTCGTGAGGCTTCCTGGTGGCCGGATTGGCAGCTGAAGCGCCCCATGTGACTGGTTTGTGGCCCTTTGGGAATAGCCTCCAGTCAGGGGCTGTAAGGAGCCCTGAGTTTGAGCAATTTGCCCTGAGCGGAGACCCTCAGTGGTGCCCAGACCTGGCCCGGTCCATCACACCCACGCCTCCTCATTCCCCTGCCCCCACTAGTACACCTGCTGAGTCAGCAAGCCACGTAGGGACATGTGATGTGAGGCTTGTGTTTGGGACAAAGGAAGTGCAAGTCTCATGGCAAAAGAATATAAAATGCACCTGCCTGATCCCTGTCGTGTTTTCACCCCTGCCTCTCAGCTCTGCCATAACTGGGCTACAAGCCAAGTGCTGAGCAAACCCATTGACCCATCCAAGCTGGGCACCCAGGCAGATTTTCAAGCCAGCAAACTCTAAGAACCTGATACATAGATGTGGGTGCAAAGGGGATCACACTGCACCCCTCGTTCAGCACCTTGGCCACCCTTTCAGTGAGTCAGGGACACTTCAATCTGGTGCAACACCTGGGCTCTTTCCCACCACCGGTTCCCAGCTACATAAATGCTTCACAGCTACACTGCATACAACAGGCGCCTGGCCAACAACAAACTAGTATGCCTGTCTGCTTGCTTGCTTGCTTGCTCTCACACACTTATTGAGGCTGACACGTGTTGCCAGGTATCAGGTGGTCACAGGGTCCTTGACTCAGCCTCATCCTGTTACCCTGGGACACAGTAACGATTAATTTAAAACCTAATTGGACATGCCCTGACTTGTAATGGAGATGGTAAATATCCCAAGTCCCAGAAGAAGAGATCTCCTGAGGCCGATTACTCATGGCCGTATCTATCACCGGCATGTAGTTTTCCAAATAAAACTCTGAGTCACAATTTGGGGCCAAACCATATATTATAAATTTAAGATACAGGCAGTCCCCGGGTTACGTACAAGATAAGGACTGTAGGTTTGTTCTTAAGTTGAATTTGTATGTAAGTCGGAACTGGTACATATTGTAGGGGAAACTCTAGCCAAACATTTCTCCAGAGCTCAGTTTTATTCTCCCACACCTCACTTCCCTCAGTCCTTTATTCTCAAGCTGAGGTGTCTGCTGAGAAAAGCCGCTCCGCATCTCCCTGGTCTGCTGGGGGCGGGTGCTAGCTTCGCATCTCCCTGGTCTGCTGGGGGGAAGCAGCTAGTGCAGGGTTGCCTCACCCCGTTTGTAAGTAGGGATCCGATGTAAGTAGGATCCATGTAACCCGGGGACTGCCTGTATAGAACAGCATGTCACAATAACTCTATAATCCTCCCTATCCCTGAAGACAAAGTAAATAGTAAAGACCCCTAAACAATAGGACTATACATTACATTCACGTGGCCTAGAACAGCTGAGGCGCTCACAACCTCTATGCCTTGGCTAGTTGCAAGCCGTGGCAGAAGAACAGTGAGGGGATTCCTCTATGTCACTGCAGAATCAGACCCTCTGGTTTGATGATGGACGGGATATGGACTATAAATTGAAGGCCTTCCGCTCTCCAGTAATAATCCAATGGGATCTAAATGGTTTTCACCCAGGAATTCTCCACAGGCATAAAAAACCCAAAAATAGAACCCACCACACTCACACAAACACTACACTGATTAAGCTCACACCCGAACCTCTATTTAAGCACTCTCCAGAGGGAAAATTCTAAAGGTGCTGAGTGCACTCTTTTGAGGGTGGGGTGCATAACATTTTGAACCATGTGCAGCTATTTTGAGCCGAGTGCAGAGCAATTTGGGCTGTGTGCACAACATTTGGTACCGAGTGCAAAGGATTAGAATGGGGTGCAGAGCACTAGTACCATGTGCAACTCAGAAAGGCAGGAAACTTCCAAGTGGCAAACTTCCTTAGTTCGAACTAAGATAGATGGTTTGAACCAATTGCCTTAGTCTGAGTTAATCAGGACTCATAACACTCTACTTCACCATTTCCTATCCACACAACCAATAAATATATAAACTGAGGTAACACTGGAAGTGTCTCTGTGGAGATTTCCCCTTTCCTCAGGCTGCAGTGGGAGGGGCTGGGGCAGGCAGGGGTACAGGAGGGGCTGGCACTGAACTTCTGGGAGAAGCAAGAGATAGGGCTGCAAACAGCCAATGAGGATGAGATTTGAACCCATGCATGCAGAGCATAATGGATTAGTAGTCCATTGCCTTATCTGCTCAGCCACCTCATCTGAGCTGTGGGATATTTTGTTTCAAACCACCTGAAGTCAGCACTTCAGGGAACCTTTGTGCCACTTGCTGGCTGGCCCTAATGAGCCACCATTTTTTTCAGAAGAGGCTCTTTCATAAGAAGGAGCATCTACACTGCCCCTTCTTGCACAAGAAAAACCCTCTTGCGCAATGCTGTTCTTCCTGAAAAGTAATGTGTGTAACAGCATTGCGCAAGAGGGTTTTTCTTGTGCAAAAAGGGGCAGTGTAGATGCTCCTTCTTACACAAGAGCCTCTTCTGAATAAAATGGTATATCATTAGGTATGCAAATGAGGCTCAGCAATATTCCACCCTTAGCCTCATTTGCATATTACTCCCGCAAGAATCTGCGAGTGTAGACATAGCCTGTGTTTCTGCTTGGCTTTGAATCAGGAACCCTTCTGTGTTAGGCAAACATGATAACCACTGCACCACAGAAACACAACTTGGTAATGAAACTTGGATAACTGTTCTGTTCCCAGCCATTTCTAACACCCTGCTCTGCGGGGGAGGAGAATGCACCTTGTGAAGACTCCACCTCTTGTTCTCAGGGAAGCCACTAACCCGAGCTGCCAGCTCCTCATTTCCTCACCAGCCCCTTGAGATTTGTAGCTCAAAGCTGGAGCTGCTGTGGAAGGAAATGAAGCTACAGAAGCTGACGGGGATAATCAGCGGGTGGAGGGTTATTTTTTCTCCTCCCTGGTCTGATGTGGCTAGAACTGAGGAAAAGAAAATCCTCTTCCCTTCTCCTCAGAAGATGGAAATTGCAGTTGGTTCTCTCTTCGGTTCTACTAAAGCTGGACCCCAGAACTAGACTTTTTCTTTCTAAAAGCCTGGTAAAAGCTGAGAGTGAATTGTTTGCAAACTGAGAATGTGAGTTAAAGAAGGGACTTGCCCAGCATAGGGCTTGAATCCATGACCATGTAATTAAGAGTCTTATGCTCTACCAACTGAGCTAGCCAGGCTATATACTGTTTTGTTCCCCCATAAAAGAGTCAACTCTGTAGTGACAGACGAAGGGGCCAGGTTCAGGATTTCTTTTAGTGCTGCAGGTTCTCACGGCACCAAGTGAGACAGGAGGGGTGTGAGATGAGGAACCTGCTCCCCCAGAAGGAGTATTTGGGTGCACCCAGGGGCATCAAGAATTCAGGCCCTCAGGCCAGTGCATTGGGGACAATTTGTGAGCCCTTCCATGAGCATTTTCTGCTCCTATTGGGAAAGGCAGCTGGGCAGGACCAGCCTGCAGCCCACGTCCCTTTCAGCCCCAGGTGCAGGAGGTAACAGAGAGGGGAGGAAAGTCCATGGCCAGAGCCTCTTCCCAGCAGTCTGGCCCTGCGCAGAGTCTGTGCATGATGGAGCCTCTCCCAGCAGGATTCTGGCCTGTTCTCTGCAAAGTGCTCAGCTGGTTCATTTTCTGCAGGACAGAGTGGGATCCATGCGCCCTGCTCCTCAGTGACAGGAGTGCCCTCTTCCCTTCTTTTCACACAGGGTATGTCCACACTGCTCTCCTCCTTTGAGGGAGGAATGACTAAGGGTACGTCTGGATGCTCCCCTGCCGACATCAAAGGTATTTGTCGACCACCCAGGTATGCCTCATCCCAGGAGCGTCCAGACTATCGCGCTGAGCCGACAAACAGCTAATTAGCTGTTTGTCGGCTCAGCGCGGCAGCCATGTAAATTTAAGTGAAGCGGCGATTATTTAAATCACCGCTTCATTTTACTATGTCCGGTAGCCTAATCTACATGCCTCTGTCGCCAGAGGCATGTAGTCTAGACGTACCCTAAGACTCACTAAATCAAACCAAGAGGGCATCTCCACCAGCTTCCAGTACTTCTGCTCTTTGCTCCCTTTGGCTTCTCACTGCGGGGACACGGCCAAGCTCGACTGAAGGAAGCCGACTCCAGCTATGTAAGGCGGGATAGTGGGAAGAGCAGAGACATTGGCCAGGCACCACTGGGGGCTGCATCCCTCACCTCCCCCAAACCTGGCAGGTGCCTGGGCAGCTTAGCCATGGGGCCACTCTCTGGGACTTTTCTCCCAGCTGCTCCATGTGTTGCCATTGCCCATTCCAAGGGAGGGAGGAGAAGAATCACTCTCCATGGCTGCAGGAGCTACAGAAGTTGCACCCTCAGGCTCTCTGAGCACGGACACCCCCAGTGAATCACAAGGGTGTGTGGTGCTGGCTCTCCTGTCCCAGCAATTGCAGTCAGAGCCCTGCCTTGCCAGTGCCAGTCACAGCAGCCTCTGCACCTGCTCCAGGTTTGTGGTTTCCTTCTTCCCAACACTCCTCCCCAATCAGCCTTTTCCTGAACCAGCAGTGCCATGGGTGGCCTGGGGAGGCCTATTCTGTGTCAAAGAAGGACACAGGAAAATGTGAACAACGGCTGCAACAAGGCACCAGGGGGAATTGAATCCAGGATGTTTTGCTGACAACTCAAGTGATGTAACCAGCTAAGCCATCACACCAAGCTCAACAAACACACAAATACACACAAAAAAGCAGTCATAAAATTGTTCTACTCTATGGTCCCAGACAACACCTTTGACTTACATTTCCCACCAACCCTGGCAGTGTCTGGCTCTCTGGGCACAGAATGCTACAGCTCAGTGGGCAGAGGCTCTAACATGCACATCTCCCCCAGCCACTGGGACTCCAGAGTTGCCTTTGAGGTTTGGTAAAGTGGAGGGGAGGGAAAAGTGAAGCAAGCATTGATGATCTGGCTTGGTAACCCCTGGGTCTCAGGGTTTGGGTTGGAGTCCCCTGGTGAGGACCTGGCCTCTTTCTGTTTGGTCCCTTCCTGAGGGCACAGAATTAATAACAGAGAATTCCTTTGCCCTGCAGCAATCTGAGTTGGCCAAAGAGTTAGTAACAGAATTTTTGTCCAAGTTTAAGTACAGGAGAAGAGTCCCCTTCAAAGCTGTTTTTGTGGCATAGAGCTTATCCTGTTTGCCTTATCCCCAAAGGGTTTTTGGTTCAAAGCCAGGCAGCGTTACAGCCTTTTCTCCTATTGTGGCTTTCCTTGGTGCCCAGATAAGTGTGGCTCCTGTACTTGCAATGAGCCCAATTCCTATGTGATGGGGGGCGGGTGACATCAGCTGAGGATGCCCCTGGGTGCCAGCCTGGGGAAGTAAGGTGAGTCAGACCAGGCACCTATGGGAGGCATGTGGCGTGGCCTCCCCTGCCCTGGAGGTTGGGTGATGGGGTGGGTTCCTCTTGCTGCCTCCCTGGTGTGACTTATCCATTATAAAAAGAGGTTTAATGGTTATTTTGGAAAAAGGGGTTTCTTTCGAAATAACTGCATCTACACAGCCTTTTTATTTTGAAATAGCACCATCATGTGATTATGCAGATGAGGTGTGGGATATTTAAATCCCGGCTTCATTTACAGTTTTGAATGTTTACATTTGCATCCCTTTTTGAAAAGAGGGTGCAAGTGTAAACATACCCTACGTAGCGAGAGTTGGCTTTCTTCACTTGAGCCTGGCTATGTCCCTGCTGCGGGAACCCAAAGGAAGCAAAGAGCAGAAGTACTGGAAGCTGGTAGGGTACCCTCTGGATTTGATGTCGTGATTCTTAGTTGGACTTGCTAAATCAAACTCCATAAGATTGTTCGTGGCCATTCCTCCCCCGCTAGGCGTGGTTCTTGTTCTTCTGCACAGCCCAGCCCATGGAGACCAAGGACCTGCCAATGGGCATTCAGATCTCAGCCTTGTTGAATTGATGGGAATACAAACCAGACACACAGCAGGTTTGAACTGGTTTTAGTTGAGCGATGGGTTTGCCTGGTTTACATGCATTGACACAGGAACGCGTTAGGGGTTTGTGGTCACAGTTTAAGAATCCCTGCACAATAGAAATCCAAAATGTGACACATGCAGATGCAAAGGTTTAAATGAATTTGCTAAATCTCTTAAGGGGGCACTTAGGAATTGACATAAGGTGTTATTGCCTGTAGGGTTGCGTCTAGACTACAGGGTTTTGTCGACAAAGCAGCTTACTTTGTCGACAGAACTGAATGTGTCTAGACGCTCTTTGTCAACAGAAACTTCTGTCGACAAAACCCTGTAGTCTAGACGTACCCTTAGACTCTGGTATAGATACACAGGAAGGATGGTTACAGCCACCTCCCCAGGCAGAAGAGGTGCATAAGGCTTTTTAAACAATTAACAAAATCATCCAAAGCGCAGCTGGTTTCACACACACTCAGCCTCACCCACAGCTGGGAGGCAGTTTGCAGGGAGCTGAAAAGAAACAGAAGAGGGGAAACTGGAGCCTGGCAGAACCAAGTCTTGGGATTCTTCTGTGTCCAGATGTGCTAAGCAGCTGGCAGCCAAGCTCCCAAGTGCTGGTCTGTTCCTGCTCTCCCCAGGCAGAGGAATCCGCTCTGCTGGGTGTTACAGGCTGGACTTGGCCTGCCTGACTTTTAGTCAGGGAACTGCTCCCTGGGAGGCAAAAGGGACACCCCCTGCACTGCAGAATCCAGCCTGTTGCCTTATGGAAGAGAGAAGGAGCCCCTGGAAGCACTTAGCCCCTGGCTGGCTCTGCCTGTGGAAAATGGAATCGATTGCTGGAGAACATGGGTATCAATCCCACTGCCTCTTATATGCAATGCAGGCACTCTACAACTTGAGCTAACTCCCCTATCTCTGACCAGGTTCCCTGTCCCACCCACCTTGTTCCAGAGCCCACAACGTCCGTTCTGATAAACCCTCATATAAAACTCAGCAAATATCCAGAGAAGTTGCAGTTCCCTTTACAAGACTCTGCACAGCTCAGTTCCAATCAGCTGTTCTTCCCTAGAGCCCAGAACATCGACTGCGGCAGCGTCGCTCTTACGCCCAGTGTAGACACAGCCTTAGAGTGACACAAACCAGCCCCAGACACATTCCTGGTTAGGACCAGTCACAGTCTGGGCTCAGTGAGGGTCCATCCTACCTGAGACGTGTGTGACACAAAAGCCTCCTGCTCCCTGCCCAGTTCCCAACTCTGGCTGCAGACCCAGCGATATTTGGTGCCTTGGCTGCTGTTCCTGCTGGCAGGGAGCTGTCCCGCACCTGCGGTTCATCCCCCTCCAGGAGAGGCAGCAGCTCTGTGAGGGGGAGAAGCCGGGGAATTTCCCTGCATGAGTAAAAACCATCACTGCTGGCCCAGGCTGGGCCAGTGCGCTGGCATCCCTCCTGTGTGGAGCATCTGCCCAGGAAAAACTGAAACTACATCAGGAGATAAGGGGTCAGGGTCCCTCCTGGCCGGAGCTATAGGGCTTGGTGTCCCTCCACTGCTCCCCAACAGGACATATAGGATCAGGGGTCCCTCCACTTCTCCCCACCAGCAGCTATGGGGCCAGGGGACCCTTCATCCCTCAGAGGGCTGCCTCCCTCACCACCACCGTATCTGGCAGATGCCTTGACCAGCTTAGCCATGGGGCTGCTTTCTGAGAGTTTTCTCCAGCTGCTCCATGTGTTGCCATTGCCCATCCCAAGGGAGGGGAGAGTCACTCTCCATGGCTGCAGGAGCTGCAGAGGTGGCACTCGCAGGTTCTCTGGGCGCTGACACCCCCAAGGAATCACAAGGGCGTGTGGCGCTGGCTCTCCTGTCCTAACAAAAGACAGGACTGTGCAGCACTTTAAAGACTAACAAGATGGTTTATTAGGTGATGAGCTTTTGCGGGCCAGACCCACTTCCTCAGATCAAATTCTGGAAGAGAATTGGCATGACCATATATCCCAAAGGAATACAATGGGAAAAAAAGCAAACACTGATGAATCAGATTTAGAACAGAAGGGGGATAAGGGGGAGAGTGGGATAGTAGCTTTGAGATAATGATACTCTGGGTGATAATTGGGGAAGCTATCTTTGTAATGGGTAAGGGAATTAGCATCTTTTTAAGGCCCATTTGTAAGGTGTCAAATTTAAGCATGAATGACAGCTCAGAGATTTCTCTTTGTAGTCTGGTGTTAAAGTCTCTTTGAAGTAAGATACGTGTAGTAAGGTCATTAAGACTATGCATAGGCTGGTTGAAATGAAAGGAAACTGTTTTTTCCTGGTGAAAATGTCTGATTTGTGGCCATTAATTCTTTGGCAGAGTCTCTCAGAAGTTTGTCCAGTAAACACAGCAGAAGGACACTTTACTTTCCCTTGCAACAAACCCTGTGGCCAACTTTTTCCTCATATTTACTCTGCTGACACCATCACTGGACCTAACCATGTTAGTTACAAGATCAAAGACACATATTCCTGCTCATCCAGAAATATAATTTATGCTGTCATGTGGCTAAAGTGCCCAGTGGGCATTAGACACCCAGCAGAGGGCACAAACTCATTTTTCACCAGCCTAGGAACAAGGAAGTCAAAGCACATGAAGTGAGAAGATTTTGCAGCAATCAGCCCAGAAAAGTCCCACTGAGCTTTGAACTCAGCTTGCAGGGCTCCAAGGCTAGAGTGTTTCCCATTACACCATCAGACCTACAGCTTGTGCTCTTGGTGAGACCCTGTGACTCTCAGGCTGCCTCTGCTCTCCTGGCTTCCATCCAGCTGCCCCATCCCCGCTGCTCTAGTAGAAGCCATGTGACACTCTCCCCTCCCCCATCACAGCATGAACAGGTCACCGCCCCCAACCAGACTGTGACATGGCCCCCTGCATTTCCCCTGGCCCCATGGGGTTGACAGGAAAGAGGCGGTGGCCAGGCTGCAGCCAGGGGAAACAGGAGGCAGGAAGAGCCCCAGTCTACCCAGCTCCTTTTTGTGCAAAAGCCTCTTGTGCAAAAACGGACCCCAATTAATTATGCAAATGAGCATGGCAATATGATAATCTGTACTTCATTTGCATGAGCTTTTGGGGAAGAGAGATGCAGTATGGAGATAGCCTAGGTTGTAGATAGCCGTGAAGTAACATAGACTCAGGAAAAATCCCTGGGCTGCAATCCTTAGTTACACAAAATAAGAATAATTCACCTGCTCAGACGTGATTTCTAAACCGCCAAACAAGGAAAATAATAAAACCTGATGGACTAAGTAGACTTTTACCTACCCACACACTTCAGAAAGTCCAATGCTATGTAAGGCAACACTGTTTGGCCTAATGGATAATGCATCTGACTTTGACTTGGAAGTTTGAAGGTTCAAGTCCCTTCACAGTTGTGTTTACCTTACTTTATTGGTGCTTGTGGATCCTTCTGTCTTTGGCCTGGAAAGGTCCTATGTAATAATGTGGTTTTTCTGTAACCCTATGGAAAGGCTTGTAGCTAGTCAGTAGGTCTAAACTGAAGCCTTCTTCTGCAGACATACTGAAGAGCAGCAACAATTAGCTGTAAAGCCCGGAGTCACATGCTCACATTCCAGCTAAATAACATTGAAATAGTGTCACACTAGGATGTGAGAAGGGATCTTATTCTAATGGCACCCACTGTCACCAGGAAGGAAACAGATCTCAAGGTAGGTAGAGAAAACTTAATCAACAGTGTTATGTCTGGCATAAGACTGCTTACCAATAGTCGTGGATAATTCTGTGACAGTATGTTATGATTGGTGAGTGAAATTATACTAAAATAATAGGTTAAGAAAGAACTAAGCAGTATTGAGTTTCTCTATATAAACTGGGGTCCAAGAAGGAGATCAGCAAGAAGAAAAAAAGGGGGAGAAGAGAAGAGGGCGGAAAAGGGAAAGGAAGACCAAGGAGGAGAGAAGACCTGGAAGCAGAACTCACCTCCAAGGCAACCTAAGACCAGAACAGCCAGGACTCCTCTGCACAACTGTTGAAATGGTTTGCTGTGTGAATTCTGTGGCAGGTGACGTTAGGACTGAGTACTGGCATTATTTACCAGTTTACCTGGTCTCCCAAGACAGGGAGCTGTGATGGCTGAGTGGTTAAGGCATTAGACTTGAAATCAAAAAAGGTTTCCCTGTGCAGTTTCAAATCCTACTCACAGTGATGCCTGTGTTTTGGCCATACCCCTTCCTAGGGCAACAAGGGCCTCTGTGAGTTACCAGCAGTGGGGCTGTTAGTATCGGCATCTAACTAATTGCAGCATGAGCCCTGTCTTCACTCAGTTGGAGATTTCTGCCGCAATCCCTCTCGGGGGCTACATCTACACTACAGGCTTTTTGTGCAAAAACTTGCAGAGCGTCTACACTGCACACACATTCTTGCACAAGTAAATTTACAGTAGAGCGTTGGAAAACAGGGCTTCTTCCAGAAGAGTTATTCCTCTCCCATGAGGAATAAGACTTCCTGTGCAAGAGCTCTCCCACAAGAGGGCAGTGTAGACAGGCAACATGAATATCTTGCGCAAGAAGCCCCTATTGTTAAAATGCCCATCAGAGCTTTCTTGTGCAAGAGAGCATCCACACTGCCATGGATGCTCTTGCACAAAAGCACATCTCTTGCACAAAAGCATGTGGCAGTGTGGACGCGTTCTTCTGCAAGAGCTTTTGCACAAGAACTCTTCCACAAAAGAGTTGTTGCACAAGAAACCGCCGGTGGATACTCTACCTCGAGTTAGAGCCCCAGAAGGCACTGGGGAGTAAGTACTTTGAATGGCCCCGGGCAGGAGCTATTTTGAAATAGCAGCAGGGGAGCGTCCACACTACCACTATTTCAAAATAGCTATTTCGAAAGGGGCGTCATCCCTTGTGCAATGAGGTTTCCAGATTTGGAAATAAGCCGTGGCTGGCTTTTGAGGTGAGTGAGTAGGAAGAGGGAGGGGCCACTGCAGGCATTTGGTCATCTGGCTGGCTCTGCTTGTGAAAAAAAAATAGGGACCACACATCACTGAAGAACATGGGTATTGACCCCACTGCCTTTCACATACTAAGTAAGTATTACTACTTGAGCGCATTCCCCTGGGCTGTGTCTAGACTAGCAGCAGTGTTCCTGGAAAAACTTGCCAGCTGTCTACACTGGCTGCTTGAATTTCCGCAAAAGCACTGACTTCCTACTGTAAGAAATCAGTGCTTCTTGTGGAAATACTATCCTGATCCCATTCGGGCAAAAGTCCTTTTGTGCAAAACTTTTGCGCAAAAGGGCCAGTGTAGACAGCTCAGATTTGTTTTCCGGAAAAAAGCCCCGATTGCGAAAATGGCAATCGGGGCTTTTTTGCAGAAAAGCGCGTCTAGATTAGCCACAGACGCTTTTCCACAAAATGTGCTTTTGCGAAAAAGTGTCCGTGCCAATCTAGACGCTCTTTTCTGAAAATGCTTTTAATGGAAAACTTTTCCGTTAAAAGCATTTCTGGAAAATCATGCCAGTCTAGACATAGCCCTGCTGTGTCATTACCCACCTTCTTGATGACTCTTTCCTTCTCCACAGGGACGTCTGTCTTCTAGGTCAGTTAGTCGTGGGAAAGGAGAAGGCTCCAACAAGGCTCCTCCTCACACTCGTGCTTGTGACCCTTGTTCTCTCTCTGGCCTCAAGGGCAGATCTCAAGAAGGAGACTCCCTGCAGCAAAGCCATGGGGGGCTCTGAGATGGCCCCTGCCCTGCAGCCTGTCCCACCTGGCCATTGTCATAGACTCTCTGTGAGGTCATCACCTCCCAACCTCCTTTAGCCAATAAGCTGAGGGGCTGCAAAAGGTCCTTGTGATGTCACTGCCACACCCACCCCTGCCCTCCAGGGCTAATGTCCTGCCCCAGGCAGCCCCTTTGCCTGGCTGAGCTGCTCCCAGGGGTGAAAGTGACACATTTCTTACAGGGACTGTTGTATTGGGCACCACCCTCTGGGCGGGAAGTTGAAGGGCGGGGGGAGAGGTTGTGATAGGACTTTACCTGTAAGAAATTAAAGTGTGGGAGGCTCAAAGCAGGGATGTCAGGAGTGTGGAGCTCAGAGCAGGGGTGAGGATGTGGGAGGGTACATAAATCAGGGCACAGGATTAGGGATGTGGCCCGCCTTGGGTTGTGTGTTGAGGGGATCAATGGGACTAGAATCCCAGCTCTCTCTGCTCTGGACTCCTTGAGCCTTTCTCTGGGCTTTCTCTGCAGTGCACTGGGGAGAGAAACCCCTGAGCCAGTGACATGGACACTCCTGGGTGCAGGCGAATGAGGGGGGTTTTAGTAAAGCTGAATCCGGAACTCAGCAAAGCAGGCCAGATGCCCAGTAACCCCAGACAGACATGCACATCAATGAGCCCCCAAACTCCCCCTGTGCTTGGGGAGCCAGGTTTGTCCTGTGAATTCTGTGTAGCAGGTAAGGTCAGGCCTGGGCACTGGGATTAGTTACCAGTTTCCCTGACCCTGTGTAGCCAGACAGGAACCCCCCCTTGTAACATCCATTTTTGCTTGCAGGCTCATTGACTTTGAAAGGCTGTAAACAGAGATATGCCAATTGCTGACCAAGAGGCTGCCGAGGAGTGCCCTTGACTGAAACCCATATTGATACGAACACACAGCCATCCGCGGGGGGAGGAATCTCTCGCCCAGTAAAAAAATGTCTAGTACTCAACATGTAGTTCTCTCTCTTGCAAGTGTAAATTATTTGAAACTTGCTTCTAAGAACTGGCGCCACAAAACAGACCAGTACAATTTGGCATCTTAAGATAAGAAAGAGGATACAGGCCCCCAGGGGTATAAAGATGGGTCCAGCAGCACATTTACTCTGAGTGTCAACCTACCATCTATCTGCTGGTCGGGTTAGGTGTTTGACCTCCCGAGGTTCCACGGGGATGCCCACCTCGTATTCGTCTTTCCTAGGAATTGAGGGACCGGCCCTGGCTTGACCCGCTGGAGTCGAGAGGCACAGAAAGGGGTAAAAATTGTACCTGGATGTGGTCCTTTGTCTTAAGTGTACACATAGACTTAGAGCTCTTTAAAGATTAAGCTGTCACTTGGTACCATTATTTCTATTTTCTATCTTTATTTTCTTTGTAACCATTTTTAAAATCTATATTTGCTAGCAGTTAAGAAATAGAGCAATAGCCATTTGTAACCATATGCTTTTATAAGTCTTTTTAATAAACCTGTAACTGTTTAAGTTTTTAACCTGACTCCTTCAGTTGCTGTAACAGAATCAAGCACAATTTAAAAGAACTTCAGCCGGTCATAAGGGACAGGTATAGGAAGCTTGGGTGTTTGGATCGTGTCACTCCCAGGTGACAGATCCTTTGGGGCATCTCTCAGTCTTCCCTAGACTGCCCGCTGTGCAGGGATCCTGTATCCTAGAAGCTAAAATCTGAGATGTTATAAGCTCTTCCTATTAACTCAAGGCATCTGTCAGCCTGTTGGCTGCCCTCCATGATGGGACCCCAGTCCCAGAGGTAAGGGCATGGACGTTAAACCTTTTCTCGGTAACACACACACACACACACACACACACACACACACACACACTGCCCTGACCGTCAGCTGACATCCTGGGGGCACACTGCCCTGACCATCAGCTGACACCCTGGGGGCACTGATGTGCTCACAGCTGTGCTCATAGCTGTGATGCCCGAGTGGTGAAGGTGTGGGACTTGGAACCCTGTAGGGTTTCTCTGTGTGTGTTCAAATCCTGCTCACAGCAAGACTTGTGATTTGGTCAAGTTACACAACCTGAGCCTCAATCCCCTTCTGCTCCTGTCAGAGGGAGGCCTGGGATGGTGGCTTGTGCTGGCTCCCTCAGGTTTCAGCTTCTGCAGTCCTTGCCCAGTGCCCCATGGCTCAGCCCTAGAGTGTGACAGGAGCTGGGCAAGAGGCTGGGGCCCCAGAGCTCAGTTATTTCAATCCCCAGTGATGCTGTGTCACCAGGCAGCACAGAATGGCTGTGGACCCTTCTCCATTTGGGTGTCTTCCTGGGGGCTCTTCTGGCTGCGGGACCTGGGCCTACAGGGCAGCCTGTGGCAGAGGTAGGTCCCCTTGTGTTGGCAAATTTGTGCATGTGGCTCTGGCTCTGGCCTGCTGGAGTCCTGGAGCCCATTTCTCAGCCTGATGGTGGCTGGTAGGTAGGGATTGGGTTGGGTATCCCCCACTGGCTGGAAGATCAACATGGCCATCCCAGTGATCACATGTCAGCTTCTCAGAGGCCCTGCAACAGCCTTTACCTGGACTCACTCACAGACAGCTCCCTCCCCCCACTACCCCAGGTTGCCTGGTCACCAGGCTGGCCTGCTTGTGTCACAGCCAGCCCCTTACACTGATGGTCACAGCAGGGGTCAAGGGATGCTCAGGCCCAAAGGCCCAGCCCCTCACCTAGGGCATTGCACACCCCAGGATGACAGAGGCCGGAGGGAAGAGGCTCATTACTCTGTGAACAGATATTTTCACATATATCCTTCCCGGAGCTGGTTAATGACTGAACACTCAGAGGCTTGTGTGCTGTGTAAAGTATCAAACCACGAGCCCGAGATCAGAAAAGTCGGCAAGGCAAAGCAAGGCCACAGATCGTCCGGTCATCTGAAGTAGTGGGCTGTGCCCACAAAAGCTCATGATACTATCTATATGTTTTATTAGTCTTTAAAGTGCTACCAGACTATTGTTTTAGTTTTTACTGAAAGATAAGATCTGCGTCTTAATTTCTTTATTAACGAATCTGCTGTAAGTAGGACTATTAGCGTATGTCTACACTGTCACCCTAGTTTGAACTAGGGTGACTAATGTAGTCATTCGAAGTTGCAAATGAAGCCGGGGATTTAAATATCTTGGGCTTCATTTGCATCTTGCCGGGCGCCGCCATTTTTAAATCCCCCTTAGTGCGGACTCTGTGCCCGCAGCTACACGCAGCATGGAGTAGGAAGTTCGAATTAGGCTCTCTAATTCGAACTACCGGTACACCTTGTTCCATGAGGAGTAACGGTAGTTCCCAATGTTTCACCTTGAGCCCAGGGACAGGTCACAACCTCAGTTCCCTCCAGGGGGCGCACAAAGAATTTGAATCCCACCCCCTCCTCAGTAGAACCACTGTGCAGCACCCCCCTCCCTTGGAAAGTAAGTTGGAGGTGGTGGTGGGCTGGGTGGGAGAGTGGGGGCCAAGCCCACATGGTGGCTACGCTTGGGGCCAGGGCTGAGTCTGTGGTGCATGGACAGAACCTTATTGTGCCTAACACACTTTCAAGTGACGGTTGGATGAGGGCTCTCGTTTGTGTGTGTTTCACTGGCTTGGTTCTGTCCAAAGCACGTTAGCGGTTTGGTTTTGACTAAAGGCTCCTCAACGTCCTTGTTTATTATAGATCTTCTCACACAGCCGTAGCCCGTGAGAGACACTGGAGGAAAAGGGGTGGCCCCCACTCAGGTCCCACTGATGCCATATCCACCGTTCAGTCTGGCCTCAGTAGGAGATGTGTCTGAGCCAAGGAGAGTAACAAAAAAAACCCTCGTGGATGGGGGACGTGGCTCAGCTGATTCTCAGCCACCTAGGAACAGGCTGTTTTTCTAACTCAACATTTTTCTACTCTGAATCATAGAATCATAGGACTGGAAGGGACTTCGAGAGGTCATCGAGTCCAGCCCCCCACCCTCAAGGCAGGACCAAGCTCTGTCTACACCATCCCTGACAGATGTCTATCTAACCTGTTGAAACAAATAAACAAAAAACAGTTTCCCTCCAGCTCTACCTCAACAAGCATTTGGAAGAGGTGACCTAGGGCCTCTAAATACCTTGCAAAACAAGCCAAGCTCCAGCAAGATGACCAGGCCACACCAGGTGCAAGCTCCGTTGCTGCTCAGCACAGTGGGCCCATCAGAATTTCCCTGTGGTGGAGCGTGGCCATGCCTTCCTGCTACAGGAGTCCAGTGGGGACATGCTACATGTTATCCTTTGGGAAGTGTCTCCTGTATAGTACAACACTAACAGCATCTTGCCCCTGTTCTTACGTTGTATCGGAGGAGTTTGTGGATCACCGTGGGGGGTGCTGTTACGTTCGTGTCATAGATCTGTATTATGTAAAATTACAAGCACTATTTTAAAGACAAATTTCTGGACCACAGTACAGACCTCCTGTAAACATTTAAGCTGTGTCTATAGAGCACCCTTAGCTTGAAATAAGCTATGCAATACACATTAAGCAAATTGCATAGCTTATTTTGAGGCTATTTCAAAATAGCTTATTTTATAATTTGGTGTTATATTCACAGAACCAAATTTCAAAATAACTCGCTATTCCGAAATGCCCTTAAGACTGGTGGAACGAGGGTTACCAGGACGTTGGAATAACCTGCCCTTATTTTGAAATCTATTTCAAAATAATGGGCTGCTTGAATAGACACAGAATAGCTATTTTGGGATACTGCCGGTATCCCGAAATAGCTCTGCAGTATAGACGTAACCTTTAGAGAGCAGCAAATATTAAAGTGAGCCCTCAACAGGGGAGAGGAACCGAGACTTGCATTTTGTGGTACATGTGGGGTTTGGACAAAAGCGATTTGTTTTGTTTTGGAACATGTCTCAGTTTTGGAAATCTATCAGCAGTATTCTTCAAAGGAACTTCCATGAAAACGCCCATTTTAAGGGAAATACCCACATGAACCAAACAGAAATGAATAACATTTATTAAAAAGTTATTTGTGCAGAAGTAACAAGACTCATGTTTGAATATGAATGTTCATGGCACACGTCCCAACAAGTGCCCATAACCTCAGTGTTGGTGCACAAGACCAAACTCCCTCCACTCAGGGATGGAAAAACTTAAAGGGACACTGGTTACAAGTGTTGCTGGCTACCCCACAGTCACAGGGGAAGGCGACTTTTGCTCCTGCAGCAGGAGCTCTGGCTGGAGATACCAATGAGATCTCAGGGCACAGATTGGTACAAATGGCTCCATGCTGCTGAGCAGCCTCTCCCCAAACCCCCAAACCCTGATTGGTTAATTCTGCATCCCGCCACCCCCACCTCCACCTGTTCCCAGCCCAGCTGTTAATTCTGCCTCTGCCCAACCCCCACCTCTGCCCCTGTAGCAGCCCAAAGGAGCCTTCTCCTTTCCCCTTCTATCTCTGGGGCTGCAGGGAGGGAGGGGGAGAAGCTTTCAGGCATCAGAGATGAGGGGCCAGGGGCTGGGTGAGGGGAGTCCTGTGAGGTAACAGAGCCTGGGCTATGTGAGGCCAGAGAGGCTGATTTCAGGGGCACAGGCTGAGCGGGGATCCCCACCCGACCCAGATCCAGGGTCGGATTCTCTCCTCAGGGAGGGAGCCCGGCGGGAAAGTGAAGATCGGGGCCTCGGCACCAGCATCAATAAATGTCACCTGCCCCCGGCCACAGTCCAGACAAACCCGGATCCTGCGGGGGGGGGGGCTCAGGGACAGGGGAGTCACAGGGGAGGTGAGAGCCCGGAACTGAACCCCCCACTGCTCCACAGCCCAGATCCCCCCCTCAGGGCTAAGGCTGATCTGTCCCTTCTTGCTCACAGACTCTCTGGCCACCCCCACAGCCCAGTAACACCCATCCCCCACCTCCACCTCCCAGCAATGTTTCCCCGAGATGAATCCCTCATGGCCCAGCACACAGGGCACAGGGTCAAATCTCTCCGGGCTGTCGGGCAGTCGCTGCTGTGTTTGTTCCCATCTCACATGTTTCTGATCCTCAGACAGGACGAGGTCGAGATTCGCCGTGTCTGGATCCAGAGTCACAGTCGCTGGAGAGAGAGAATCAGGGTGTGAGGGGCAGAGCTCAGCCCTGGGGGTGGCTGGGGCCATTTCTCACCTTCCCAGCAGCCCTGTTGTGGCTGGGACAGGCCTGGGCCCCAGGGAGCTGCCTCTGCCCTGGGCCCTGAGACTGAGCCGAGCTGTCACTGCAGCACCTCAGCCTGGGCAATGGGACCCGCTTCATCAGCTTCTCATTTGTGTGCAGAGGCTGCAGCCTCCTGCCCCCCAACTCGGGCTGCTCCATCCCCAGGGCCAGGCCCAGAGCAGGAGGGTTTGGGAGAAGCGGGGGCAGAGGAGGCAGGTTCCAGCTTTAACCCCCAGAGGGAAACTCCCTCCCCTGCTGCAGCCTCCACCCCCCGCCAGGGCATAGAGGGGAGGGGGCAGCGCGGGGGAAGAGCCGCCTCACCCCAGAGAGCAGGGCCTGGGCATTAGTCACCCCCAGGGCAGTGGAGGGTCCAGGGATCCTCAGGGCAGCCGGGCTCAATGGGGGGAGCCCAGCTCTGGCTTCTCGCCTGGCCGGGGGCAGGGCCTCTGGGGAAGGGGATCTGGGGTGGGGTCACTGGGAGGGGCAGCACAGGGCAGAGGCTGGTGCCCAAGGAGGGGCTGCACTGATCAGCTGCCCCGACACAAAGCGCAGCCCCTGCCTGCAAAGCCCCCTGTCCGCAAACTGTGCCCATAGTGAGAAGTGGGGAGTCCGACCATCCCATTGCTTAAGGGGCAGGACACGGCCCCTCGTCCTTCTGATCCAGTGCCCCTGGGGTGCCTCACCGCTCAGTGGTCAAGTTTGGGGCTCTGCCTGTTGTGGTCACTGGGGGTTTGGTTGGTGACTTGAGGTACAAGCTCAGGAAGGTGTTTTCAGTCTCCACGTGAAACCTCACCCTGTCTGAAAGCTCCCAGGGACTTTCCTCTTGCTCTGTCCAGTGATGAGGGCAGCGTGTCTGGTGGGGGAAGGGGTAAGAGAGGTGAGAATTCAGGAGTCCGTATTGCCCACGACATCCCCAACCCTAACACACAGACCTGGGTTTTTGTTATAGCAGAGACACATTTGGGTGTGTCTACACTGCAGAGAAGACTGCCACTGTTGATCTCCCAGGGTTCGAATTAGTGGTCGAGTGAAGACAGCAAATCTAACTGAGGGGTGAGTCTGTACGTGCCAGTAGCCCTCATTTCACGAGGAATAAGAGAAGTCAGAGGCAAAGTGCTTTTCCCTCCACTGCCTTTGTGGTTCAGCGCCAACAGCCTAGTTAATCTACTTCAAATTCAGCTACACAATTAACACAGTGGAAGTTGTGTAACTTAATTTGACTTTCTTCTGCAGTGTAGATGTACCCTTAGGAATTTAATATACAAAGGTCTGGAGCCTCCTACTTCCTCTCTCACTCAGGCCTCTCCCAGCAAAGGAACCAACGTCCCTGCAGCCTCACAGCCAGCCCAGGACAATCTGTGAAGAGATTCGCTTTCTCCTCAACATACCCCCCTCCCTGCAGACTCCACTGGGTTTGGCTCATTCACTTCCTGACATTTGTCACAGCCTAAGCCCAGATCCTGCCAAAACGTTGGTCTCAAAGTAACTTCACCCACTTTGGTCCCTTTGATTCTAGTGGGAAGTTCATTGTTTGCAAACTCCTGGCTCTGCCTGTGAGCCGTGGAGTCTGTGTACTCAGCGTCTCTACAGAGAGCAGCACGGAGCTGGGCGTGTTTCTGTCTGTGTGTCGGCCATTTTGTGCTCTAACCATTGCTGTAATTACAAAACGGCGTTTGGAACAGATATGGTTCAATGAATCAACCTGGTACAGCAAGTGGGCACCATTCTCACCTCACAAGTCAACAGAAGCTTTGTCTAGCTAGGAACCAAATGACCAGCATCAGTCTCTTTCCATGGCCTCAGACGCTTCACTCACTCTCCCCTCCCCCGTCCCTTCTCGGTACCTGTGAACTGCCTCAGCGTCTCCGACAGCGCAGTCGTTTGCTGGGAGAAACCCCTGACTCGCTCGTCCAGTTCAGGAGAAATCTCCTCTGGCGGCTGGAACGGCCCCGTCTCACACCTGGGGAGAGACAACGTCACATGGGGACACTGCACCGAGTGACTCAGTTCTCCAGCTCTGGCCAGTGAGTCGCTGCTCTGCTGGGCCTGGAGTTCGAATCCCTCCAGTTCTCCCAGCCCCAGAGCAGGGGCAGTGCAGCCCTTGGCCCTGCAACATCCCCTCAAAGGTCCATGAACAGTCTGCAGCTCTGGCCTGGGGAGACCAGCTGGGGCACAAAAGGGGAATTGAGTCTCCACGGCCAACTCACCCCATGGCCTCCAGGCGCTGAGGGACAGGAGGTTCCCAGGGGAAGGGCTGTAGGAATCTGCCCACTAGGGACTAGACTGAGACACCAGCTCCCCTCTCCCCAGCCCATTCCCACAGGTCTCCTATCAGCCCTCAGGTGGGACAGACTCTGGGTCCCTGCTGCCCTGGGCTGAATGTGCTCAGTGCCCAGCAGTGACAGGCCCATGTCCCACCCCACAGTCCTGCCTCAGGCTGAAACTGATCAGAGATTTGTGCCCAGCCTGTGACCTTCCCCTCGTATCTGGCTGCAGGGCCCTGGGGAGTTGTGGTGCCACCACCAGCTCTAAGCCCTTTCTCTGCGCTGGGCAGTTGAGGGGAGCTAGAGCCACCTACCTGCTCAAGGTGCTTCTGACGTCCTAGAGGGGAGAGAGAGAAAAGAAGCTCAGCCCCATCGGACACACACACTTGTGATTCAGGAGCCTCCCTTCCCTGTGTGAGGAGCTGGGATATTTCTCCCTCAGTCTCACCTGCAGGAATTCACTCGCTGGCTTCTGACACTTCCCCTCCAGCTCACCGATCTGCTCACTGAGATGGGAAATCTGAGTGGAGAGTTTCCTGACAGTGTCAGTCTGGAGCCTCCCAATCGCCTCGTCCAGCTTCTCCAGCTGGGCCAGCAGGAGTCGCTCTTGTTCCTCCAGGAACTGACGCAGCTGCTGAAACTCGGCCACAATCTTCTGCCTCTCGGCTTGTGTCTGTTTCTGTGAAAACAGGGAAAGGGCTGGTCAGGGGCGAGGGCAGAGCCTGAGAACCTGTAATACCATCTGTGGGTACTATGCTGAGCCATCCCTCAGTTTCCTGTTTGTCCCGTATCCCTCTGAAAGGGACGATTCCCTGCCTGCCATGGGCAGCAAGTTCTGTTATTCTTGGGCTCTGGGAAATCACACCCAGAGCTGCAGGGGACAGAACTCAGCACCAGTGTTCTCTTTAATCTTCTCCATCCATGTGTGGAATAAATTTGTCAATGTGCACCGAGGCATGTACATGTGCACCACCAGTTGAAACAAAATGCAGCTGTGAACATTCTGCTAATCAGCTGGGCAGCATTTGAATCTCTCCTGAGCTGCTGCCCAACATTCAGACCTCCCCCTGCTGGTCCATAGCCACTTGCACCTACCAGATACTCCTGACTTCTCCTCTCTCCCGTTGCTTTCCATCCCAGCAGCTTTTCTCTCTCTTCCCGCAGAGTCTTCAAATGGGCCTGGATTTTCCCCTGAGGAAACAGAAATGGGCTGGGAGGTTTCATTGTGAGGCTGAGAGGGGTGGGGAATGGGGGGCGTTTTCCCACCCACAGCCCCAGTGACTGTTGGTCCCAGTCGCTGTGTGACATCAGAGCCCCCAAGCAGATGAAACGTTATTAATACAGCCTGGGAGCGTATCAGAATCTGTCTGTTACCAGGCAGGTTGAGTCTGTTTAGTAGTTCGAGAGAGAGCTCAGTTATCAGCGCGCGTTGTTGGTGTGTGAAATGATTGGCGGCGCAGCCCGGGACCGGCCCTGACTCGCACTGGGGGTGAATCAACACATCTCCGTGTGAGGCGATTGAAATAACTAAGTGATGCCAAACCCAGGAGCCACCAGGGTTTAAACAGGGGCTGGGAGCTCAGCTCTGGGGGCTGCGCTGGTTGGACACAGCTGGGCTTGGCACCACGGCCAGCCCATTAGTTGTAGGGAGGCTCAGCAGAGCAACGTCAACGGGCCCCTGGGCAGATCACCAGGCTCTTCTGTCTCCCTCCCTTTCCCCGTCTGAGGGCCTGGAGAGGCCTTTTGTCCGGCTTTATGCTGCACAGTCCAGTTCTGTGGGGCTCTGTCCCTGCCCAGTGGGGACTCAGCCCTGGCCGTAGCTTTGTCCGGTAAGAAAGGGACAAGAGGAGACTGAGGCTGCAGCAGGAGGAGGTGGCACCTCCACGCAGAATGACGTAGGTGGGGATGGTCTGACCGAGGCAGGGACAGGCCCACAGAGGCCGACCAAGCATTGAGGGTGGGTCTGGGCAGGTAGACGTGAGCATGTCCTGTGCTCTGGGGATGGGTCAGTGGTCCCCGTAATTAAACAGGCTGATTTGTAGTAAGTAGGGTTCAGGTTTGCCCCAGTGCTGCCCTAAACCCTTTTTAGAGCAACACCCTCTGGGCAGGTACCCGCTGCCCCAGTCCCTGGTACAGCTCCCAGCAGCAGTGCATTCTGGGAGATTCCCACAGGCTGCCTGGTGGGACTAATAGAACCTTGCTGGCTGGTCTGTGCCCAGGTACCCACTGGCACAGGTCAGACCGGCACCGGGCAGCTCCAGCCTGGGGGTAGTTTTGCTCCATTCCAGTCTGATCCCAGTGGTGCCTGGCATGGCCCTGCACTGCCTGTAGCCCTGTTGTGGGTGGACTCAAGGCGCTCCAGATCCCACACAGCATCCAGCCCTGTGACCTCCTCTAGCGCTGGCTGCAGCATCTGAGTTTAACCCCTCCTGGAGCAGCCCAGGAGTTCAGCATCCCAGTGGGAAACCTCCTCTCCCTGTTGGGCCCGGGCTCGTAGCAAGGCGTCTTTCCCTCCTAACCCACACATTCATCACTGTAGTTGAGGTAGCAGCATTCCCTAGTGGTTAAACTCATGGACTGGGTCTGGAGAAACTGAGGTTCCATGCTGAACTCAGCCACTGACCTACTCTCAAGCCTTTGTGCCTCAGTTTCCCACTCCGTCTTTTGTCTGCCTAGACTGTAAACTACTCAGGGCAGGGATTGGCTCTGGCTGGGTTTTGTGCAGAGCCTGGATCTCACATGGGGTCTGTCAGGGCAACTATGATGCAAATACAAGTAATAACCATAAATTTTAGTCCTCAAATCTGTAGTAACAGCCGCTTGTACCACACCACCCCCTTCTCCAGTCTGAAGGCAGCACATTCCTATAAGCCAGCCTCCCATTGGATAACGGCCCCTCATTTCCCCGGAGGGGGGGGGAGGGCTGGGTCCAGAAGGATTCCGCTGAACATCTCAGAGAAGTTTCTCTCAGCTGGTGTCTTTAAGGACTTGCTCTATTGCCTCAGCTGCTCCTTGGCCAGAGCATTTCTTTTGTCACAGCCTCTCCCAGGAACAGTCGGGGAAATTAGCCAGTGAGTAAAACCCAGAGTAATTCCCAGCAGAAAGGGCAGCATTTTCCCTACCTTGTATTCCTGGGCTGCCTCCGCTATGGGCAGCACCGTGTGCGCGCGGTGAGCCCAGGACTCTCTGCAGATCACGCAGATGGGGGCTTGATCCTCCTCGCAGAACAGCTTCAGCACCTCCTGATGCTCCTCACACACCCCGTCCCCGCCTGCTCCCTTCACTACCTGCAACCTCAGCTGTTTGACTAGTTCTACCACATTTGCCAGCAGCCTGTTGGGCAGGAGGGGGCCCTGCTGCACCGGGTCCCTGCACTGCGGGCAGGAGGGGACTGGGTTGGGTCCCTCCCAGCACTGGCTGAGGCAGGCGCGGCAGAAATTGTGCCCACAGGCTGTGACCACCGGGTCTGTGAAATACTCCAGGCAGAGGGGACACGTCACTTCCTCCTGCAGGCTTTTTACAGGGCTCGCTGCAGCCATGGCTCCTCTGGGCTGGGGAACAGAGATAGTTTCAATTTCCTGAGCTCAGACTTTGCCCTGCCTCCAACTACAACTGGCAGTGCCCCTCCCTGGAGCTGACTCAGGCTGTTTGCTGGATTGGAAGGAGCCAGTGAGGACAACACAGCCCTGGAGGCTTTGGTGAGCAATGTCCTACTAGGGCTCTGGCCCTGGCACCCACCCCTGGGCTGGTGTGGAGAGTCCCTGGGGCATCACACATTCCCCAGAATCCACCAGGCTGGGCTGATCAGCTCCCAGAACTGTGCGTGTAAGGAGAGAGCGTGAGGCTTGTGCAGAATTCATTGTGTTTGATGTGTGATGTTGACAGATAAAGTAAAAGTTGAGTATTTATATGGATCTAGTTACATGCTCCCAGTTGCACAGTTGTCCCATGTTCAATTTTCACAGCAGTGGGAAATGCTAGGGGGAGGGGCAGGCAGTACTTGGCTCAGACAGTTATTATTCAGTGACAGACACTGAGATTCAAACAGTAAAATCTTTATTATTAAACCACAAATTGTCGATGTGACTCCCAAGACAGACTAATTCAAGTCCTTGAACTCTAAGAAGTTCTCAAGCAGCCTCAGTTCTTTCTGGGCGTGTGTGGAACTTTCAGTTCCTATGAATGGAAAGATTTTTTCCTGGGTTTGTAAGTGGACAGTGAAATCGAGGTTCCCTGGCATCTAAGGATAAAGGTCTGCTCCCTCCAAGCCCAGTGACATTCAGGTCACAGGCCAAACGCTTATTCCAGCTGGAATCCATGTTTCAGGGGCCTGATCCTGACGTGCGCTAAGGCTGCTCTGGCTCCTTCTAAAGGAGCCTCAGTGTCACTAGCGCTGCCGATATTAATGACTTTACGGGTCTCCCACACAGGAGTGACCAGGCCGGGTCAGAGCAAAGGCCCCTCCAGCCCAGTGTCCTGTCTGCCCAGTGGCCAATGCAGGTGCCCCAGAGGAAATGAACAGAACAGGGATCCCCCAGTGAGAGCCCAGGACACTTCTGTCAAAGCCCCATGGGATGAAGTGCGAGGTTCGGAGGGAGTGTGGCGGGCTCACAGGGAGGGCTGTGGGGGGCCCCATAGGGAGGATTGTAAGGGGCTTGCAGGGGGGGCTGTGAGAGCTTGCAAGGGAGCTGTGGGGTGGGGCTCGCAGACGGGGTGTCACGATCGCAGGGGAGGTTGCGGGGGGCTCGCAGGGGGTGTCACGGTCGCAGGGGAGGTTGTGGGGGGGCTCGCAGGAGGGTGTCACTGTCGCAGGGTGTTGCGGGGGGGGGTCCCATGAGCTGTCTGCCCCGGCCCAGGGCCCGGCCCCCCCGCACGTGCCGCGGGTCGGTGTCTCGCGCCAGGAGGCGGGGCCCGGTGACGTCGCTGTGGCTCCGCGCTCTGATTGGTTCGTGGAGCCCCGGACCCGGACCCCTTCCGAATCCCTCCCCCGCCCTCAGTGTCCCTGGGGCGGCCCGTCACTCCCAGCGCCACAGCGGGGTCAGGGGAATCCCCGTCACCCAGGCGGGAGAGCAAGGGGGGGGGCAATCAACGTCATTGATGACGCCATACGGGGGCGGGGAAATCGCACGTCACTCGGGGCTGACAGCCGGGGGTTCCCTTGTCACTCGGGCTTCAGAGCAAGGGGCGGAGCGAGCAACGTCACTGAGGGGAGCCCCTCGGTCTGAGCTAAGCCCTGGCGCTGGATTCTCATCGGAGTCATTGACTCGCTGCGCATGCGCGGTCTGACCGCGCTCGCCCCATTCCCTGAGTTCCCGGCCGTGCTCAGGCCCCGCGCCGCGCCGTTGGGAGGGGCCGTTGGCGCCGTTACTCGCTGCAAGGTTAGTCCAGCGCGGGGGAGGCCTCAGCGCAGCGTGAGGGAGCGGGGCGGGGCTGTGACCCCCCCCCCCCGTCCTGCGCTGCTGGTGGGTCCGGCGCTGGGGATCGGGGCGCTCTGGGGGCGTCTCCGGCCGGGCAATGGCCTCGGCCCCCCCCCCCCCGCCTCTGCGCTCGCGTCACAAACACCCCGCGCGTGTCCCCCCCCCCCCCCGGCTCTCAGCGCCTCCTGATGCTCCCGGCGGGGGGGGGGGATTTGCACACTGGGAGAGGGGCCCTGGCATGAGGGGCGCAGAGACGGGGGGGGGGGTCTGGCTGGGCAGGAGGCTGAGGAGCCCAGGGGAGGCCCTGGGAGGGCAGGGGGTGAGCGAAGCTTTGGGGCTTTTTTGGTTTTTAATTTTGATTTTTTTGTATCCTCAGTGCTGGTGCCTCACGACTCCCCCCCCCCCCCCTCCCCCCCCATTGCTGAGCGCAGGGAAGTGGCTGCCCAGCCCAGAGGCAGCCATGGCTGCAGAGCGCTCCCTGGAAAGTGTCCGGGAGGAAGCGCCACGTCCCATCTGTCTGGAGGATTTCACAGCCCCTGCCACTCTGGAGTGTGGGCGCAATTCCTGCCAGGCCCCCCTCAGCCATCGGTGCAGAGACACTGAGCAGCAGGGACCCCTCCGGCCCAACCGGCAGCTGGCAAACGTGGTGGAACTAGCCAAGCCGCTGAGTTTCCAGGCAGCACAGAGAGCAAGATGGGACGGGGTGTGTGGGGAGCACCAGGAGGCTCTGAAGCTGTTCTGTGAAGAGAATCAAACTCCTATCTGTGTGGTGTGTGACAGATCCTGGGATCTAACAATGGCGCCTATACAGGAAGCTGCCCAGGAGTACAAGGTACAGAGTTGCTGTCCAGTGTGATGGGAAATAATGTTGGGTTTTAATTACAGGCTAATTTCACTGACTGTTACCGGGCACAGGTGTGGCACAGCTCTGTGAAGCCTTCATGGTACAAGTGATGCTGTAAAAAGTAAATGCTCTGGCTTTGTGGCAACTTACATCAAGTCTTTACAGATACCTGATGTGGGAAATGTTTCTCTGAGGCTCTGAATCCTGAAACCCACCTTCACTGGTGACAGGAGGGGTGTTTGCACAAGGGAAGGTGTTAACAATCAGAGAGGTTTAGATCACAGGATCAACAGGCCACTCTGTCAGTGAGCTGCCTTGGGACTGGAGAAGAGGAGGTTGCAAGCTGTTACTGATTGGAGGAATGGGACTAATAATCTGACATTTGCCTTATAGACCCGCAGTGGCATCAGGGCCCTGCACAACACCCAGCAAGGGAAAGTCCCTGCCCTAACTGGTAGGGACCCAGCTCCTTGCCCCTCAGCATCACTGAACAATGATGAAGTGTGGCCCTTGTGAGGGAAAGATGCCTTGATAAAGCCCCAGGCCCAGCAGGGAGAGGAGGTTTCCCACTAAGATGCTGAACTCCTGGGCTCCTCCATGAGGAGTTAAACTCTGATTCAGCAGCTGGCACTAGATGAGGTTGCTTTGTGGAACCCCAAGCACCTTCACTCCACCCATAGCAGGGCTTCAGGAAGTGCAGGTCCATGCCAGGCAGAACTGGGATTCAACTAGATTGTAGCAAGAGTTCTAACTGGTTCACTGATGAGCTAATGTTTATCGGTGCCAGTTACCTGTTAAACTCCTCACTGCACCTGCAGTGCCCGCTTGCCTCTGGCAGCTAATGTCAGTCTGCAGCTGCTGGGAGTTCCTATTGGCCAGCAGTTATTGTGGCTGCCCCCAGCAGACCTTGTGAGAGATCCCCGATCTCAGGAGAGCCTATTTCCACTACCAGCCCTACCTGTCTGCAGGTTAAAAAATACTAGAGGGGTAGCCATGTTAGTCTGAATCTGCAAAAGCGACGAGGAGTCCTGTGGCACCTTATAGACTAACTGAAGTGTAGGAGCATAAGCTTTCGTGGGCAAAGACCCACTTCGTCAGATGCATGTAGTGGAAATTTCCAGAGGCAGGAATAAATATGCAGGCCAGGATCAGGCTGGAGATGGCGAGGTGGATCCAATCAAGGAGGATGAGGCCCACTTCTAGCAGCTGATCTGGAGGTGTGAATTCCAAGAGAGCAGAAGCTGCTTTTGTAGTTAGCAAGCCATTCACAGTCTTTGTTTAATCCAGAATTGATTGTGTCAAACTTAAAGATGAACTGTAGCTCAGCAGTTTCTCTTTGAAGTCTGGTCCTGAAGTTTTTTTGCTGCAGGATGGCTACTTTTAGATCTAAAAGTCTATAAGGTGCCACAGGACTCCTCGTCGCTTTTAAAAAATACTGTCATTGATAAAATTGTAATCGATTACATGATTAGTATTGTTAAGCATTTTTTCCTCCCTAATCCCCACCTCGTTTTCCTCACCGATCCGTTCTCAGCCTTTGCAGGTGTCCTCCAGTATCCTCAGGGTATGTCTACACCACAGTGTTTATTTGAGTTATCTTAATTCGAAATAGCTTAATTCGAATTAACTAACTTGAATTAATGCGTGTACACACACAATGCAGTTGGAATTAGCGTTTTGCTAATTTGAACTACGGCATCCACGCTGAGTAGACACAGAATCAGATTTAAGGCTGGTTGGAACCAGGTCAGGGGTATCTTTGTGTGGCTGTTGCCTGAGGCTGAGGCTTGTGCTTAAGGGGACACACACATGACCCACCCCTCCCCACTCCCCATTCCCCCTGGGCAGCCAATGCTACAGTGTCCCTGCTGGCTTTCCTGCCTTGCTGTGGGACAGCAAAAGCATTTGTGTCTCAGAGTGCTCTGGTTGCTCTCACTCAAGACACCATGGCACTCTGCAACATGGAGCCAGAGCAGCCCCTGGGCACCTGGGTGCATCTCGTGGATGCGTTGCTACCAGCCTGGCTGCACCTGCTGCAGGCTGCCATCCGGGATATCCACAGGGGGGCTGTCAGTATCCAGGAGGCCCTGTGGGAGAGCGTCTACCCTGAGGAGCACTCAGAGCCTCCCTGGTCTGCCCCACTGGGGGCTTGTGCCTCATTCCTCTCTCACGTCCTTCCGCTCTACCACTCCCTAACCCCCCTTCCTGATGTCCAATAAAATACCTGTATTTTCATGAACAAAAACTCTTTATTTAACAAAACTGGGGGGGGAGGAAACCCTGGTGAGAGTTGGGAAAGGAGGCTGGAGAAGGGAGGAAGGAGAGGGACACCTGGGAGGAAGGATCTGGAAGGGGAAGGCAAGTGAAAGAAGGGGGACAAGAACCTCAGGGTTGGGGGTCTTGCCAGCCCTCCTGTCTCCCAGCGCTGCGTGTGCGGGGCCCTTGGCATCCCCGAGGCAAGGAAGGGGGAACAGGTGGTGGGGGAGGAAGAAGAAGCAGGGAGGGGGAGCAGGAGTGGGAGGAGGAGCGATAGCTGGGGCAGCCACAGGGGCTGGAGTGGCAGCCAGCACCAGTCTCTGCACCAGGGTCTACAGGTTGTCGTGGATGGCACGGCCCTGCTCCAGCAGCTCCTGCAAGCCCTCCTGCTGCAGGTCTTCCTCCACCCAGCGCTCCTGGCAGCAGACCTGCCTGGCATATGGTGCCAGGTGCTGCCGGTGGTGGTACTCTAGGTGCTGGGTCATCCTGCTGGCCCGGGTGCAGGAGGCTGTCCTGAGTGGGGCGGAGCGCCCTGCTCTCGCAGCTGGTGCAGCTGTGGAGAAACAAGAGACCTGCTCAGTTATCCCTGGGGACACAGTGGGTGAAACCCTGCCCCGCTTTGCAAGGTGAGGACGGCAGGTCTCCGCACCATCATGTCCTGCTATCCCTGGGAGTGTGAGCTGGCCCAGGACTGCATCGATGCTCCTGTGCTGTATATTGTGTGGGGGTTGTTGGGGGGGGGGGGGATGTGCCCTGCCTCTGCATAGAGGGAGCTTCTGGAGAGAGGGCATTGTGCAGTGTCTCTCCCCGGGGTCAGGAGCATGTCATGTACCTTCATACATACATGTGTGTGGGTAACAGGCCAGGGCCCCTGTGTGGCACATGCACAGGTTGCTGCGTGATCTGTGGTCAGCAAGGACCACACGCGCAGTCCCTAGGCTCCCCCCCACACCCTTCTCTCCTCCCCCCCCCCCCCCCCACATTAGGGGACAGTGATGGCACTCACATGTTGAGGCCTCCCTGGCCTCGGACAACACTGGCTACAAGCTTGCTGGGATGGCTCTGGGTGCCAGGCTCGTGCCAGGCTGTGATTCCAAATTAACTTTGCTGTGTAGTCATACCCTCAATCTTCTCCTGTCTCTTTTTCTATGGACAAACCCACGTCCTGGGCTGAGTCCCTGCTGGACAAGGGCAGAGTTCCACAAAACTGGGACTCTCTTAAAGGCAAATAAATGGGCGCCCAACATCTAATGGGGTTTGCACTTGTGCTTATTTCTGTTTCTTCAGGAAAAATTGGAGACTCATTTGAAGATTCTGAGGGAGGAGAGAGAGAAGCTGCTGAGAAGGAAAACAACAGCAGAAGGGAAAAGCCAGGAGTATCTGGTAAGTGCTTGTGGCTATGGACCAGCAGGGACTGGCAGTGGGAGAGCTGTGTTAGGAGGCAGACTCCTGTGTGGCCTTGGTGAGGTTGGGCTTATTTGTGTTTCTCCTGGATCATGGATTGCTGGCTGAGATCCATCTGTAGACAGGCCCTGAGCATCCATGTCAGCATGAGTTCATATCCAGCCTTTGTGGCTTTCCAAGGGAGCTGAATGTCCCCTGAAGGGCTGTCTGCTCACTTGGTGCATTAACATGTTTGCTTCTTTTTCCTCCCTGGGTATCTCTGTCAGGCTGGAGCTGAGTCCTGCCTCCTGCTGCTCTGGGTCTGAATTCCCAGAGCCCATGAATGACAGAAGATGTTGCCCATGACTGAGGGACATGGGTCAAAGGAGATGCTGGTAGAGATGCCTCTGCCGAGTAACCACAAAGTAGAGTCAAATGTCACACATTTTAGGTTTTTCCAAGAAATTCTTGCTGCTGCGCACTGTTCTCCATGAAAGAGCCCTGGGCTCTGTCCATGCCCCTCACCAGCCCTTTCCCTGTTTTCACACAGAAATGCACCCAAGCCAAGAGGCAGATGATTGTGGCCGAGTTTCAGCAGCTGCAGCAGTTCCTGGAGGAACAAGAGCGACTCCTGCTGGCCCAGCTGGAGAAGTTAGATGAGGAGATTGGGAGGTTCCAGACTGACACTGTCAGGAAACTCTCCATGCAGATTTCCCGCCTCAGCGAGCAGATCGGTGAGCTGGAGGGGACGTGTCAGAAGCCAGCAAGTGAATTCCTGCAGGTGAGACTGAGGGAGAAACGTCCCAGCTCCTCACACAGGGAAGGGAGGCTCCTGAATCAGAAGTGCTGGGGTCCAGCATTCAGATCTCAGTGTAACACCTTCTGCATTGCTGCCATGCGAGTGACTTTTGTGCTTTGTAGAGTTACAGGCACAGAGCTATTAGAGATGGCAAAGCCCCATGTGCTCAGGGGATCCATGTTCTTGGGGCTAGGGCAGGGCCTCTTCCCATGTTTGCAAAATCCCTTCTGTGAGGTCCCCTGTGGGTGTCCAATGAGGCTGAGATTCTTTTCTGTGTCTTTTTTCTAGGACGTCAGAAGCGCCCTGAGTAGGTACGTGGCTCTCACTTCCCTCACACTGCAGAGCGCGGGAAAAGGGCTTGGAACTGATGTTAGCACCACATCTCCACAGGGCTCTACAGCCAGACGTTCGATACAAATATCTCTGACTCCTCTAATTCTGAGGGTCTCATCGTCGCACTTTAGACTCTGGAATTCCCCATTCAGGGCACAGTCTAACCTCAGGTGTTTGCTAGAGCTCTCACCTCCCTGGGGCCTGGCTGCTTCAGGACTATGGGGTGGAACATGGGCCTGTCACTGCTGGGCGCATTCAGCCCAGAGCAGCAGGGACCAAGAGTCTGTCCCACCTGAGGGCTGTTTGGAGACCTGTGTGGAAGGAGCTGGGGAGGGGGGAGCTGGTGTCTCACTGTAGTCCCTAGTGGACAGATTCTTTCAGCCCTTCACATGGGAACCTTCTGTCCCTCGGCGCCTGGGCCAAGGAGTAAGTTGGCCATGGAGACTCAATTCCCCTTTAGTCCCCCAGCCAGTCTCCCCAGACCAGAAGTGAAGAACAGCAATGGGACCTTTCAGGGGAAGGTTGCACGGTCATGGAATGTATCGTCCTTGCTCTCAGGCTGGGAGAATTGGAGGATTCTAACTCCAGGCCTATTAGAGCTGAGACTTACTAGCCAGAACTTATCAGCAGTAAACTAAATACAATCACATGGAATTGTTTCTGTCCAGGTGTGAGACGGGGCAGTTCCAGCTGCCAGAGATTTCCCCTGAACTGGAAGAACAAGTCAGCACCTTCTCCCAGAAAACGATTGCGCTGTCGGAGACTCTGAGGGAGTTCAAAGGTACCTGGAAGGGACGGATGAGGGGAAAGTGGTTCAAGTATTTGAGACTACTGAATCTGGCCTCTGAAGTCAATCTTCCCCTGCCTCAATTCCCACGTGAAGAATGATGGCCACATCACTCTGCTCTCCTTAGAGACACTAAGCGAACAGACCCAACTGCTTGCAGATAGAACCAGGGGTTCGCAAACTCTGAACCTCCCATTTAGAGATCAAAATGGCCAAAGTTACTGTGATGGCCACGTGTTCTGCCACCACAGCTCCAGGTTATGATAAGAGGCAGTGAGTGAATGAGAAACCAAGTGGGAGGGGGTGAGGAGGGAAGAGTAAAGCTCATTTACAGCTTGTCTCTCCTGGGATGGGTGTGAGGCTGCAGAGATATTGGCTCCATTGCTGAGAGGTGCCCGAGTGAGAGAGGAAATGAAAGTTTCAGACTCTTTCATACTAAATACCTGAGTGTGTGTGTATCTGATCTCTGATACAATTGAAACACAGAGTTCAAAGTGTGAACATTGTTATAAATAGGAGAACCTGGAATCTCACCTCTTATTCCTTCCCCCACCAGATACTCTGCCCTCTGCACTGGAGAGAGGAAGATTAAAATCTCTGGGAGCTTTCAGACAAGGTGAGCTTGCAGGGAGAGATTCTTTAAATGATGAGAAAATTCCTCTGAAAACATCTTCATGGGATTGTCATTGAAGTTACCTATCAAACCCAGTGACCATGGTGCACACAGCCCTAAATCTCATACACTGATCAGTAAGGAGCCCCAGGGGCGCTGCTTGGGGACCTGCAGACACTTTGAGAAACACTGATCTACAAGGTGTGATGCTAAAGGGGTGAAGTTAAAGCACACAATGGACGGCACCTTCAGGCTCATATTTCACTGCTCGGACAGTTTCAATATGGGATTAGTTTCAAACAATAAATAGGCTGAGAGCTGACTGGCTTCCACGGTATCAGTTTGCTTATGGTGAGAAACTTCTGGATACACAAGGGCTCTTCAGTCTAGTGCAGACCTGGGCAAAATACAGCCTATCTAGCTCACCAGGCCATTGGATGCAGCCCACTGATGCTTTGCGAGCCATGGGCTAGTTCCATGCTTGCCACTTTCCATCTGCAAGCCACTTCACCGGAGGTGAAGCGGAAAGGCTACAGGCACTGCTTCCACCCCCAGGACAGTCTCATTGGCTGGTTTCTGGCCAGAAAGGAAGCACTGTGCCCCCTCCCCTCTGGCTCAGTTATTCACTCACCCACATGGCCCCGCAGCCTGTATGAGGGTTGAGCAGGCTTCCTGCCTGCCTCAGAGAGGTGCTTGGCTTCTTTTCGGGAGTCACTCAGATAAGTCTCCTGGCCAAAGCCTGCCTCTGGCACCCCAACCTCTATTTTCCCCATCTAATTCTCTGCCCCCAACTCCTGGCTCCCACTCCACATACCCAAACTCTTTGTTCTTTTCCTGCATCCAAGTAACCCTCGTCTCTTTATTTGTCCACTTAGCCTTTCCCCTAAATTAACTTTACTTTAAATATCTCGTGAGTCGTTGCTAATCCAGTGCCCCAAATCACACTGCCTCCTTCACCCGAACTCCTTCCCAGATCCCTCTTTCCCTCCTGCATCCCAACCCCTTACCGAAAGCTCCCTTCTTCTCGCAATGTCCATCCCATACGCTCTATTTCCTGCTTAATGTCTTGGAAGAGTGCAGCTCTCAACCACTTTCCAAAATCTTGGAGTCTTTCCCCCCGCTCCCCAAACAAAATGAATTGCCTACCCCTGGTCTAGTGGATACAGTTCAATGACAGTCAATAACTGAAAGCTGCAGTCAGAATTTCAGGCTAGAGAAGAGGCACAAAGTATTTGATGGGTAAGAGGATTAGCTGTTGAAATAAATGAGCAAAGAACTCCATCTCTTGATGTCTTCATATCAACACTGGGCGACTTTCTACAAAATATGCTGTGGGGAAACAGAGCTTTGTGCATGGGTAGCTGGGCTAGGTGTAATGGCTTGTGCCACAGAGGGGACAGACTGCATGGCTAAGGATATCTTCTGATGCCATGAATCCATGAATTTTAAGGTCTTATCCTGTAAACATTCAGCACACGTGTTTAATAATATGTATATGAATACTCATATTATTGTTGTGGAGAGAGTTTATAAAGTGTTCTCTGTTGTGGAGAGAGTTTATAAAGTCTGTGTCAGATGAGAGAACCAAAGTTTGGGTTGCAAATCACTGCATGAAGACTAAGGATTATAAATACAGCAGCCCAAATTAAATTAAACCTATGTCCATGTTCAGGCAGATGAATATGTGGCTTGTTTAGCAGAAATCCTGGGTGCTGAGAACTGAATCCCATTGTTACAGGCAAAGTAATATAACTCAAGACAGGTATTGAGAGAAATAAATACAACTCTCAGATCTAACTTGTGTGTGGTTTTTATGGAATATCTAGACTCAACGTTTGCCCAAAACTGCAGAGTCCAGCATGTTTTTCACCAGGGACAGAGTCTGGGCAGAATTGGGTGTGGAAAGGATTAAAAGCCCTTTTTGAAATGTCTCCAATTCCCCTTCTTCCTCTGCCAGGCTGCAGAACACCCATGTCTGACTCCAGCTCAGCCCCTGGCCTGCAGATCCAGAGACAGGAAATGGCCGTGGCGGAGCCGGTGAGCTTTGAGGAGGTGGCTGTGTATTTCTCTGAGGAGGAATGTGCTCTGCTGGACCCGGGCCAGAGAGCCCTCTACAGGGATGTGATGCAGGAGAATTACGAAGCTGTGAGCTGGCTGGGTGAGGATTCCTGTCCCTTTGTGTAACAGAAGCTGAGTGGGCTCTGGAGCAGCTGGGTTGGGTTTGGTTCAGGGTCCTTTATTGCCCAAACCCCCAATATCAGCAGTATGTGCCTCAGTAACCCTGGCTCTTGCGTGAGAGATGACTCGGTGACATAATAGTGGTGCTGCTCTTCCCACAGCCAAGGTCTCATTGTGGTTCCAACCATCTTGCCCATGTTGTGCCTTGACCGTAGGTGTCAGTGGAAGGGCCCAGGCAGGTACCAGAGTTGTCGGGCTGGGTGCAGCTGCTCTTAGCGTCCGCAGGGTCCCCTTGTGCTATTGTGCTGAGCCCCTGGAAGGAAGGCGCCAACTCAGAGTCCTTCCCTTCCTCTGGTAGATTCTGTGCAACCCAGAGGGGCACCAAATGGCAGGCTCAACTGGCCACAAAATGAGGGCTGCTGCTGCTGGCAGAGCCGAACCAAGACTGCAGAAGGGGAGCTGAGCTGCAGGAGCATCTACGAGCAGCAGAGAAGCAGCCCAACCTGTCTCCACGTTGGCTGGCACAGTCAGTCAGGATCAGGAGTATGGACCATAGGCAGGGCTTGAAGTGGCGAGCCAAGGATTCATTTTCCTGATCAGACAATTCCCCTGCCTCCTTCTGGCTCAAGAAGGGCATCTGAGCCCAAGAGCAGGGCAATTCCATCCCCCAGCCAAGAGCTTTGTGGGCAGAGCCCATAGGGATCTAGAGCTCTGCTGGATCCTTTCCCTCCCAGCCCTAGAGACCTGACGGCTACGTCTACACTGGCCCCTTTTCCGGAAGGGGCATGTAAATTTCACGAGTCGTCGTAGGGAAATGCGCGGGGGATTTAAATATCCCCCGCGGCATTTAAATAAAAATGTCCGCCGCTTTTTTCCGGCTTTTAAAAAAGCCGGAAAAGAGCGTCTAGACTGGCCCCGATCCTCCGGAAAAAGTGCCCTTTTCCGGAGGCTCTTATTCTTACTTCAAAGAAATTACTCCCGTGAAATTTACATGCCCCTTCCGGAAAAGAGGCCAGTGTAGACGTAGCCGACATGTGTCAGCTCAAATATGAGTCCTGGCTAGGGGCGTCTGTCAGTCCTGAAAGTCTTAGAGCTTTCCCGTTATGAACAGTGTGTTCCTGTCCTGCCCAAGTATGGAACAGGCCCTAAAGGAGACTGAGTTGTATCCTGTAAGAGTGCAGCAGAGCACTCAGTTCCCCATGGGAGTCAGCTGGGCTATTCCCAACATGGTAGTTGTACAGGGGTATTATGGAATTAGTGTATCCTGGGATCTTGTACCAACCAGAGACCAGTCTCTGGAAGGTGGGGAAGGAGCCTGTCTGGGTAGGAGACTCAGATCCTGGCTTTGGAAGCAGGAATGGCACAGACCTTAATGAACAAGATCAGCACTTGGTTAATTGCTCCCCAAATAGGATTTCCTATTTCCAAAGCTCATGTGCTCTCCTGGGTGGAGCGAGGGGAAGAGCTGCAGATCCCGGATCTCCAAGGCTGTGAGGAAGGGGAGATCATCAGTGACACCCACACAGGTGAGAAATCAGCTAAACTGACTTAAACCAATGTCTGTGTTCTCATAGCAGATGTTGGTTGTGTGTTTTCATCAAGTCTGACTGGCCCTTCAACCAGTCTTCAACTCCACGCTGAGAGTGCTGGGTGGGGAAAGAGTTATGGTGGTGCAGGGTGAACTCAGCTCATGATTATTGTATCTTTCCAGCCATTCTTTGGGTTTGTCCCGCATTTTCTGTTCACCATTCAGAATTTTTCTTTCATTTCAGCACAGGGAATGACTATGTGCTTTCTCTCTCTATCCCAGCAGATGATGGGATGCTGAATGAGAACAGTGAGAGGAGTCTTCAGGAGGAAGGACCTGAGCGAATTGCTCCATGTGGGGTGTTAGTGGAAATATCTGAAGGGCATGTTTCTCAGAGTCCTGAGCAAGGAGAGACTCGTGAGAGTCTGCATAGTCTACAAAGGCAGCAGGGAAACCATCCAGAAGCAGGACAGGATAAATTCAGTCAGAGGAGCAGAAGGTTGAAAACAAACAAACAAACTGTCCAAAAGAAAATCCCCCATCAACATTCAACTTGTGCTTGGAGTGACTGTGTAACTCCTATTAAACATGAAAGAGCCCAAACAGGAGAGAAACCCTTTAGCTGCTCTGACTGTGGGAAAAGCTTCAGTCAGAGGTCACACCTTGTTATCCATAGGAGAGCACACACGGGAGAGAAACCCTTCAGCTGCTCTGACTGTGGGAAAAGATTCAATGACCGGTCACAGCTTGTTATCCATAGGAGAGTTCACACGGGAGAGAAACCCTTCAGCTGCTCTGACTGTGGGAAAAGCTTCTGTCGGAGGTCACAGCTTGTTATCCATAGGAGAGCACACACAGGAGAGAAACCTTTCAGCTGCTCTGACTGTGGGAAAAGCTTCAGTCGGAGGTCACACCTTGTTATCCATAGGAGAGCCCACACAGGGGAGAAACCTTTCAGCTGCTCTGACTGTGGGAAAAGCTTCAGTCGGAGGTCATGCCTTGTTATCCATAGGAGAGTTCACACGGGAGAGAAACCCTTCAGCTGCTCTGACTGTGGGAAAAGATTCAATGACCGGTCACAGCTTGTTATCCATAGGAGAGTTCACACGGGAGAGAAACCCTTCAGGTGCTCTGACTGTGGGAAAAGATTCAATGACCGGTCAAAGCTTGTTATCCATAGGAGAGCCCACACAGGGGAGAAACCCTTCAGCTGCTCTGACTGTGGGAAAAACTTCAGTCAGAGGTCACAGCTTGTTATCCATAGGAGAGCCCACACAGGAGAGAAACCTTTCAGCTGCTCTGACTGTGGGAAAAGCTTCAGTCGGAGGTCATGCCTTGTTAGACATAGGAGAGCCCACACAGGAGAGAAACCCTTCAGCTGCTCTGACTGTGGGAAAAGTTTCAGTCAGAGGTCACACCTTGTTATCCATAGGAGAGCCCACACAGGGGAGAAACCTTTCAGCTGCTCTTACTGTGGGAAAAGCTTCAGTCAGAGGTCAAACCTTGATACCCATAGGAGAGCCCACACGGGAGAGAAACCCTTCAGCTGCTCTAACTGTGGGAAAAGCTTCAGTCACGGGTCATGCCTTGTTAGACATAGGAGAGCCCACACAGGAGAGAAACCCTTCAGCTGCTCTGATTGTGGGAAAAGCTTCAGTCAGTCCTCAGCCCTTGTAAGACATAGGAAAACCCATAAGGAAGAAGCTATTCACCTGCTTTCACTGTAGGAAATGTTTCAGTCAGAGGTCACACCTTGTTATCCATGAGAACTCTCACAGGACAGAAATCCTTTAACTGCTTTGACTTTGGGATATGCTATAGCGAGAGTTCAAGGCTTGTTGCATATAGTTGATCCCACACAGGTGAGAAACCCTATAGTGGGGGTGAGCAAAATTTTCTGTTAGTAGAATCCAGCCTTCCTAAGACTTTGATCCTGTCCACAAGGCAGTGCCAGGCCCCACCTCAAAATGAGCATGTGCTGAGGGGGATGCAGCTTAACCCCATCCCCTCTTCATGCTTTGTAGCCACTAGAGAGGAGGCAGTGCTAGGCTGAGTCTTTGCCACACAACCCGACCCCGGCACTAAAGGCACTGCTGCCACTACACTGCTGGCCTCCAGGGCCATATGGCCATGTCAGGGGTGCCTCTGGGGCTGTTCCTGATCTGCATGGCTGCAGTAGCGACACCTCCAGCCCTGGACTGAATGGGTGCAGTAGTGGGGTGTCTGGTGTCCGGGGCTGGTCCTAGTCTGTGTGGCTGCTGCTGCAGAAGTAGAGCCTCCCTCTGTGGTGACCAAGACAGTGTGACTGGAGATGTTGCTGCAAGAGGGCCCAAAGCCAGGTAATATTTTCTGTCCTTCCCAGACACTCCCTCCCAATCACCTCAATTCCCTTTCCTCCAGCAGCCAGCATTCCCAGCTTTCACTGACACCCTCCTTTTTTCTTGCACCCTCTCTCCTGGCCACACATTGCATCTTCCCCCTGGCCAGACACCTGCCTGCTTCTGCATCCCGGATACTTCCTCAAGACCCCAACCCTTTCTTGAGGCCCCTGTCACGTTATTGGATTTTAAGGTGATCATACAGATAACTGCTGTGATCACGGGGAACTGTTTGCCCCAAATTTGGTACAAAGTGGGCCGTGTGAGGTGTCAAACAAAAGCTGATATTGTGCTGATTCTGTGTATGGTATTTGTGTACTTGTTTGGAGTTTGCATGGGGAGTTATGACTATGGTCTCGGCTGATGCTGTGTATGGACTGCCTGTCATGAGGACGAAATGTCCTATGAGTGACTATGCTAGTCAGTATAGCTCCAAGGACAATAGTTCACAAGGTGGCCAATACACACCTGAAGAGGAAAGCTGCAAAGCAGCCAGAGCACAATGGCTGCTGGCATATGAAATAGGTCACTTGACCATGTAACTAGCTCTAGCTTGGGAGACACCAGAAATGAATATCAAATGCCATGAGGGGGGCTCCATCTTGTCTTCAGTTTTGCTACTTATCCCAGATGCAGCCTTGCTAAGGACAGAGACACGGGAAGGATTGCTGACCCATCCTGACATACGATATACCCCAAAGACTTATGCTAGTAGTTTGTAACATCTCCACTAAGATACTGCATCAAGAATTTGCTGATTGATGTATATAATGTATTCTCCTTAACAGCCCTACTCTCAACCTTTTCTGTCTTATATTAATAAACTTTTAGATTCTAAAGGATTGGTCCACTGTGCTCTGGTGGGTAAGATCTAAAGTATAAATTGACCAGGAATTCATGGGTGGTTCTTTGGAACCGGGTGGATCTGTTCTGGGTTGGAGAGATTGGGCCCTCACCTGTTTGTAATCCCAGGGGTGATTGTGGCATAGGAAGAGCTGGAGTATCTGAGGGGTTTTGCTCATGAGGCTTCCTGCAGGCTGGATTGGCAGCTGAAGTGCTCAGTGTGACTGGTTTGTGGCCTATTTTGGAAAGGTCTCCAGTGAAGGGCTGTCAGCAGTCCTGGTTTTGAGCAATTTGCCTTGAGTAGATTCCCTCAGCAGTGTTCAGGCCCGGCCCAGCCAATCACAGCCCTGCCCTCTCCAAACCGTCTGTAGATTACTGTTACTAATGGAAACGCACTGTTAATTACATAATTAGTCAAGCCATTTTGCTAGGGATGCATCTGGACAGTTGCATTTGAATTATTAAAGAGATTAAACCTTTTAAATTTCTCATGTTAGTTGATCAAACTTTATTTTAAATTAAGTAAAATATTTATGTCCAATACATACTGTGGAGGTAGGCCTCACTAGCCTGGCCAAAGACTGAACTGTACGCAGTGTATCCTGCGTCAGAAGGGAGCTTCCTAAGCAAGTTGAGTAAGAAACCATAATGCTGTTAAACAAACAAACAAAAACTCGCACTGCTTGCTGTTTATCGGGTCAAGCAGATGTTACCATCTAAGAGTAAAGTGCCTTACTTCCTCTTTTCTCTGTAAATTTCCACTGTGACTTTGTAAGAAGGTATAATTATCTCAGACGTTTGAGTGTGAGGAGAGGCTTGTATTGGTAAGGGGTAACTCCCTGCCATCTGCAACACCACCACCCCCAGCTGGGATATTAAAATGGTTTTGTCTTACTTGAACCCTAAACCTAGGGTGTGTTTATTCCACGGCAGTTCTGATGCCGTGACTCAGATCCACACATCCTGCTTTTCGCTCGGGAAAAACCATGGGCCACTCCCTACCTAACTGCAGGCACCACAAGCAAGGTGAGGAGCCTTTTAAATCCCTACTTTGAGAATCAGTAGAGGGCTTGCAGTTGGCTTCAGGTGCTTGGTGGAATTGCTGGATCCGAACCTTTAAACTCAGGTCAGTTCAAAACCAGTGTGCCTGCTTAAAACCACAGTTCTGTCAGGAGTTTGGAAATAAGAACATTCTGGAGGGAGAGTCTGGTATATAAGTCCGGTTGTTAAATCATGCGTTTATTGAGTGTGTGAATGTATGTGACTGAATGCATGATTCCTGAGAAATGAGCATTGAGTCTTGTTACCTCCCTAGGATAGACTCCTGGGGCATCCATCAGTCACCCTGGCTGCCCGCTGCAAAGGAGTAACCAGCTCTAGCAGTTAAAGTCTCGGATGGTATGAGGTCTCAGTGGTGACTAACCCCATTTACCCCTTCCTGTCTCCAGCTACATCCTGTTACCGGGGGGTCAGGATCACCTCAGAGACAGAAATCATGGGATGATGCCTGGACAGTGCAGACTTCCCCACTAGTGTACCCATGTTTCCCTGTGTAGATGAGGTAATAGATACTGGACAGTCAAAGGAAATTCCCGTTCCCCCTTAAGGGGACTCCAGCATACTATATGTATATGCATTGCTCTCCTAAAACTTGCAAGTTTCTGGATCAGTGGGATGCGTACACATAAAATGATTCATCTAGACAGTTTCTGGTGAAAGGTACTTTTAACATAGGTAAAATAGTGCACTTGAAGGGTGCCTTGGAGTCCAGAGGATCTAATATACCCCAGGTTCAATGGGATATCTTTTTCAATTAGTATGAGGAGGTGTCCAAAAGGAAAACAGAATCTCAAATTAGGAGTCCAAAAGACTCGCAAAAAACAAAAATAAAATCTTAAGATGACATTTAAAACAAATCAAGAAAAATTGGCTATTCCTTGAAATCTGATCTGCAGTGTTATAAGAAAACGTCCAACTGCTTAAATACATCCTGGGTAAGGAGTCTAAAGGACTCCCCCCAAAAATTAAAAAGTCAATTGAAATCTTTTAAAAATCAAATTTAAACATTTGGCTACAGACACTTTGTTAAATCTACTAAAAAAAAGAGATAAATTCTATTAACACTTAACTGGTTAACTGCATAAAAGAATGGAATGTATACATTGTAAATTTATTGTAAAAGCTGCACCCTTAAAGGTTAAATTTGCTCTCTTAAGAAAACAAATCATATACTTTTGGCTTGCTTTCAGATCCAAGGTTGTATGAATAACAAACTGCCTGTTTAGTTCAGAAAAATGTGGGGCCCACTGCATATGATTGTAAGCTTGTAACACTGTATATGATTCTTTTCCAGAAAAAAAATCTTTTTGATTGCTGGAATAGTAACTAGCAAATGCCTTGTTTTAAAAAAGAGTTTCTAGCAGTAAATTCTCTCATCACAATAATTTGAAGCTTCACACATTAAAAACCCTAATCAGCAGTACAAGAGAGAAACTAAAACATGCCACCTTTAAGTTAATAATTGAACAATAAAGTAATCCACTCAAATCCTCTAAAACTGGTGTGCAAAACAGAAGCATACCATTGAGTAACAGCAGGCTAATCAAAAATAACCACTGGGATTGTTTACCTGTTTCCCTGGCCCTGGGGCCTTGTTGAGCTCACAACTGTGATGGCCAAGTGCTTAAGGCATTAGACTCGAAATCCAATAGGGTTGCCCTGTGCTGGTTCAAATCCTGCTCACAGCGAGGCCTGTGTTTTGGCCAGACCCCTTGGTAGAGCAACATGGTTGAGACCCCTGGCCCAGAATAAAACACGCCTGTCCCATGAGAAGGGACTCCTGGCAAAGGGGGGCTACACAAAGCAGCTGGAAACATAGATAATAGGGCCCTGCCTAACTGATAGGCGGAGCAGTCTGGCTTTCAGCAGAGCCATCTCCTCATGGACACAGCCAGGGAGCTAAGGGCCTCGAGTGGGCCCCTCCCTCTCCTATTTGCTCTCCCCAGAAGCCAGCCCTGGTTGGGCAGAAAGAGGCTGGGTCCCAGTGGCCTTCCTTTGCCTGGCTGAGGCAGAAGCCATGGAGACAGCTGAGCTGTTCACTGGGGGAAGTGCCTGGAGGCAGCCAGACAGCTGGGAGGGAGCCAGAACCGGGCAGAACCAGGGGAGGGGAAAGGGGTAAGGCAGAGAACAGAGACAGGGGAGCAGAAAAGACCATCCACGAAAATCAGAGAGGGGCAGAGAAGTCAAAATGGCAGCAGCATTTCCCCCAGTGACACTTCTGGAAAGGGGCAGCTGGACTTTCTTTTGCTCCTCCCCACTTTTCACTTGCGTGTGTGAGGCAGAGGGTGCAAGCACGTCTCCCTGGGGTGCCCGGATTCAGCTGCTGGTGGCCTGCCCTGTGCTTCTGCCATTGTCCTGTGCCCCATTGGCCACACACAAGGGCTATGTCTACACGGGCAACATCTTGCACAAGGTTTCTTGTGCAAGAAGCCTTGCAAAAGAACACGTCCGCACTGCCGTGTGCGAGATGTGCTTTTGCACAAGCGTGCCCATGGCAGTGTAAAATAGCCATAGGGCTTTCTTGCGCAAGAGAGCATGCACACTTGTGCTTCTTTTCTTACAAGTGTAAGCGCTCTTGCGCAAGAGCTGTTGTGCAAGGGAGCTTACACGTGTAAGAAAAAAGCATAGCTCTTGCGCAAGAAGCCCTCTCTTACCACGCCGTATTGTAAATCTTGTGCAAGAGCAGGCAGGCAGTGTGGATGCTCTGAAGTCTTGCACAAGAACAGCCAGTCTTGTGCAAGAACCCACCAGTGTAGACATAGCCAAGGGGTTGCTTCTGGGGAGCAGGTCGGTAAAGTGACAGGGGGGGATTTGAACCCATATGACTGGCCTGACTCACACTAAGCACCACAGCTTCGATGTCCAACACACTTTCGCATTCCATTGTGCCACAGGTTGCCCAACCGGACGTCCCCTCTCTGCTTCACAGCACTTGGATTTCTTTTTTGGGAGGCCCAGCAGGAAGAGGGAGTGGAAGGGAGGGGCTATTGGACAAACTTAGACCCCCCTAGGCTGGCTCTGCCCGTTAAATAGAGAACGTAGCATCAAGCCCCCTGCATGCTAAGCAAGCGCTCTGCCACTTGAGCTAATTCCCCCGTGGCCCTGGGTTGCTTCAGAGCCAGCTCATTCCACAACCTTCCTGCAGCTACCTCCAGCTCTTCTGTGGAAGGGCCCTTAGTCAGTCACTTTGCTATGGACTGGCAGGCTCAGCTAATTAATGTTTGGTGCTAATAATGTCAGGGTGCTGAGTTCAAGCCCTTGCTGGGCAGTGTTGGCAGGGTAGCCTGTTCTTCTTCAGCTGCCTGCTCTGGGAGGGCAGGTTGCAAGGAACAGGCAGGAGCCCTAGTTTGGAGGTGGGACCAGCAGACACAGATCCTGTGCAGCCCCAGCCTGGTGCCAGGGGACTCTGGCAACATCCTTTCTTCTAGAGGCTGAAAAGGCCTTGGACCCTGAGCCACAGCCCTTGTGCCAAGCTCTACAGCCAGCACTGGGTGGGCATTAAGCCAAGGAAGCAGGCTTCTGTGGAAGAGGTGCAGGGAGGGGGTGAATCCCATGAATGCGATGGCTACATCTACACTGTCAGCTTCTTGTGCAAAAACTCTTTTGTGGAAGAGTTCTTGTGCAAAAAGTCTTCCACCAGAGAGCATCTACACTGCCATGTGGTTTTGTGCAAGAGCATCCATGGCAGTGTAGACGCTCTCTTGCTCAAGAAAGCTCTGATGGCCATTAGGGGCTTCTTGTGCAAGAAATTCATGTTGCCTGTCTACATGGGCCTCTTCTGGAAGAGCTCTTGCACCAGAGGGCTTCTTCCTGAGAAGGAGCATCAGAGTTCTCACGCAAGAAGCCCTGATTTTCTACAGTACAATGTCAGTTTACTTGCACAAGAACAAGCAGCATGTTTTTGTGCAAGAGCTGCTCTTTTCAGGCAAGAGTAGACACAGCCAATTTGTCAGCTCCAAACAGTAACTGAACCTACAAACATGACGATTAAACACAAGAGTAATCTTGGGATTGAACCAGGAACCTTCAGATGTTCAGTCTAATGCTCTTCTAACTAAGCTACACTGACTGCTGTAAAGAAGCCTGTCTGCACAAAATGGACGTCATCATGCCCTGCCCAGGAAGGAGAGACTGCCTTTCCACAGCACCCCTCCTCCACAGCCCAGAGCCAAGGTTCCCTCTAAGCCAGGCCTGGGCAATACACCAGCCCATCAAGCCACCGGATCTGGCCTGCAAACTCAACGAGAAGCCTCGGTCAGATTCCCTGCTTCCCCCGCCCCCGCACTCTCCTGAGAAAAGGGGGTACTGCTCTTTCACAGTGGTAGGGGAGGGCTCCTTGTGCTGTACCTGCACCTAAGTCTCCTCTGGCACCCCAGCCCTTCCCTTCCTCCACCCACTGGCACTCCCATGTGTAGTTAAAGGCAGGAAGTTGGGGGAGGGGGTGTGATAGGATAGTACCTGTAAGAAATTAAAGTGTAGTGTGTGAGAGGCTCAAGGCAGGGATCTGGGGAGCTCGAGTGGGGTGGAGGGCTCATGGCAGGGATGAGGATGTGGGAGGGTACAGAAGTCAGGGCACAGGATTGGGGGTCTTGGGGCTGGGACTGTGTGTTTGTGTTGAGGGGCTCAATGGGACTAGATTCCCAGCTCCCTCTGCTCCGAGCTCCCTGAGGCCCTTTAACACAGAAGGGCTTTCTCTGCAGCGCGCTGAGGCGAGGAACCCCTGAGCCAGTGACACGAAATAGCCGTAGTATGGACGCTCCACTGCTGCTATTTCAAACACACTCCTCCCCAGAGCCACTGAAAATCATTACTCCCCAGCACTTCTTGGGGCTCCAAATCGACATAGAGCACGTCCCCATTAGATTGCTGGTAGAGGGGCCACTGACAGTCAAGAGAACCGAGGGGTTTTCTGATGGCGGCAAACCTCTTTCTACGAGGAAGAAGCCTTTTCTCTAAAGAAGCGTTTTTGGGGAAAGGTGAGTGTGGACACGGAAGAGGGAGTTCTTTGGAAAGAAGAGGCCTTCAGGAAATAACACAGGTGGTCACTCCAGCCACAGTAATCCCAAGTGAAATTCAAGACAGCGTCCATCAATGTGGACATTATCTTTCCAAGAAGCTTTTGGAAATCACTTTTTGGAGATCACTTTTTCCGTGTAGACGTTCTTTTTCGAAATAAGCATTTCCAGAAGATCTCTTCCAGAGGTCATATTTTGCTCCAGCCCCATTTTCACTGGCTTGTCTGTGAGCACACAGTCCCCTCACACAGCGACTTGTGGGCCCTGGTGACCAGCCCTGTGTGTCTTTCCCTGTTCCCAGACTCAAGGGCTATGTCTAGACTACATCCTTTTTCCGTAAAAGGGATGTAAATTAGACGTATCGCAATTGCTAATGAAGCGGGAATTTAAATCTCCCCCGCTTCATTAGCATAAAAATGGCTGCCGCTTTTTTTCCTCACGGAGCTTTGTCGGAAAAAAGCACCAGTCTAGACGCTGATCTTGTGGAAAATAAAGCCTTTTCCGAAAGATCCCTTATCCCTCTATGACTGTGTCAGAGGGAGGCTCTGCCCTGGCCAATGGGGAATCCTTAATGAGCCCTGGCCAGCCTTAGGCTGTAACTGGGGAGGCCTGAGTCAAGACAGTTCCCAGCAGAACCCAGCAAAGGTGGAGGGAAGGGCTGGTACTTGGGGTGGGGCCGGAGGCTGTTCTGAAAGGCTGCAGGTGCCGTAAGACCCTTTTGTCCTTCCCTGTCTCACCCCAGCGCTGAGCAACACTCAGTGTCGGTCTGAGCATCCGTCCTGCTCTGGGACGTGTCTCTGTGGCAGGAACCTGCCCAGGTGGCTCTCGCAGTGAGGCCCCTCCCTGGCAGCACCGAGCAGTGAGAGCTGAGTGAAGGGGGAGGCAGGCCCAGGGGGAGAAGGTTCCATGACTGTGTCAGAGGGAGGCTCTGCCCTGGCCAGTGGGGAATTGTTGCCTCTCCAAGGGGCCCAGGCCTGGTGGGTCATTTCCCCAGGTTACTGAGTGGGGGCTGGAGCCAGTTCTGGGTTGTCTCCTTCAACAACCAAAGGGAACCAATTGATCTTGTGCCGACCTGACACTGCGCTGGGCTAGTGCTGTGTGTGCCACAGAGCTTCCTGCAGGGCTGCCCACATGGGAGAAGCAGTTTGAGTCACCCAGTTCTGCCTCTTCTGAAGGGCTTCTGAAAATGGCAGGTGCTGTCTTGCAGTGAGGGAGAGGTGGGAAAGGGGCCCTGAGTGAACCTCTTGGGTCACAGCTGCTGTAACAATGAGGTAAGATGAATGACTTGGCAGTTGTCATGTGAAAACTGAGGCTGGTTTCCCTGACTGGGAATTGAACCCAGACCACCACAGTTAAAGTGCTAAATCCTAACCACTAGACCATCAGGGACACATGAATAAACATCTTTCCTTACCTATACTAGCCTTTCACAGGCCACTTTCTGTCCCCTTCAGGACGGAGGTCCGTTTTCCATTGTCCAGAGGGGACAAGAACAGAAACCAAACAGAACATCAGAACAGCCAGACTGGGCCATGCCAGCTGCCCAACTAGCCCAGGATCCTGTCTCACGACAGCAGCAAATTCCATTGGCCAGTGGGAATCCTCAGGACAGACAATTGTTAAGTGATCCCTCCTGTTGCCCATTCTCAGCTTCTATAATACACCAGCTACGGACACCTACCCTGTCCATCCTGGTTAAATGCCATTGATTGCATTAAATTATCCAGTTCCGTTTTGGACCTTCATGTAGATTTCACCTTCCCAACATCCTCTGGCAAGGAGTTTCACTGGGCGCAAAAATACTTCCTTTTCATTTACTTTTAATTTGGTTACTTACCAGTTTCATTCTGTCACCTGGGATCTTGAGTAGGAGAAAAAAATCTTATTTGCTTTCTGCACCCCTGTCATCATTACACAAAACTCTGTCCCATCACCCCTTAGTCGTCCCTTTCCCAAGCTGAGAAGAAGAAGTTCCATGAACTTCTGGGAGCTGCTGTTCCAAAGAAGAGGCATTTCCCGTGGAAAAGTTGGCCAAGCCCAATCCCCTACACAGAGCCCCAGAAAATACCAATGGACACTGGGCACTTGTAAAGCTCCTCTCGGGCAGCGCTATGGAATGGATCCGGCTGGCCATCGGGCTGACTAACGCCATCAACAGACGAGTCCCCGTGAGACTTCTCAGCCCAAGTGCAGAGACTGTGGAGTCTCCCACTCCCAGCCCAGTGGCAGAGGGGCAGCGCCCTGAGGAGGCGGGTCCCGAGGCAGCGGAGACCTTTGAAGGGAACGGAGACGTAAGGTCAGAAGGAAGGAGAACAAGTCACCTCTTCCCAGGTTAGATGTGGTGGGAAACTATCAGATCCGGTGCAAGCTGAGCTCCAAGGGCTGCTTCCTGCCTGGTGGCTCCTTGCAGGGCCTGGCTTCAGAAGTGCCAAGGAGCTGTGTGTGGCCAGGAGAATGGGTGCAGAAGGTACGTGGATGAAGGAGCAGGGTGGGGGAGCAGGGACAAGGGAGGGTGTCAAAGGAAGCTGCGGGTGCTGGGTGGGAAGAAAGCAAAGGAAATGGGGTGGCTGGGCTCTGGGCATGAGGCAGGATTTTATGTGGCTTTGTGTCCGCTTGCACCAAAGGCGACAGCCACAGTAGTGGCACTTCTGGGGTAGGCCCTGGACTGTGTGGCCACAATGACCTGCTCCCAATCCAGGCACTGCTAAGAAGTCTCAGCCCCAGCCCTGCCTCCTCCTATAGACTCATAGACTCATAGACTCCAGGATCAGAAGGGACCATTATGATAATCTAGTCTGACCCCCTGCACAGTGCAGGCCACAAAATCTCACCCACCCCTCCTAGAACAATCCTCTCACCTATATCTCAGATATTGAAGCCTTCAAATACTTTGAAGACCCCAAGATGCAGAGATCCTCTAGCTGTGATCTGTACCCCATGCTACAGAGGAAGGCGAAAAACCTCCAGGGCCTCTGCCAATCTACCCTGGAGGAAAATTCCTTCCCGACCCCAAATATGGCGATCAGCTAAACCCTGAGCATGTGGGCAAGACTCATCAGCCAGACACCCAGAAAGTTCTCTATAATAACTCCTATCATCCCTCCATTGACCTATTTCCCACTGATAATGAATGGTCAATTAGATACCAAGATCCTGTTATCCCATCAAACCATCCCCTTCATAAACCCATCTAGTTTAATCTTGAAACCAGATAGATCTTTTGCCCCCACTACTTCCCTTGGAAGGCCATTCCAGAACTTCACTCCTCTAATGGTTAGAAACCTTTGTCTAATCTCAAGTCTAAACTTCCTACTAGCCAGCTTATATCCATTTGTTCTTGTGTCCACATTGGTATTAAACTTAAATAATTCCTCTCCCTCCCTGGTATTTATCCCTCTAATATATTTAAAAAGTGCAATCATGTCCCCCCTCAGCCTTCTTTTGGTTAAAGTAAACAAGCCAAGCTCCTTGAGTCTCCTTTCATAAGACAGGTTTTCCATTCCTCGGATCATCCTAGTGGCCCTTCTTTGTTTGAATTCATCCTTCTTAAACATGGGAGACCAGAACTGCACACAGTATTCCAAATGGGGTCTCACCAATGCCTTGTATAATGGCACTAACACCTCCTTATCCCTACTGGAAATACCTCGCCTAATACATCCCAAGATCGTATTAGCCTTTTTCACGGCCATGTCACAATGGCGGCTCATAGTCATTCTATAATCAACCAGGACTTCGAGGTCCTTCTCCTCCTCCGTTACTTCCAACTGATGTGTCCCCAGCTTATAACTAAAATGCTTGTTATTAATCCCTAAATGCATAACCTTACACTTCTCACTATTAAATTTCATCCTATTGCTATCACTCCAATTTACAAGATCATCCAGATCTTCCTGTATGATATCCCGATCCTTTTCTGAATTGGCAATAGCTCCCAACTTTGTGTCATCTGCAAATTTTATTAGGACACTTCCACTTTTGGTGCCAAGATCAGCAATAAAAAGATTAAATAAAATTGGCCCCAAAACTGATCCCTGAGGAACTCCGCTAGTAACCTTCCTCCAACCTGACAGTTCACCTTTCAGTATGACCCACTGTAGTCTCCCCTTTAACCAGTTGCTTATCCACCTCTCAACTTTCATATTAATCCCTATCTTTTCCAATTTAACCAATAATTCCCCATGTGGTACTGTATCAAATGCCTTACTAAAGTCGAGGTAGATTAGATCCATTGCATTTCCTTTATCTAAAAAATCTGTTACTTTCTCAAAAAAGGAGATCAGGTTGGTTTGGCACGATCTACCTTTTGTAAAACCATGTTGTAATTTGTCCCAATTGCCATTAGCCTCAATGTCTCTAACTACTTTCTCCTTCAAAAATTTTTCCAGGATCTTACATACTACAGATGTCAAACTAACAGGCCTATAGTTACCCGGGTTGCTTTTTTTCCCTTTCTTAAAAATCGGAATTATATTAGCAATTCTCCAGTCAAATGGTACAACCCCTGAGTTTAGAGATTTATTAAAAATGTTTGCTAATGGACTTGCAAGTTCATGTGCCAGTTCCTTTAATATTCTTGGATGAAGACCATCTGGGCCCCCCGATTTACTCCCATTAAGCTGTTCAAGTTTGGCTTTCACCTCGGATATGGTAATATCTACCTCCTTATCCTCGGTCCCATTTGTTAACTTACCATTATCCCTAAGCTCTTCATTAGCCTCATTAAAGACTGAAGCAAAGTATTTGTTCAAATATTGGGCCATTCCTAGATTATCCTTAACCTCCACTCCATCCTTAGTAATTAGTGGTCCTACTTCTTCTTTTTTCGTTTTTTTCCTATTTATATGGCTATAAAACCTTTTACTATTGGTTTTAATTCCCTTTGCAAGGTCCAACTCTACCTGACTTTTAGCCTTTCTCACTTTATCCCTACATGCTCTAACCTCAATAAGGTAGCTTTCTTTACTGATCCCTCCCATTTTCCACTCCTTATATGCTTTCTGCTTTTTCTTAATCACCTCTCTGAGATGCTTGCTCATCCAGCTTGGTCTAACACACCTGCCTATAAATTTTTTCCCTTTTCTAGGGATACAGGCTTCTGACAGCTTCTGCAACTTTAACTTAAAATAATTCCAGGCCTCCTCCACTTTAAGATCCATAATTTCTTTAGTCCAATCAACTTCCCTAACGAATTTCCTTAATTTACTAAAGTTAGCTCTTTTAAAATAAAAAACCCTAGTCTCAGATTTATTTTTGTTTATCCTTCCCGTTAATTTAAACTGAATTAGCTCATGATCACTCGAGCCAAGGTTGTCTCCTACAACCATTTCATCTATGAGGTCCTCGCTATTCACCAAAACCAAATCTAAAATAGCATCCCCCCTTGTTGGTTCAGCAACTACTTGATGAAGGAATTCATCAGCTATCACATCTAGGAAAATCTGAGCCCTTTTACTATTACTAGCACTTGTTCTCCAGTCTATATCTGGAAAGTTGAAATCTCCCATGATTACACAGTTTCCATGAGTATTTACTTCATTAAAAACATTAAAGAGGTCTCTATCCATATCCAAATTGGATCCTGGTGGTCTATAACATACCCCAAGCACTATCCCAGGGGAGGATCTGACAGTTTTCTTCCCCAATGTGATTTTTGCCCAAACGGACTCTGTCTTCTCCATTCCATCACTTTTTATTTCTTTACAATCTACCTCATCTTTGATATACAATGCGACTCCACCACCTTTACCCTTATTTCTGTCTTTCCTAAACAACACATACCCTTCAATACCTGCACTCCAGTCATGCCTAGTATTCCATGTTTCTGTTATTCCTATAATATCTGGTTTCACTTCCTGGACCAATAGCTCTAGTTCCTCCTTTTTGTTACCTAGGCTCCTCGCATTGGTGTACAAACATCTTAATTTTTGCTGTTTGGCCTCATTCACATTCTTTACCCAATTTGGCACGGACGTTATACCTCCAATATGACCTATTAGACTAGTATCCACCCCTCCCTTCCTCATGTTCATTCTCCTACCCCCAGCTATATCCTTTCTTACTTTGTTTTCCTCCCTCTCAGTGTTAAAATCTGGCGTAGAGATTACCTTGGCATCTCCCAACCATCTCCCCCAAATTCCTAGTTTAAAGCTGTCTTAATAAGTTGAGCCAGCCTCCATCCTAGAAGTCTATTTCCCTCCCTACTTAGGTGAAGTCCATCCCTAGAGAACAGTCCTCTGTCCATAAATGCCTCCCAGTGACCATACATCCCAAAGCCCTCCTTATAACACCACTGCCTAAGCCATCTATTGATCATCATAATCCTGTCACATCTTTGTTGCCCTTCTCTAGGAACAGGCAGAATTCCACTAAAGATCACCTGAGCCTCAATTTCCTTGAGCATCCTCCCCAGCCTAGCATAGTCTCCCTTAATTCATTCCAGCGAGAATCTAGCCGTATCATTTGTTCCTACATGAAGGATGATCAATGGATTCCTTCCTGCTCCCTTAATAATTCTCTTCAACCTCAGTTCCACATCTCGTATCTTAGCACCTGGCAGACAGCACACCCTTCTATTCTCTGGATCAGCTCTGGTTACAGGCCTATCTATTCTTCTCAATAAGGAGTCCCCAATCACATAGACCTGCCTTTTCTTAGTGACAGTGAAATTCTCTGGTCTATCTCTAGCTTCCTCTGGCTGCAAGTCCTTACCATTCCTATTTTCCCTTGTAAACCTAATGCTCATTATTGGTGTTGTCTCCATTAAGTCTTCCCCTTTATCTATGGGACTAGCCACTCTTCTCTTCTTCCTTATCCTTCCATCTTCATTATCTACCTGCTGTACCTCTTCTTCATTTTCCAACACCACATACCTGTTCTTGAGCTCTATTTTTCCTTCACTGACCTGGTCCTCTGCCTGGTCCTCTGAGTCACATGCTTCCACTGTCCATTTTCTTTGCCCAGCAGTCCCCCCTCTGAGGCCCTTGATCCTGCTTCCATCTCCATATCTAAGCTTTCCCCTTTAGCCACGTCATGCCTTTGCCCCATCATCTGCTCAAACCCCCTTCTAAGCTCAACCAGAGTTTCCACCTGCATCTCCAGTCCTCGGATCTTTTCTTCCATCAGTTCTATCAGGCGGCACTTCATGCAAACAAAACTCCTTTCAGGTACCCCCTCCAGAATCATGTACATACCGCAGCTACCACATCCAATCATCCTCCTTGTGTTCTCTACTACTTGGGCCATGGCCACTAATGCCTCTATGTTTTATCTACTTTCTCACCAAAATCCTATTAGTCCGGTGAACACAAAAACAAACCAAAACACCCCCTCCACAGCAAAAACAAACTCCAAACAAGTTCCAATATCCAAACTCCCCTTACAAACTCCCATTCAAACTCCCCTGTTTACAGCTCTGTTTGCTTGGCTCCTGTGCCGCTGCAGCTATCTGCCTAACCTATCTGCCTAACCTGCTGAGTTGTCTCCCACATGCTCCTGAACGCCAGCACACAGGCCGCCCATCCCCGCACCGGGGGGGCAGGCCCTGGAACTGCCTTGTGGGCACCCAGGGGAATCGCAATAAGGGAAGACCCTGTGTTTCTGCTTGGTTTTGAACCAAGGACCTTTTGCCTGTTAGGAAAATGTGATAACCACTACACCACAGAAACACACTTGAAAGTATTTTCTGCTGCTGCACTTAAGCTTGGGCAAATATTTGGTTGCTAACCCTTTGGCCAACAGAGATTGCTGCGGGCCAAAGGAATTCTCTCATGTCAATTTTGTGCCCACAGGAAGAGACCAAACTGAAGGAGGCCGGGCCCCCACCTGGGGACTCCAACCTAAACCCTGAGACCAAGGGGTTTACAAGCCAGATAATCAAAGTTTGCTCCATTTTGCCCTCCCCCAACCCTGCAGAACCTCAAAGGCAACTCCACAGTGCCAGCATCTGGGGGAGATGTGCATGTTAGAGCCTCTGCCCACTGAGCTGTAGCTTTTTGTGCCCAGGGAGCCAGACACCGCCAGGGTGGGAAGGCAGGAGGGAAATGGGGAATGGCCGAACTCTGCGAGACAATGGTGTTGTCTGGGACCATACAGTAGAACAGTTTATAGGTGGGTCGGAGTAGGGCACAGCGGCTTAGCTGGCTAAAGCACATGCCAAATAAAAAGCAGCACCTGGATTCAGTTACTGCTGCAGCCTTTGCTCACATTTACTTATACTGGGACACAGAAGAGGCCTCCCCTGGCCACCCATGGAACTGCTGGTTCAGGAAAAGGCTGAGTGGAGAGGTGTGTGGGGAAGAAGGACATAGGAAAATGTGAGCAAAGGCTGCAACAAGGCACCACTAGGAGTTGAACCCAGGATCTCCTGTTAATGAGGCAGGTGCTTTAGCCAGCTAAGCCATGGTGCCCTCTGCTGAAATGGCTCTTTATGTTTCCAGACAACACTTTTGCCTCCCAAAGTGCAGCCATTCCCCATTTCCCTCCAGCCATTGAGCCCAGGCAGTGTCTGGCTCCCTGGGCACAGAAAGCTACTGCTCCGTGGGCAGGGGGTTTTGGCTTCCTTGCCCATGGGATGCTGTTGCAGGAAGGGCTGCTCAGCAGGGACGGGGTTCACCTGTGGAGGAAGGGAAGCGTATTTGGGTGCAGACTGGCTAACCTAGTGAGGAGGCTTTAAACTAGGTTTGATGGGGGCAGGTGCCCAAAGCCCACAGGTGAGTGAACAACATGGGCACCTGGGAGATGGGCCAGAAATGGGAGAGAGCAGGGGCTGTAACTGCAGAGATAAAGGAGGGACGTGGGACCACTGGGAAGCAAAATCTAATCTGTGTCTTAGATGCTGGTACAGACACACAGGATGATGGGTAATAAGCAGGCAGAAGTTGGTATCACAGGGACTTGGTGGGATAATACACTTTATTGGAATATTGGCACAGAAGGATACAGCTTGCTCTGGATTTGCAGGAAAAAGGGAGAAGGAGTTTCCTTAGATATGAAACATGCAAACACTTGGCCTGAGGTGGAGATGGACACAGGAGTGGACTTGTCGGGAATCTCTGGGTGAGGTTAAAGGGGTAAAACCCCATGGTGATGTCACACTAGGCGTCTATTACAGACATCTCCCCAGGCAGAAGAGGTGCATGAGGCTTTTTAAACAATTAACAAAATCATCCAATGTGCAGCTGGTTTCACTCACACTCAGCCTTACCCACAGCTGGGAGGCAATTTGCAGGGAGCTGAAAAGAAACTGGCTGGTAAAACCAAGGCTGAGGATGCTTCTGTGTCCTGATGTGCAAACAGCTGGCAGCCAAGTGCTGGTCTGTTCCTGCCCTCCCCAGGCAGGCAAATCCCCCCGCTGGGTGTTACAGGCTGGACTTTGCCTGTCTGGATTTTAGCCAGGGAACTTTTCTATGCCCGGCAAACGTGACACCCCCTGCACTGCAGAAACCAGTCCACTGCCTATTGCAAAGAGGCCCCTAGAAGCACTTAGCTCCCCTTATTGTCTCTGCCTGTAAAGCAAAGGAAAAAGCAAATATCTATCACTAGAGAATGTGGGTATCGATCCCACTGCCTCTCACATGCAAAGCAAGCGCTCTACCACTTGAGCTAATTCCCCTCTGTGGGAGTAGGTTTCCTGCCCCACTCACCTTGTTCCAGAGCCCACAGGACAAGTGGCTTTGACATTCCCGTTAGGGCAAAAGCACTTTTCCGGAAATGTTTTTCCACAAGAGGGCCAGTGTAGACAGCTAAAAACTGTTTTGCACAAAAAAGTCGCGATGGTGAAAATGGCGATCGGGGCTTTCTTGCACAAAACTGCTTCTAGATTGGCACGGACATTTTTCCGTAAAAGCATTTGCGGAAAATGGTGCCAGTCTAGATGCAGCCCTGGGCTTTTAGAACTCAGACGTGCACCTAACACCAGCATTTGCTATTGAAGGGTCTGAACAACTTCTGTAGAGAGACAGAGCCAGTAAGGAGCATCCTTGCCAACTGTTTCAGAGAGCAAAGAAAGATAAGTTTTTTGTCAGTAAGAGGAAACTATCACCCCAGGTGGGACTTAAACACATTACCCCTGACTGAGGATGCCTCTGCCTTGTCCATTAGGGCAAAGGAGAACACAGAAAACACTCCCAGAGACAGAAATTCACCCTTCTAAATGTCCTAAATGTCCCTTCTTCAACTTTTAGCTCCTGATTAAGCCCCTTTGAAGAAGCCAGATGCACAGAAAGGACTGATCACACCCCTCTGAAAATCAGCTTTCCATGGGTATCTGTAGCTGGCTCTGAGTCATGGGCCATGACATCTCACCTCCCTCCTGAAATCAGGGAAGTGTCTCCCACCGCTGCAGCCTCCTGAGGCTCTATGGCCCTGTCTGTACAGTAGGGACAGCAACACTCACAGCCCCACAGGAGGGCCCCTGGCCTAGCAATGTGGCCCCCTGAGCAGCCTCTGATGTTCCCTTCTTGAGCCCCAGAACCAGCCCTGAGTGAGGGGGGCAGAAGCTCACACATGCCAAGGGGCTGGCCAGGAGCAGGACATGAGCCTGCAAGGCAGCAGTGACATCACAAGGAACTTTTACAGCACCTCAGCTCATTGGCTGGGAGGCAGTGATCTCACAGAGCATCCTTGGCAACAGCCAGGTGGGAATGCAACAATCTCAGAGACCCCCATGGCCTGGCTGCCTGGAATTCCTTTGTGAGGTTTCCCCTTGAGGGCAGAAGGGATTGAGGGTCCCATCTGGGAGTGTCTCTGTGGAGATTTCCCCTTTCCCCAGACTTCAGTGGGAGGGGCTGGGGCAGGCAGGGTAACAGGAGGGGCTGGCACTGAACCTCTGGGAGAAGCAACAGAGAGGGTCATTAACACCTAACAACAATGGGATTCGAACCCATGCATGCAGAGCACAACACATTAGCAGTTCAGCCCCTTAACCACTTGGCCACCTCAACTGAGTGGTAAAAATTTATTTCAATCCACCTGAAGTCAGCACTTCAGGGAACCTTTGTGCCACTCACTGGCTGGCCAGGGACACCCAGGGCAGGAAGGTTTTGCCTTTTCACAATGTTCCCTGGGCTGTTGTACAAAGCTCAGTGCTGCTAACAACCCCAAACAACCCTGGCTACATCTACCCTGCAGACTTCTTGCTCAAGAACTGTTTTGTGCAAGAATTCTTGTGCAAAAGGTCTTGCACAACAGAGTCTCCGCACTGCCATGTGCTGTTGCACAAGAGAAGTGCTTTTCTGCAAGAGTGCCCATGGCAGTGTGGACACTCTCCTGCCAAGTAAGCTCTTATGACCATTTTAGCCATAGGGATTTCTTGAGCAAGTGGCCCTTTCAGAAAGGAGCCTCGGGCAGTCGCAGGGATGTTGTGGGCTCTGGAACAAGGTGGGTGGGGCAGTAGAGACTTTCGCAGGCAGGGGAATTAGCTGAAGTTGTAGAGTGCTCACTTATCATGTGAGAGGCAGTGGGAGGATTGATGCCCACATTTTCCAACTACAGCTCAGTTTTCATCCCCTATTTTGACTCATCTCAGTGGCCCCTCCCTCTTCCTACCTGCTTTCCCAAAAGAGACAGACCTGGCTCCCCTTTCTTTTCCCCCAGCAATTGCCATGCTGCAAAGCAGAGAGTGGAGATATCAAGTTCAGCAGTCCATTGGTTTCTGTGGTGCAATGGAAATTATGTTAGACTTTTAAGCTCCACTGGTTAATGTGAGCCCAGCTAGACATTCAAAGGTTGTGGGTTCAAGTGTCACTTTAGCTACTTTCTCATTTCCAGGGCACCTTTTACAGAACAGGCAATCCTTAAGATGACACTGGGGTGGGATTGAGTCCAGACAGTTCCCAGCAGACCCCAGTGAGGGTGTCCTCTTCCCTCCTGCCTTCCAGCCCTGGTGGGGTCTGGCCCCCTGGGCACAGAAAGCTACAGCTCCGTCTGCAGTGGGCTTTGGCTTCCTTGCCCATGGGATGCTGTGGCAGGAAGGGCTGCTCAGCAGGGATGGGGTTCACCTGTGGAGGAAGGGAAGAGTATTTGGGTGCAGACTGGCTAACCTAGTGAGGAGGCTTTAAACTAGGTTTGATTGGGGCAGATGCCCAAAGCCCACAGGCAAGTGAACAACATGGACACCTGGGAGATGGGTCAGAAATGGGAGAGAGCAGGGGCTGTAACCGCAGAGATAAAGGAGAGACGTGGGACCACTGAGAAGTAAACTCTAATCTGTGTCTTAGATTCTAGTATAGACACACAGGAAGGATGGTTACAGCCACCTCCCCAGGCAGAAGAGGTGCCTGAGGCTTTTTAAACAATTAACAAAATCATCCAAAGTGCAATTGGTTTCACACACACTCAGCCTCACCCACAGCTGGGAGGCAGTTTGCATGGAGCTGAAAAGAAACAGAAGAGGGGAAACTGGAGCCTGGCAGAACCAAGTCTTGGGATTCTTCTGTGTCCAGATGTGCTAAGCAGCTGGCAGCCAAGCTCCCAAGTGCTGGTCTGTGTCTGCCCTCCCCTGGCAAGCAAATCCCCTCCTCTGGGTGTTACAGGCTGGACTTTGTCTGCCTGACTCTTAGCCAGGGAACTGCTCCCTGTGAGGCAAACGTGATGCCCCCTGCACTGCTGAAACCAGCCCATTGCCTTATGGAAGAGGGAAGAAGGCCCTGGAAGCACTTAGCCTGTGGCTGGCTCTGTCTGTGGAAAAGAGGAAGCAGCAAACATTTACAACTGGAGAATGTGGGTATCAATCCCACTGCCTCTCACGTGCAAAGCAAGCGCTCTACCACTCAAGCTTATTCTCCTACCTGTGAAGAGTTTTTCTGCCCCATCCACCTTGTTCCAGAGCCCACAACGTCCCTTCTGATAAAACCTCATATAAAACTCAGCAAATCTCCAGAGAAGTTGCGGTTCCCTTTATAAGACACTGCACAGCTCAGTTCTAATCAGCCGGTCTTCCCTAGAGCCCGGAACATCGACTGCAACAGCGTCGCTCTTACGCCCAGTGTAGACACGGCCTAAGAGTGTCACAAACCAGCCCTGGACACATTCCTGGCTAGGACCAGTCCCTAAAGCTCAGTGCTAGTAAAAAACCCAAACAGCCCCTGGCTACACCTACCCTGCAGACTTCTTGCTCAAGAACTGTTTTGTGCAAAAGGTCTTGCACAACAGTGTGTCCACACTCCCATGTGCTTTTTCACCAGAGAAGTGCTTTTCTGTAAGAGCGCCCATGGCAGGGTGGACGCTCTCCTGCGCAGGACAGCTCTGATGGCCATTTTAGCTATAGGGCTTTCTTGAGCAAGAAACCCCTGTTGGCTCTCCACACTGCCTCCTTGTGGATGAGTGATTGCGCAAGAGGGCTTATTCCTCGTGGGGAGAGGAATAACTCTTGTGCAAGAAGCCCTGTTATCTGATGCTGTACTATAAATTTACATGTTCAAGAACATCTGCTCTTGCACAAAAAGCTTGCAGTGTAGACGTAGCCCTGGAATATAGACATAGTCTGAGAGAGACAAGGAAAGGAAGTGGCCAGAACCTCCCCCCGGCAGGCTGGTCCTCAACAGTATGGGCACATCTACACAGCACTCTTACCTCCAAGTAACCTGTGCAGTGTGAGCAGGCTTCACAGGGCCCCCAGGGGAAGGTCTGTGGGGAGTTTCCACGGCAACAACAACATTTCATAATCTACACTCATGTGAATGTGATTTATTCCTCCACTAGCAAGTGTCTCTGAAGGGAGAGAAATGCAGGGCCCAGGTGCAGGGAGCCGGGTCACATTCTCCTGCCTGAGTCTCAGTCCTGGCTGAAGCCTGGCTACAGAGAGAAGAGGCCAATGCAAACAGCCCCGTGGCAGCGAGGGAGTCAGTACGTTGCTGGGTGGCTGGGTGAGTGGAGCTGGGGACAGAGCTGCGCTCTAACTCACTAGGGTTGTGTCCCATAGCTCAAAATAAGCAATGAAATTGTGTAGCTTATTTCCAGTCAATTTTGAAATAGCTTATTTTCTAATTTGGTGCTACTGCACAGCACTTATTTCAAAATAAATCGCTATTCCGAAATGCCCCTCACTCCTCGTGCCATGATGTTTGCAGGGACGTCAGAATAGTGAGCCCGTTATGGCTTGAAACAAGGGGCTTGCTCTTAAGACACGTCTGTGTGATTTGAGTACCACGTCCTAACCGGCCCACGGGTGTCAGTCCCACAAGTGGTTCTTTCAGAAAGGAGCCTCAGGCTGCCACAGAGATGCTGTGGGGTCTGGAACAAGGTGGATGTGGCAGAGGAGGTGTTCACACACAGGGGAGCTAGCTCAAGTGAGAGGCCCCTTGCTTTGTGTGGAAAAGGAAGTGGGATCAATGCCCATGTTCTCCAACTGCAGCTTTGTCCTAGTTCCTAATTTTCACTGTTGGGGGCTCAGTGACCCCCCCCTCTCTTCCTACCTGCTTGCCCAAAAGAGACACACCTGGCTTCCCTTTCTTTTCCCCCAGAAATTGCCATGCTGCAAAGCAGAGAGTGGAGATATCAAACCTATCAGGCTCTATGGTGCAATGGAAAGCAGGTTGGACTTCTAAGCTGTAATGGTTAATGTGAGCCCAGCTAGACATTCAAAGGTTGTGGGTTCAAGTCCCACTGGAGTCATTTTAGCTGCTTCCTCATTTCCAGGATGCAGCTTCTACTGACCTGTCAATCCTTAGGCTGACACTGGGGTGGGCTGGCATCCAGGCAATTCCCAGCAGACCCCAGTAAGAGAGGAGGGAAGACCTGGTACGTGGGGGTTGGGACAGGGGTTGTTCTGAGAGGCTGCAGGTGTCGATAGATGCTTTTGTCCCTCCATATCCCCTACCAGTGCTGTGCAACTTGCAGGCTGTGTCTACACTACACTGTTCTTCTGGAAAAAGCTATGCAAATTGTGAACCCCAATTTGCATAGCTTTTTCTGCTTCTTTTTTTGGAAGAGGCTTTTCTGACATTTGGCCTGTCTACACTGGGCCAAATTTCGGGAAAAAAAACCCTTTTTGGAACATCCCTTCTTCTTCATAAAATGAAGTTCACAGAGATGCCAAAAAAGCATGTCTGCTCTTCCGAAAAATTTTGTGGAAGAGCAGATGTGTTCTTTACACTAAAGCGTTGTCTCTGTAGTGTAGACAGAGCCCTGATGTAGTATCTTATTTCAAGTTTAGGGTTCAGTGTAGACAGAGGGTTGACATATGGTAAACAAGTTGAGCTACAGAAGTTGTCATTTTGATCTTATTTTGAAAAATGCTTTGGTGTTTACACAGCACCAAATTTTGAAATAACCTGCTATTCTGAAATGTCCCTTACGCCTCATGGAATGAGGTTTACAGGGATGTTGGAATAGCGAGCCCATTGTATTTCAAAATAATGGGACACTGTTAACATGCAGGATGGACGTTAAAGATGCCTTCATGCCCCAAAAGATAGCTATTACAGATGCCTTAGTACCCCAAAATAGCACTGTGTTGTTGCCTTACAGGGCCACAGCAGGGGGCAGGTTTGAGGCTGAATTTTCAGCCTTTTGCTTTTGGGACTCTCTGTTGCTGTCTACAGCCACGCATAGGCCTGACCCTGTATCTCCAGAGCCCCAGCCCCTCACAGGCTGCCAAACAAGGCTAACAGGGGGGGTGTTTTCAGACTCACAGCAGGAGGCACACATTCCCCTCTAGGGAACCTGCAGGAAAGGAAGCCAAAGAAGATGGATTTTGAGAGGTTTGTAGCAGCCAGCCCAGCCACAGCAGGTCCCACTGAGATATGAACTCAGATTACAGGATTCAGAGTCCTGAATGCTGCCCCTTACACCACAGGACCTACACAAGACACCTGTGACTCATCTGGGCCAACTGGAGCCCTGGCCCAGGCCCACTGGGACCAGCTTTGCTTGTTTTTCTTCCACCCAGAGCCCCCTTCTTCTCCTGGGATGCAAGGAGCCTCCCTGAGATGCCCTGAGACAGGCAAAGGACTCTGCCTCCACTCAGCCAGCCCCACCCCACTAACTTTGGCAGAAGAAAGGGGTTGGGGGGGCCTTTGCTCACCCTACTCAGTTTTACTGAGATATTGAGCTTTTGTTCTGCCTCCCTCAACTTGGCTTCCCTCCTCCGCCCCATTCCTGCCTTACGTCTTCCTTAGGCCAGTCACACAAGGGAGGCAGCAGGAGGAGCCAGCCCCATACACCAACCTCCCAGGGCAGGGGAGGCCAAGCCACAAGCCCCCAACAGGTGCCTGGCCTGACCCATCTCCCTTCCCCAGGTTGGCACCAAGGGGCATTATCAGCTGATCTCACCTCTTTCATGTGGGAGTTGGTCTTATCCCAGGCACAGGCCAGGTAGCAGGAGCGGCACTTACCCGGGCACCAAGGGGAGCTACAATAAGGGAGGACACTGTGGCTATGTCTACATTTGCGGCTTCTTGCACGAGTAATATGCAAATGAGGCTAAGCATGGAATATTGCCAAGTCTCATTTGCATACCTAATGAGCCACCATTTTTTTCAGAAGAGGCTCTTGCGCAAGAAGGAGCGTCTAAACTGCCCCTTCTTGCACAAGAAAAACCCTCTTGCCCAATGCCGTTACACACATTACTTTTCAGGAAGAACGGCATTGCGCAAGAGGGTTTTTCTTGTGCAAGAAGGGAGATCATTTTCCAAAAAGGTGGGATGTTTTTTCAGAAGGCCTGTATTCTTCATTTTATTAGGAATAAGGGCTCTTCCGAAAGAGGAGGTTATCCCCATATTTGGGTCCATGTAGATGGGCCAAATGTCAGAAAAGCCTCTTCTGAAAAAAAGCAGTGTCTCTAAAACTGTTCTAATGCATGGTTGCAGATAACATCTTTAAATTACAAAGTGCAGCCATTCCCTATTTCCCTCCAGCCTTCCAGGGTCTCAAGGCCTGTGCAGCCAAAGAAACATGATTGGCAGCTGGTATCCACAATCTTATTGTCAATTGAGTGCAGCGCTCTGAAAACATGGACTCAAGGGAACCAGCTTGTGCAAAGGGTGGGCTCTAGGGCTCTAGGCTCTCTTCTTCAAGCCAGAGTCAAATCAGCAACCTAAGGATAACTTACCAAGCACACACTACAGCCTTCCACACGACCAGCTGAGCTAGCAAAAGGTGTCTGAGAAACGTTGGTTTGTTGGGACTGGTACTTCTACTACTGTCAGGGCACGTGCTACCCCAAGTTGGTGGCATCATAGATGAGGCGCAGAAGAACCCAGTGTCACATTACCTAATTGGAGGGAAGCAGCCAGATCGCTGCTGCACCCCTAGGTGGGGGTGTTGGCCCCAGAAATTGAAATTCCTCCTCCTCCTCTCTACTTCAAAACTAATTGGCTGTGACTACACTGGGCCACTTATTCCGGAAAAGCAGCCGCTTTTCCGGAATAACTTGCCAGCTGTCTACACTGGCTGCTTGCTTTTCCGGAAAAGCAATGACGATCGACTGTAAAATTGTCAGTGTTTTTCCGGAAAAACTATGCTGCTCCCGTTCGGGCAAAAGTCCTTTTCCAGAAAAATTATTCCGGAAAAGGGCCAGTGTAGACAGCACAGTAGTCTTTTCCGCAAAAAAGCCCCGATCGTTAAAATGACGATCGGGGCTTTTTTCCGGAAAAGCGCATCTACATTGGCCACAGACGCTTTTCCGGAAAAGCATCCTGCCAATGTAGACGTGCTTTTTCCGGAAATACTTATAACAGAAAACTGTTCCATTTTAAGCATTTCCGGAAAAGGATGCCAGTGTAGACATAGCCATTTTGAACTTTTTGACAGTAGCCAGCCACGCAGCCTGTGCTCTCTACCTCCAGCTTCCCAACAAGAAAAAAGAAACAATCATCAACAGCAGACAGCAATTACATTAAAGCAACACTATCAGCTTGCTTCATGCTCAGAAGAGAACATTGTCACTCATCCTCATGCTTAGCAAGACCAACCACTTTCAGCTGCATTTCTCTAGTTCAAACTATAGAAATGATCCCTGAAAGTACAGTCTTAACAGCAGCCTGCTCCTACACACCCACACTCACGTGCATTCACTTTCTCCTCATGAGGAATGTTTTCACACAACACTTAGAAAACTAAAGAACAGAAATAATCTCAGCAAAGTGCTTGTCCCATTCAAACACACTCCACCAGGTTTAGAAATCTGTATATTAGAATATGCGCCGTGTCCCTGTTTACAGAAACACGCCTCCTGATTAGCATGTGGAGCACCTGGCAGTCAATCAAAATCTCCTGCTGTTTCTTCCTAAAACTGCAGTTCCTGGGGCTCCTCTAAGTCAGTGGTAACAAACTGCCAGTCCGCAGACCAGCAAGGGGCCAATAACCCCTGTCTGCTGAGCAGAGGTGAAAAATAACTAAGTAGAACTACTTGATTACACTACTCAAGACCTTTTTTGGGTATTTGTACTTTACTCAAGTAATTTATTTTTGTCACACTTTGATTTTTATTCAAGTTATTTTATTTTTTTAGACAATATTGTACTTTTTACTCCACTCCCATTTCCAGAGGTGCTGGGTCACTCACGACTTGCATCGTTCTGATTTGCTAAAGCCCAGCTGCATGTGCAAGCACCAGTCATCCAAAAACAGCCAACCCACAAGCACATTGCCCCTGCCAAGGAAGAAGCCTTTTAATAGCTGCTCCAACACCTTGTCATTCAAACCCAGTATCCCTGTAGGCCCTGCCAGCCTGAGACCTGAGCAAGCAGGGCGGCTGCCCAGGGTGCCGTGCTGCGGGGGTGATATGAGCAGTCTCATGTGACCTTACCTGGGGCCAGGCAGCTAAACAGGAGGGGACCCAGCAGCCGGGATCAGGGGGGACAGAGGCACTTACTTGTGTCAGGTGAATCCTCTGCTCTGGTGGGAGCAGCAGCAGGGTGGGTGGGTGCCGGGGGCAGGGGCTCCCCATTCTCCCTGGACAGAGGCCCCTGTGGAAGCCCTGTGGGGAAGAGGTGGGGCAGGCTGTGCTGGAAGAGGCTGGGGGTGGGTGACTGGGGGGGGGACTGAAGAAAAGGACCCAGAAGCCTGATGCTGAAACTCCCCCTCAGTCTGGAGTTTCACACCCTGACAGATCAGAATAAAGTATCTCAAAGGAGCTACAGCCCCACAGCCCAGCCTAGGGATGGCTCAGCCAGTGGGTTAGAAGCACCGGGACACAGAGAGACTCAGGAGCTGCTCAGAGACAGCCACTGGCGAGAAGCAGAACAATTCCCCGAGCAGACGAGTGGTTCTGGCTCATTTGCTGGGACTTAAGGAGAACAACAAAGTCCTGAGTCTCCTCCCTGTGACTGGCCCCTGCTCAGCCAATCAGAACTGGGACTAGAACTGGAAGGCTGTGTCTGCAGTGGTGGGTTATTGCACAAGAAGGTTTACTGTAAAGCGAGGTAAGAGAGGGCTTCTTGCACAACAGCTCTGCTCTTTTCTACCAGGTGTAAATCCTCTTGCAGAAGAGCGCTTGAGTAAGAGGGCAGTGTGGACACTGGACAGGGGTTTCTTGTATAAGAAAGCCCTATGGCTAAAATGGCCATCAGAGCTTTCTTGCACAAGAGAGTATCCACACTGCCATGGATGCTCTTGCTCAAAAGCACATCTCGCACATGGCAGTGTGGGTGTTTCTTGCACAAGAAGCTGCCACTGCAGACATAGCCAAAAAGACCTTTGGAGCTGAAGTCCAGTCCCCTTCCTCACAGCAGGACAAAACACCACCCACATCAATGTTTCTCCAAATCAGAGAGCTACCAGGAGTGGGGTTTGAACCCACGGCTTAACCACGCAACCATCCTGGTGGCATGAAGCAATGCAGAAGGGTGAAAGTTCTCTCTCCAAACAGCCCAGGGACTCCCTCTCAGAGCATCTGCCCATCCCATCTCTGTGCCAGGGCTTCCCACCGCGAGGCTGAGAGAGCCGCCCCCTCCTTGCCAGTGAGGAGGAAAACAGGGAAAAGGGAAACCAAACAAGACAAAACCCAACATCCCTGGGGATTCTGAGGGACAAAGTCCTGGTGGGAAACCCCCCACTCCCACAGACCTTCACCCAGTATTTTCCCCACCTTGCATTGGGCCAGCCCCCCATGGATCAAGCCAATATTTCCAGCCTTTGTTTTTACAGCATGGACAGCCAAACCCATTCACAAACTTTCACCAGACCAGTAGCATTACATTTCCATGTCTGCAGGGCTTGCCAAGGAGCTGCGAACCCCGCTCACCAGCCGCACAGAATCGCACACTGCACATGCGCAGACTGCACTGAGCAACACACCGGGCTAAAATCTACTCACCACGGGCAGATTGCCCTAATTGCCAAGCCCTGCATATCTGCATACACATTATGCAAATAAGTGTAGATCTCTGCAAACAGTGATCTGCTCACTCCCCCAACTCACACGTGCTGGGAGCAGTTTCCCTGGACCCAGGCTGGGATCAAACCCCCTCTGCTAGGAACAGCCCAGGGCCAGATCCTCCTCCTATAGCCCCAGGGGGGCTTCTGTCTGGGGAAGGGAGGGTCTCTCTTACCTGCCTCTGCAAGGGGCAGGGACTGGGATGGGGGCACTGCCCTGGGAGAGGTTCCTGGGGAGAAGGTTTCCCCTTCCCTGCAGCCAACACTGGGGGAGCTCTGAGACTCCAGGGCAAAGGCCTCTGGCCCTGCAGCCCTGGGGTTAGTTGGCCCTGGAACCAGGCCCCCTGGAGTAGCATTGTGGCCAGGGGGCTCTGACCCACAGGGGGGCTGGCCCCAGAGCCCATGGCCTGGTAGTCTGGTCAGCAAGTGAGACTCACCCGTCAGTCCAAGCTACTTTCTCCCCGGCTGCCGTTCCTGCATGTCCCATGCCAGCGCCGCACGCAGGCCAGTGGGGCAGGACGGGGGGTGTCAGTGGGGCCCTGCTCTCAGTCCATCCCTCACAGGCCCTGTGGGCTGCTCGAGGGCTGAGCCCGTCGCCCAGGCCTGGCGCGGGGATGGAACATGGGGCACGTTTCCCCCTGTGAGCGTGTGCGGGGGCAGGAGGGAGCCACACGGGCCCGACTGAAGGTTTTGTGCTGGGGCTGGAGGCTTGAGCCCGAGCTGCCGGCCTCAGCGGGACTTGCTCCTCCCCCCTCTCCTGCCTTGCTGCCTCCTTTGGCCAGCAGCGCTCAGGGGCAGCCGGGAGAGCCGGCACCAAGGGCAGAGGAGGCCGAGGCACAAGCCCCTCAGAGGGGACAGGCCTGAGGCCTCTGGCTTGCCCAGGCTCATGCCAAGGGGCTTTCTGTGGTGCCGGCCGGGGGAGGGAGGCCAGGCCCAGGTCGGTGGGAGAAGGGGCAGCGCCTGCCAGGGCAGCAAGGGAAGCTGCAGGGAGTGAGACGCGGCGTTTCTGCCTGGATTCACTCAAGGGTCCTTCTGCGGGTGAAGCGCCTGTGACTCCCCTGGGAGGCCGTCCCCTTTGGGGGCTCTTGCCCTGGCACTCGTCAAAAGCCCACCTGGGCAAAGCAGCCTGCCCCAGGTACCTTCCATAGCTCAGCTGGCAGAGCAGAGGCCTGTAGCGGGTGCTCGGCAAGTGACCTTAGGTTGCTGATTCAACTCCAGCTGAAAAGAGAGATTCTTCTCCCTCCCCCTGGCTGCAGGCCCAGCCTTAGGACCAGGCGGCTGCCTTGGGTCTGTCCCTTTGGGGCCTGGTGCTACAATTGACAAAAAGGTTTTGGGTACCAGCTGCCAATCTAATGTCTTGGGCTGCTCAGGCCTTGAGTCATGGCAAGAGCTGGAGGGAAATGGGGAACGGCTGCACTTTGGAATGGGAAGGGGGTGTCTGGGACCATAAAGTAGAACAGTTATAAGGCTGCTTTTATGGAGGGCACCATGGCTTAGTTGGTTAAAGTGCCTGCCTTGTAAATAGGAGATCCTGGGTTCAACTCCCACTAGTGCCTTGCTGCCAGGTCAGTGTGTCTTTTCTTCCCACCATTCTTCAACATGTATCTGGAATTGGTTTTACCTTCAGCTGAGCTTGATGGTGCTCTCACAGTGGGAGTAGGATAGTAGCAAAGAGCAGGAGGTACCGGGGTTTGATTTAGTGAGGCTTAGCTAGACTTGCTAAATCAAGTTCTGGAAGATGGATTGCAGCAGCGATCCCCACCTGAGTGAAGACATGGTCTAATGGTGCAATTAGTTAGATGCCGACACTAACAGCCCCACTGCTGGTAACTCACAGAGGCTACATCTACACTAGAAGTTTTCTCCTTAAAAAAATATGTTAATGAGGGATTCAATTGCATGAGTCACGATCTCATTTGCATATTTTCTACCAATGGGATTGTTGTGCAAAAACAAGCAGTGTGAACATTTTTTTTTGCACAAATCCCTCTTTTTTCACAAGATTCTTATGCCCCCCCCCCAAGAGGTATCCTGATCTTGCAGAAAAAGGGGGTTTTGCACAAAAAGAAAACTTCCACACTGCTTGTTTTTGCACAACAACCCCAGCGCGAAATCAGTTAGCCAGAAAATATGCAAATAAGATCATGACTCATGCAAATGAGACCCTCGTTAGCACCTTTTTTGCTGAGAAAATTCGTAGTGTAGACATAGCCGGAGATTCTGGTGCTGAGCATGCAATAGAAGCACATTATGTTTAAACAGCTGCCATATGAATGTACCTGAAAGTCACAAGGATCAATGATCTGTGTGAAAGGCAGATGGCCAGTAATGAGAGCCCCAGGTATGTTGTGTGCACAAAGGAAGATAGGAATATGCACAGGGCAGTCTGATAATGAGCTGGGTCTACACAGGGCCACTTATTCCGGAAAAGCGGCTGCTTTTCCGGAATAAGCTGCGAGCTGTCTACACTGGCCCCTTGAATTTCCGGAAAAGCACTGATGATCTACTTGTAAAATTGTCATTTTTTCCAGAAAAACTATGCTGCTCCCGCTTGGGCAAAAGTCCTTTTTCCGGAAAAGCTCAGGGCTTTTTTCTGGAAAAGCTCGTCTACATTGGCCACTGTTCTGTTTTAAGCATTTCTGGAAAAGAGTGCCAGTGTAGACGTAGCCATGGTGTTTAGTGTGTGTGTGTAACAGGCTCCTGCCCATCTCCGGTAGATTTGGGCAACTCCTCCACCAATTGCAATACACACTAGGCCGTTCCTTACCCGCTGGGTGTGGTTCTTGTTCTTCTGCACAGCACAGCCCATGGAGACCAAGAACCTGCCATTGGGCTTCCAAATCACACCCTTGTTGAATGGATGGAAACAAAAACCAGACACACAGCGGGTTTGAGCTGGCTCCAGCTGAGGGACAGGTTTGCCTGCTTTATGTGCGTTGGCAGAGGACAGCAATAAGGATTCATTTCATTTAAAGAATCCAAAGAATAGAAACCTAGAATGTAATGGAATTGGAGAAATAAATGTTTCCACTGAATGGTCAGTTGGATTTGAAGTAACACTCATATAATTTGTAGTCTATCACTGAGCTACTCTCCCTGATGTTTGCACTGTTAGGAGTTGAGAAGGGAACAAGAGGCTCTTGTAGCCCACACACCCGTGGGCCTGTCTCCATCACTTCTGCCTCTGCCAGGTGAAGGGAGGCCGCTGGGCCCAGCATCTTTCTACCCAACCAGGGCTGGCTTTTGGGGAGAGCAAGTGGCCACTGGAGCTGCTTGGTCCCCTGGCTGTGTCCATGGGGAGGTGGCTCTGCTGAAAACCAGACTGGTTTTCCTATTGTTAGGCAGGAACCTGCAATCCATGTTTTCTCCTGCTTTTGTAGCCTCTGTTGCCTTCTGCAGTTGTCCCTTCTAATGGGACAGGCATGTTCTTCTCAGTGTTTGGGTACCATGTTGCCCTTACGAAGGCATGTGGCCAAAACACAAGCCTAGCTGTGAGGAGGATTTGAACCTGCACAGGTAAACCCTATGGGATTTCTAGTCCAACACCTTAACCACTCAGCCATCACAGTCCTAAATAACAGTGGGCCAGGGAAACTGGTAAATAATCTCAGTGCCCAGGCTTGATGTCACCTGACACAGAATTCACACGGCAAACCATTTCAATGGTCATGCAGAGGAGTCCTGGGTGCTCTGGTCTGAGGCTGCCTTAGAGGTGAGTTCAAGGGGAAACCTCACAAAGGAGATTCCAGGCAGCCAGGCCTTGGGGGTCTCTGAGATTGCCCCTTTCCCTCCTGGCTGTTGCTAAGGATGCTCTGTGAGGTCACTGCCTCCCAACCAATGAGCTGAGGTGCTGCAAAAGTTCCTTGTGATGTCACTGCTGCCTTGCAGGCTCATGTCCTGCCCCCTTGGCATGTGTGAGCTGATCTCCCTGCCCCCCCTCACTCAGGGCTGGTTCTGGGGCTCACACAGGGAACATCAGAGGCTGCTCAGGGGACCACATTGCTAGGCCAGGGGCCCTCCTGTGGGGCTGTGAGTGTTGCTGTCCCTGCTCTACAGACCCGGCCATAGAGCCTCAGGAGGCTGAAGCGGTGGGAGACACTTCCCTGGTTTCGGGAGGGAGACAAGATGTCAGGGCCCATGACTTGTAGCCAGCTACAGATACCCATGGAAAGCTGATTTTCAGAGGGGTGTGATCAGCCCTTCCTGTGTATCTGGCTTCTTTAAAGGGGCTTCATCAGGAGCTAAAAGTTGAAGAAGGGACATTTAGAAGGGTGAATTTCTGTATCCAGCAGTTTTTGTTTCCTGTTCTCCACAGTGGCCTAATGGACAAAGAACTGACCTTCGAAGCCAGGAGTTGTGGGTTCAAGTCCCACCTAGGGTCACAGTTTTTTCTCAGTGACAAAGAGTTTACCTTCCTCTGCTCCCTGAAACAGTTGGCAAGGATGCTCTACAGCAGGCTGTCTCCCTCTCTGCAGAAGGTGTTCAGACCCCTCCCTAGCAAATGCTGATGTTAGATGCAGATCTGAGTGCTAAAAACCCAGGTATTCAAAGTCAGAATGAAGGAGCACATTTTGCTCTAAAAGTGACAGGCAGAGGGAGGTGGCTGTAGCAGAGCAGGGTCTGTCTGGAGACAAAGCGGAGCCGGAGGATGAGTAGACCCATGAGAGGTAGAGACTCCAGAGCAGTGGGGGGCTAGTTATTTGGTCTGGCAAAGTGACAGAAAATCCCCAGGCCCTGAGCATGGTGCAGGCGAGGCCCATGGGGCAGTTTGCCTGGTGCGGTTTGGGGCATGGAGAAGCTGGGAAGCTCTGTGAGTGGATAAGGTCCCTGGCTGAGCTGTGCCCCCTGCCATGTGTGTGACTCAAACTGTCCCTCGTGCCCCTTTTATGTGTCTGTTGCGCTTCCAGCTTCTTTCCTCAGGCACGTTCATCCGGCAAAGACCCCCCCAGGGATCTTGTATCTTCCTTTGTGCATCTCAGCCACAGACGCTGCCAGAGCTGGAAGGAAATTGCTGCACTTTGGGAGTCAAAGATGTTGTCTGGGACCATAGAGCAGTTTCACTTTTCTGAAAGGGCTATTTGTGAGCTGTGTTTTGGTCAGCTGGCTAGCTCGGTTGGTTAGTGCATGGAGCTAGTAATGCCAAGGTCATAGGTTCAAGTTCTGTGCTGGCCACAGGTAAGTTTGCTGTGGCTACTGTTCTATCCCTGTGAGTGTGTGCACCACCACCCTTTAGCTGTCTGCTATACACAGGGAAGCAGAAATAGGCAAAAAAAACTGTGAGCTTTTCAGGCAACAGGACAGAAAACTGGTAGGAGGAGGCTCCGGCTTGCACAGACCCAGTGGCTAAAAGGCCCTTGGCCTGGCCGGCTTTCCCCAATAGCAGGGAAAACTCTTCTTTTCCCTATATTATGGGGCTACTAATGGGCCTGCTGGCTCAGCTGTTTAGAGCTTGATGCTAATAATGCCCAGGTCACGGGTACAAGCCCCATTCAGACCCCACAACAGCCAAATTAGTTTTGTTTGAGCTGCTCCCCATGAAAAGCGGTGAGAGGGAACCGTTGGCTGTGGGACCCACTTGTGCCTGTTGTTCAGGGTTAAATAAGATCTCCCCCAGGAGGTCACCTGTTCCCTTCCCACCTTGCATTGGCTGGGAATCAAATCAAGCAAGGTGCAGCAAACGCCAGGCACTGTCATTGTCTGGGCCACAGATAAAGACCCTCTTGGAGCTGTGGTCAAATGAGGAGTCTCTGTAGGCCCTGCAGTCCATGCGGAGGAATGCGGACATTTATGGCCACCTCCTCCTACCCCTGCATCCTAGACCAAGTCAGAGCCAAGATCAAGGAATCACAGCAGAGGTATGTGAGGGAGGCACCGCATGATCTAGGAGCGGATGAAGAGCCGTGAGAGGAAGCCCACAGCTGCAGGACCCATTTGTGCCTGTTTTTCAGGGTTCAAGTAAAAGCTCAGCATGGAGCTTTGATGCTCCCTCTTTACACTGCATTGGCTGGGAATCAAACCCAGGTCAACTGCTTGGAAGGAAGCTATGCTCACCACTATACCACCAATGCCTGCCTGCAAAGCTGCTGGGAAAATTAGTGAGGGAAACCCACGACTGCCATGAGGCTAGCCAGAGGCGAGAGGGTGCCTGTGTGGTTTGGGTAAAGCATAACTTCTTGGCCATTTGGCAAAGATCAGGAGTGGTGATGCTGGGGTAGTAGCTGCCCTGTACTCTCCGTGGTGTGAGGAGCCGGGCGGGAGAGGAGTCCCAGAGGTTGTTGGGTGGGAGAGTAGAGTTTATCAGACTTTGGGCTAAGCTCTAGAGCAGCCAAGGGAGAGGTGTGGAAGTGACTTCTGGATACTTTGTGTGGCCGGGGGATGAGGACCAAGAGCCGTCCTCATGTTTTTTGCCATAAAGTGTTGTTTCTGGGTCGTTTGGCTAAGATCAAGCACTTCTGCCTTCCAGAAAGCCATGTCACAGGCACAAGCCCCAGAGACCCCTCCAGGGACACATCACAGGCAGGGCCGGACCGTGCCATTCCGGTGCCCCGGGCTGACAGTTCAATTGTGCCCTGGGGTTGAGGGAGGGCGCATGCGCGGAGTTGGTGGCAGCAGGATGCATGTGCCTGACCCAGCCCGGCTACCAGTGCGCAGCCTGAGGCAGGCCAAGCCTGGCCACCACCAGGTACCCTGGAGAGGGTGGACCGAGGACAATGATCAAGCGATTTGTCTCCTGCCATTGTTCTCCAGCCTCTGACAAACAGAGGCCAAGGACACCATTTTATCCCCTGGCTAATAGCCTTTTATGGACCTAACCTCCATGAAATTAAATTATCTAACATATGGCCCTGCAGAGAAAGGCCACCTCCCCCCACCTAGAACAAGTTAGACCCAAGGTAAATGAATTCCAGGAAAGGTATGTGAGGGCCAGCGCCCCTCTGGGGAAGCACTGAGCATACTGTGAGGACCTGGACCCAATCCCAGGGTGTGGGGAGCCCCAGAGATAGTTGCGGAGTCTGGGATGGAGACACCTTGGCAGCAGCAGAACAAGGCTGATGACCTGCCATGTTCCAGCCAGGCCAACAGGGAGTGTTTCTTGTGGTGTGATCTGACTTCCCACCCCCACCCCTGTAGCCGCCCTGCTTGAGACCAGGGCCAAGGGAAAGCAGGAAGAGCCCAGGCTGCAGCTGCAGCACAGCTCCCCTTTCACCCCTGCAGGGCAACTTGTGACCACAGCTCTAAGCAAACACACCAACTTGAAGTTATTAGCACCTGCCAAAGCCTGGGATTGAACCAGGGACCTTTACATCTTCAGTCTAACATTCTCCCCACTGAACTACTTTGGCTGCTGCAAAAGCTTGTCTGGCCTGTAATTCTCTGTCCGGGATGTTTGGCAGCTGGGCCACCCTCACAGCCCAGAGCCAAGGTTCCCGCTAAGCCAGGCCTGGGCAATACAGGCCAGTGGGCTGGATCCAGCCCATGAAGCCACCCAATATGGCAGCAAGAAGCCTCAGGCAGATTCCCTGCTCGCCCTGCCCCCATGCACAGCTGAGAGAAGGAGCTGCTGGGCCCTTTGTGTCTCAGCTGTAGAGGAAAAGGCTTCATGCTTGGTCCCTGCTCCAAGCTTGTTTGTGGCCAATGGGAGCTGCCTGCTTGAAGCCCTGGCCAGTCCCCACAAGCTCTTATTCACCCAGGGGTATGATCTGTGCCAAAGAAGGAGCTGCCTGAGAAATGTGCTTGGCTGCTGGGAGTGTCTCCCAGTCAGAGCCTGCCTCTGGCACCCCAGCCCCTCCCTTCCCTCAACCCACTGGTACCCCACTTAAACCAAACTCTCTGCCTCCCTGAACGCCCAACCCTCCCAGATCCTGCACCCCAATTCTCTGCCCCAGATCACAACCCAACACGCTGCAACCGTTCCTGCACCCCAGTCCTCTGCCCCAAGCTCCTGTCTGCACCAACCTGCATCCCAGACCCCCACCTCCTCCGTTAATAGCATGGAAAAGTGCAGCCCTGGGAGTGGTTCCCCATGACAACTCATTGCCCACCCCTGCCCTGAAGTGTGCTGCCATGTCTCCCCAGAGCCCTTAGGCTGGCACCGGGGAGGCCTGAGTCCAGGCAGTGCCCAGGGGAGCCCAGCAAGGGTGGAGGGAATGGCTGGAATTTGCGGGTGGGGCCGGGGACTGTTCTGAAAGGCTGCAGGTGCAATTAGACCCTTTTGTCCTTCCCTGTTTCACCCCAGCGCTGAGCAACACTCAGTGTCGGTCTGAGCATCCGTCCTGCTCTGGGACGTGTCTCTGTGGCAGGAACCCGCCCAGGCGGCTCTCGCAGTGAGGCCCCTCCCTGGCAGCACCGAGCAGTGAGAGCTGAGTGAAGGGAAGAGGCAGTACCTGGGTGCGGGAAGGGGGGTGAGAGGAAGGGAAGACTCCATGGACATGTAAGAGGGAGGCTCTGCCCTGGCCAGTGGGGAATCGTTGCCTCTCCGAGGGGCCCAGGCCTGGTGGGTCATTTCCCTAGGTTACTGAGTCGGGGCTGGAGCCAGTTCTGTGTTGTCTCCTTCAACAACCAAACTGAACCAATGGATCTTGTGCCCACCTGACACTGCGCTGGGCTAGTGCTGTGTGTGCCACAGAGCTTCCTGTAGCGCTGCCCATGCAGGAGAGGGGAGGGCAGTTAGAGTCACCCAGCTCTGCCCCTTCTGAAAATGGCAAGTGTTGTCTTAGCAGTGAGGGAGAGGTGGGAAGGAGCCTGAAGTAATCTCTTGGATCACAGCTGCTGTAACATGTGGCAGTGAGGTGAGAAAAATGACTAGGCAGTGTCTATGTGAAACATCAGGCTGGTTTCCCTGAGTGGGAATCAAATCCAGGCCACAGCAGGGAGAGTGCTGGATCCTAACCACTAGATCACCAGAGACACAAGAAGTATACCTTTTTGCTTACCCACATTAGCCTTTCACAGGCTATTTTCTGTCCACTTCAGGATGGGGGGAGGGTCCATTCTCCGTTGCCCAGAGGGGACAAGAACAGCCAAACAGAACATCAGAACAGCCAGACTGGGCCATGCCAGTTGTCCAACTAGCCCAGGATCCTGTCTCACAACAGCAGCCAATTTCATTGTGCCAAGGGAAGCCTCAGGACAGACAGTTATTAAGTGATCCCTCCATTCCCAGCTCCTGGAATACACCAGCTAGGGTCACCTTCCCTGTCCATCCTGGCTAAATGCCATTCATTGTGGCCCCCGAGACTTCCAAAGTTGAGTAGTTCTGAATTAAAGGTTCTTATTAATGTCAAGAACCTCAAGCAATGTAAAGCCAGAGCGCGATAGGACTGGAAAGGAAAATATTTTCATGAGAAGGAATTTTTTCCAAGGGGGAACTTGGAGTTGAACCAAAGACCACTTGATCTGCTGTCAAACACTCTACCACTGAGCTATACCCCCATGGAATTTGGTTTCTACATCCAGTGTTGGGAACTGAGCAGGAAACAAGGCTTTTGTGTAACACGTCTCAGGTGGGAGGGACCCTCACTGACCCCAGATTGTGACTGGTCCTAACAAGGGATTTGCCCTGAAAGCAGCAGAGCTGGGGCACAACAGAGAGTCTTGAGCAATGAAGGGGCTGGAGGGAGCCAGGAGAGAAGAGGCCAACCTGAGAGCCCAAGGGGCCCCCATTAGGTGTCAGCTGTAGGGACCAAGGTGAGAGGCAGCAGGACCCACTTGTGCCTTTTTTTCCCCCAGGGTTAAAGTAAAAACTCTGCAGAGAATCATAATCTAACCTCTCCACATTGCATTGACTGGCAATTGAACCCAGGTCAACTGCTTGGAAGACAGCTATGCTCACCACTATACCACCAATGCCCATGCTGAGCATGCCTGTGAAAATTAGTGAGGAAAGTCCATATCTGCCATGAAGCACACTTGAGGCGAAAGGGTGCCCATGTGGTCTGGGGTAAAGCATAACTTCTTGCCCGATTGGCTAAAATCATGGGGAGGACGAGGGGGGGGGGGTGATGCTGGGGCAGAAACAGCCCTGTCGCTCTCTGTGGTGTGAGGGATTGGGTGGCATAGGAATAGCAGAGGTTTCTGAGTGGGCGAGTACAGCTCCTTGTCTCCTGGGCTAAGTTCAAGAGCAGCCAAGGGGGAGGCAGGGAAGTGGCTGTCAGACACTGTGGCTATATCTACACTCGTGGCTTCTTGCGCGAGTAATATGAAAGAAAAACCCTCTTGCACAATGCCGTTCTTCCTGTCAAGTAATAGGTGTAACTGCCCCTTTTTCTTGCGCAAGAAGGGGCAGTGTAGATGCTCCTTCTTACGCAAGAGCCTCTTCTGAAAAAAATGGTGGCTCATTAGGTATGCAAATGAGGCTCAGCGATATTCCACGCTTAGCCTCATTTGCATATTACTCGCTCGAGAAGCCGCGAGAGTAGACATAGCCTCTGTGCGGCACAGGGATACAGACCAAGAGCTGCCCTCATGTTTTTTGTCATGAAGTGTTTCTCGGCCGTTCAGCTAAGATCGAGTGCTTCCAGCTACTCAGAGATCCATGTCACAGGCACAAGCCCCCAGAGACCCCCTCTGGCCCTTCCAGGGACACATCGCAGGACCAAGCAAGTGGCAGCAAGTGCTGGGCACTCTCATGGTCCAGGCCAGAGATAAAGCTGTGGTCCGAGGAGGAATCTCTGCAGGCCTGGCAGTCCAGGCAGAGGAATGCAGATATTTATGGCCGTATGGCTAACGGCCTTGCAAAGAAAGGCCACCTCCCCCCACCCCAGACCAAGTCAGAGCCAAGGTCAAGGAATTGCTGCAGGGGTATGTGAGGACCTGTGAGCATAGCTCCCACACTGGGGAAGCACCATAGCACTGTGCATACTGCGAGGAACTGGACCAAGTCCTGGGGAACCCCTGTCTCCAGGGTCAGTTGTAGAGTCTGGGATGGAGACGCCTGGGCAGCAATGGCCGTAGCTTCAGGATGACAACCCTGATGACCAGGAGCTCCAGGATGAGGAGAAGGAGGATTCCAGGAACGTTGTGACCCTCACCCTGGAACATGTCCCCCAGATACAAGAGGCCTCCCAAATGTCTTCGGGCACTGGGGAGGGAACATCAGGTGAGTGCTGTGAGGTTGCAACACACAAAGGGCAGGCAGAAGCACAGGGGATGATGCGCTATCGTGACACATCATGCTGATCGTAGGTGGGGGGACACCACACATGTCTGACCTCATAAAGGGCCGTCCCCCCACACCATGTGTGCAAGGCACCACCTGCTCCTGCAGAATGTGCTCCCAGTGGCTAATTTCCTAACACTGGATGCAAACAAGCAAATGTAATGGGGGTGTAGCTCAGTGGGAGAGTGTTTGACTACAGACAAAGTGGTCCCTGGTTCAACTCCAAGTGCCCCCAAAAGGTTGATCAACTTCAATGAAACCTTTGTATCTTCGGGTGTGTCACATTCTGGGTTTCTCTTGTGCAGCGATTACTATAAACACCTAATGTGTTAATGCCTGTAAACCAGGCAAACCCATCTCTCAACTGAAACAAGTTCAAACCTGCTGTGTGTCTGATTTCTATTCCCATCAATTCAACAAAGCTGAGATCTGAATTCCTGTTGGCAGGTCCTTGGTCTGCATGGGCTGTCCTGTGCAGAAGAACACGAATCACACCCAGTAGAAGAGGAATGGCTGCAATCAATCCTTTGGAGTTTGATTTAGCAAGTCCAACTAAGACTCACTAAATCAAATCAAATTCAGAGGGTACCCCACCAGCTTCCAGTAGTTCTACTCTTTGCTTCCTTTGGGTTCCTGCAGTAGGGACACAGCCAGGCTCAACTGAAGGAAGCCAACTCTCGCTACGTAGGGTATGTTTACACTTGTACCCTCTTTCCAAGAAGGGATGCAAATGTAAAGATTGAAAACTGTAAATGAAGCCACCAGGGACACATGCAATGGGCCTGCAGAAAAATGAAACATGAAACAGCTGAGCACTTTTCAGAGAACAGGCCATAGCTCTGCTTGGAGATGCTCCATCATGTATAGATTTTGTGCCAGGCCAGACTGCTGGGAGGAGGCTCTGGCCATGGACTTTCCTCCCCTCTCTGTTACCTCCTGCACCTGTGGCTGAAAGGGACGTGGGCTGCAGGCTGGTCCTGCCCAGCTGCCTTCCCCAGTGGGAGCAGAAAATGCTTCTGGAAGGGATCACACACTGTCCTCAATGCACTGGCCTGAGGGCCTGAATTCTTGCTGCCCCTGGGTGTACCCAAATGCCCCTTCTGTGACCAACTGGGCCGTATCTGGGCACAGCTGAGGGCGTCCGCTCAGGGCGAATTGCTCAACTTCGGGGCTCCTTACTGCCCCCAGACTGGTGACCTCTCCAAACAGGCCACAAACCAGTCCCACAGAGTGCTTCAGCTGCCTGCCTGAAGCCTCACGAGCAAAACCCCTCTGACACCCCAGCAATATCCATGCCCCAGATGGCCCCTGGCCTCATACACAGGTGGGGGGGGTGTCTTAGAACCCAATCCCACCTACCCCGAACAAGTTCTTTCTGGTTCCAAGAAACCAGCCACAGATCCCTGGTCAATTTACCCTTTGGACCTTACCCACAAATCACACTGAGACAATCCTTTAGCATCTAACATCTATAGGTTTATTACTACAATAAAGAAAAGCATCAGAGTAAGGTTGTTAAAGGATAGAATCTCCCAGTTCTCAATGCAGGCTCTAGCAGAGATGTTACAGCTGCTGGCTTAAGTCCTTGTTGCGCATCCTAGGATCAGGATGGGTCCGCAGTTCTTTCCAGCTCTTCGATCCCTGCATTGCTGCCTCTGGGATGAAGTGCTGAGCTGAGTACCAAGATGGAGTCAGCCACATGGCCTCTTTATACATCCTTCCTGGTCTCTTCTTGGCTGCAGCAGGACACCTGGCCAGCAGCCTATCCCCTTGTTCCTTGCTGGCAGCCCTTAGGCTCAGCCCTCATTCTTTAGGTGTGTCCTTGGCCCATTGAGTGCCATTGTCCAAAAGGGCCTCTCTAATTAGCATGTCCATAGGCCGGGCTCTGCCCACTGCTCAACCACATGCAGAGAAATATTCAGTATCCACACAGATTACAGATTCCTAACTACACACACAGACATTATACAATCACATGACTAGCGTACATATGATTAGCAGACAGTGAGCTTCTATTCAACACCCCAGATGGCCCCCTTTTATACCATTTTTGGGGCCAACATCCCCACCTATGAGTGCAGCAGTGATCTGGCTGCTTCCCTCAAATTCGGTAACGTGACTCTTTAGAAGAGGCAGGCTCCTCAGCTCACACCCCTCCTGTCACACAAAGCTTTCAAACGGCGTTGATTTTCTTCCATCTCCCCTTGCTTGTTGCTGGGCTAAAAGAAATCCTGAAACCAGCCCCGTCTCCTGTCACTGGACAGATGGCCCTGTGCTAGGATATGAGAAAGGATTCTAGTGATGCTCCTCGCAGCCCAGGAGAAGAAGGGGGCTCTGGGTGGAAGGAAACCAGGTAAAGCTGGTCCCAGGGGGCATGAGCTGGGGCACCAGTTTGGCTCAGTTGAGTGAGGGGTGGTTGGTTCAGATCCCATAGTGTCGAGGGCAGCGCTCACAACTCGGAACCCTGGAATCTGAGGCCCTATTCCTGCCTCCCTTCCTGGGCTGACCCAGTGGCCGAAAGGGGCTGCGGCTGCTGCTGACAGGGAAGAAGCTGGGAGGCAAGGTGCTGGCACAAAGAGATTCTGGCTGCCTCTTTGCCCTGGGTCTCCATGTGCCATGCCAGCTGCCAGCCACCTTGACCAACCCTCAAACCAGCTGGACTAGCCAAGCACATCACAGTTATGTCCCTGCAGGTGTCTGAGGCACCTTTCTTGAAAGGGCCACTGGTAAAGTGCATTTTGGTAGGATGGCTAGCTCAGTTGGTTAGAGCATGGTGCTAATAATGCCAAGGTCATGGGTTCAAACCCCATGCTGGCCATAGGCGTGTTTGGTTTGGTGACTTCCCTTCTGTTAGCTGCCTGCTATAGAAAGGAAACGGAAGCAGAAATAAGCAAAATGTGAGCTTTGCAGGAAGCAGGGCAGAGATCTGGTAGGGGGAGGCTCCAGTCTGCACAGCCCCAGTGGCTAAAAGGGCCTGGGCCTGGCTTCCTGTCCCCAAAAGCAGGGGAACTGATGCCCAACCACAACATCACTGCTGTTGTTTGCTCCTTTGCTCCTTTAAACTGATGCTGCAGTGGCTACATCAAGGCACCAGCTGGGGGGCAGGCTCTGGAGCCCAAGCCACATGGGGAGACTCAATATGACTGGGAGGCCTGGAGTGTGTGTGTCCTGCACAGAGGCTGCTGCTGGTGGCCTGATTCAGTGGCCCAGCAGCTCAAGTTCCCCTGAACCAGCTTCTCCCCCTGGAGCCACCCAGCACTGCTGAGGCCCCTGACATGAGGCAGTGGGACCATCAGAGGAAGGTGCCAGCCTTAGCCCTTCCTCCCAGCCTCCTCCCCCTCCCAGGGTCTTTCCCCAGCCCCTCCCCAGTTCTACATTTCCCATTTCCCACATAAAAAACAGAGAGTTTGTTCTTTCAACAGGGCAAAGTCCTGTTTGTGTTACCGGGAGGGGGAGAGGAAAGTGGGAAGGGGGTGTTGGGGTGTGTTTGGAGCGGGGGAGGCACAGAGGGCAAAAAATGAGGAGTAATGTTAGTTCGAACCAAGGGGCTGGGTTTGAACTACTGCAGAAAAAAGGACTCTGCTCCTGGAGCTGCCCTGTCCTCTCCAGAGCCCTTAGGCTGGCACAGGGGAGGCCTGAGTCCAGACAGTGCCCAGCGAGGGAGGAGGGAAGGGCTGGTGGCTGTTTTGGGTGCAGCTGGTGGCTGTTCTGAAAGGCTGCAGGAGCCGTTAGACCCTTTTGTCCTTCCCTGTCTCACCCCAGCTCTGAGCTACACTCAGTGTCGGTCTGAGCATCCGTCCTGCTCTGGGACGTGTCTCTGTGGCAGGAACCTGCCCAGGCGGCTCTCGCAGTGAGGCCCCTCCCTGGTAGCACCGAGCAGTGAGAGCTGAGTGAAGGGGGAGGCAGGACCAGGGGGAGAAGGCTCCATGACTGTGTCAGAGGGAGGCTCTGCCCTGGCCAGTGGGGAATCGTTGCCTCTCCAAGGGGCCCAGGCCTGGTGGGACATTTCCCCAGGTTACTGAGTGGGGGCTGGAGCCAGTTCTGGGTTGTCTCCTTCAACAGCAAAACTGAACACTGCACTGGGCTAGTGCTGTGTGCGCCTATGCAGGAGAGGGGAGGGGCGGTTAGAGTCACCCAGCTCTGCCCCTTCTGAAAATGGCAAGTGTTGTCTTAGCAGTGTGGGCGAGGTGGGAAAGAGGACTTGAGTTAACCTTTTGGGTCACAGCTGCTGTAACATGTGGAGAGAAAAATGGCAAGGGAACTGTTACGTGAAAGTTGAGGACAGTTTCCCTGAGTGGGAATTGAACCAAAGCCACAGCAGTGGGAGAACTGGAACCTAACCACTAGAGCATCAGGGACACAAGGCACAAGCATCTTTGCTCACCTACACTAGCCTTCCACAGGACATCAAAGCAACCAGACTGGGCCTTGCCAGTTGTCCAGCTAGCCCAGGATCCTGTCTCATGACAGCAGCCAATTTCATTGTCCCGAGGGAATCCTCAGGACAGACAGTTATTAAGTAATCCCTCCATTCCCAGCTTCTGGAATACACCAGCTAGGGACACCAGCCCTGTCCATCCTGGTTAAATGCCATTGATTGACATTTACATTAAATCATCCAGTTCTTTTTTGGACTTTCTTATAGATTTCATCTTCACAACATCCTCTGGGAAGGAGTTCCACTGGGAGCAAAAATGCTTCCTTTTTAACTTGGTTACTAACCAGTTTTATTCTGTCACCCTGGTTCTTAAGTAGGTGAAAAAATAATTTCTTATTTGCTTTCTGCACCCCTGTCATTATCACATAAACCCCTGTCCCATCGCCCCTTGCTTGTCCCTTTCCCAAGCTGAGAAGAAGAAGTTCCATGAACTCCTGGGAGCTGCTTACCAAAGAAGAGGCATTTCCAGCAGAGAAGATGGCCAAGCCCAATCCCCCTGCACAAAGCCCCAGGAAATACCAGTGGAGACTGGGAAAGCTCCCTCTCAGGCAGCGCTACGGAATGGATCCGGCTGGCCATCGGGCTGATTAACGCCATCAACAGACGAGTCCCAGTGAGACTTCTCAGCCCAAGTGCAGAGACAGTGGAGTCTCCCACTCCCAGCCCAGTGGCAGAGGGACAGCGCCCTGAGGAGGTGGGTCCTGAGGCAGAGGAAACCTTTGAAGGGAATGGAGACAAGGGAGACGTGAGGTAGAAGAAGGGGAACAAGTCGCCTCTTGTCAAGTGAGATGTGGTGGGAAAGTTCCGGTTCCGGTGCAAGCCGAGCTCCAAGGGCTGGTTCCTGCCCTGGTGGATCCTTGCAGGGCCTGGCTTGAGAAGCGCCAAGAAGTGCCGTGTGTGGCCAGGAGAGAGGGTGGGGAGAACAGAAGGTGTTGGAGCAAGCTGGGGCTGCTGGGTCTTGGGGGATTTGAGCATCGGGGGGGGGGGGGTCTTACCTGGTTTTGTGTCCCCTTGCAGCAAAGGCCACAGATGTCCCAGAGGCTGGAGGTGCTGCCATTGGCCTTGGCCTATGTGGCTGCAATGCACTGGTCCCTACCAAGGCACCACTGAGGAGCCTCAACCCCAGCGCTGCCTCCTCCCACCTCAGCCTAACCTGCCTAGGGCTATGTCTACACTCGCGGCTTTTTGTGTGAGTAATATGCAAATGAGGCTAAGCATGGAATATCGCTGAGCATCATTTGCATACCTAATGGGCCACCATTTGTTTCAGAAGAGGCTGTTGTGCCAGAAGGAGCATCTACACTGCCCCTTCTGGCACAAGAAAAACCCTCCTGTGCAATGCCGTTCTTCCTGAAAGGTAATAGATGTAACGGCATTGCACAAAAGCGTTTTTCTTGCGCAAGAAGGGGCAGCGTAGACAGCTCCTTCTTGAGCAAGAGCCTCTTCTGCAATTTCTGCTGAGATGTGTTTTAGTAGTTAAATTCCTGGATTGCCCTTGCTCATTAAAACTGCTGTCATATGGTTGGAAATGGGGAAAATATTGCATTTTATTAACATCAGCAGAACTGATTTACTTAGGACCTGTGTGTTGTGTAGTCTTGCCTTAATCTTTGTATTCATGCCCATCAATGTGAAAGAAGATATTTGCATCTATATTTGCATATACAGACAACTGTGTATAATTCCCTGTAATATTATCACTCTCATATAACTTTGTATTAACATCTTCTCCTTTTAGATATATCTCTAAGGCTATGTCTACACTCGCGGCTTCTTGCACAAGAACATCTTGTGCAAGGATTCTTGTGCAACAAGTCGTGCGCAAGACAACATCCACACTTCCACGTGCACGCTGTGCTTTTGCGCAAGAGCTCTCATGGCAGTATGGACGCTCTTTTGTGCAAGACGGGTGAGGATGTGGAAGGTAGAGCAGTCAGGGCACAGGATTTGGGATGGGGGGAGTCTTGGGGCTGGGACTGTGTTTGTGTGTCGAGGGGATCCCTCTGCTCTGGGCTCCCCGACGCCCTTTAACACTCAAGGGCTTTCTCTGCAGCGCACTTGGTGCCGTGAGAACAAAGCTTGGAAAGGGGGTTGATTTTCCTCCATCTCCCCTTGCTACACTAAAAGAAATCCAGAAACGGGCTTCTTTACCCATCACTAGAGAGATGGTCCTGGGATGGGGGACTACTGCAGCATAAAGCTTGGCTAGCTCAGTTGGTAAAGCATGACTCAGGGTCATAGGTTCAAACCCCATGCTAGGTGGTGACCTTCTTTAACTCACAGTCTACAAGCAATTCGCTTTCACCAGGGTTCTAGAAAGAAAAAGTCTAGTCCTGGGGTCCAGCTTTAGTAGAACCGGAGAGAGAACAAACTGCATTTTCCATCTTCTGAGGAGAAGAGAAGAGGATTTTCTTCTCCTCAGTTCTAGCCACATGAGCCCAGGGAGGAGAAAAAACAACCCTCCACCCGCTGATTGTCCTCTGTCAGCTTCTGTAGCTTCACCTCCTTCCACAGCAGCTCCAGCTTTGAGCTACAAATCTATGTGTGTAGCCATATGGAATACTGAGTTTTCAGGCTGGCCTCTGCACTTCTGGCTTCCCTCCTTCTGCTTCATCCTTCTGGCTACGACTACATGGCACATTTATTTTGGAAAAAGCTGGTCTTGAATAGTTATTACAAAATATCTTATTTCGAACTAGCACGTCTACACTGCAGGGAAACCTCAGCATAGTCCGAGGCAGGCTCCCCAGTATAGACGAGCTACCTCGATTTAGAGCCCCTGGAAGAATAACTTAGAATGGCCCCGGGGAGGGGCTAGTTCAAACTAGCAGCAGTGGCGCAGCTACACAGGCCTTTTTTTAAAATAGCTAATTTGGAATAGGCGTTATTCTTTGTAGAATGAGGTTTGCAGAAGTCGAAACAAGCCATCTGTTACTTCAGAATTATTTCAAAATAACGGAATTGCTGTGTAGACTCTTGCATTATTATTGTGGAATAACGGCCATTGTTCCAAAAGAATTTTTGTGTGTGGAGAGAACCTGTGCAGCCCAAGAAATGTGATTGGCAGCTTGTACCCACAATCTTTCTGTCAATTGCAGTAGAGAGCTCTGAAGACATAGACCCAAGGCAACCACCTTGATTGCCTTCTGCTAAGGCCAGGCTGGAGGAACAACAATCACTCCTTTGAGGTGGAGTTGAACCAGCAACCTAAGGATCACTTGCTAAGCACTGACTACAGTCCACTGCTCTGCCAGCTGAGCTATTGAAGGGAGCCTGACTAAAAGTAGCTGGTCCAGGTTGTCCCTTCTACAAGTCTCGGGGCACATGCTCCCCCAAGTATATGGCATTGCTGATGAGGGGCAGAGGAGCCAGGTGCTGTCACAGGTGTTGTACCAATAAAAGCAAGCAGGATCTTATGAGGGGGATAAGGCAAAAAGCCACATTTATTGTAAAGATAATAATAAAGAATAAAGAAAAGAGAGAAGCAAACAATGTGGTTTAGCTACTTATTCCTATCACTACTTAACCCTTATACACTTTATATATATATATATATATATATATATATATATAAACATTCATTCATTCAATCATTCATCCATTCATTCAGGTTCTATGTAGTTGTTATAGTTACCAGCCTGAAAGTTGCTTATGACAGAATACTGGCTGGGTATTCTGTACACAAGTGAGGGTAGTGGGGAGCAAAGTCCTGATCAGATGCGCATCTGAAGCTCCTGGTGGGCTGGCAGCAGAACCTTGGACTCTGACTCCATAGTCTTTTAGTCCAGTTCTTATAGGAATTTCTTCCTATGCCAGTCTATGGGAATTGCTGCATCATGCTGATGTCCAGGGTGGCTGTCAGGTGTTCGTCAGTGATCTCATAGGGTGGGCCTCCAGTACTTGGTTTTCTCCACTTGACACCTTTTTGTTGCACTGGCACCTGATGCCTTCTTCAGCCCTTTGATGCTGCATTCTCAGGCTGGCACCTCTCAAAACCATTCATTCATCGTCCAAGCACTCTCTTTCTTACATGCATTCCCTAATTAATGTTTCCCATACAGTATTTTGTATAATAACTACTTTACATATACAAGAGTTGTAGTTACAAAAAGTCACAAGTTTCTGGGTGGCATTTCTTAAAACATTCTCTCTCTGAGTGCTGAGTTACTGTTATAGTTACAATGTTTCACTTTGTGATTAGGGTTAATTGCTTCACAATGCTTTGAAGAGAATGGGCGTCAATTGTGTAACAATAAGTTTGAGCGTGCCCTGGGACACAGAGAAGGGGAGCTGTTTCTGGCTACATAGTATTATATTTTTAACAGTTTTAAGTTACATGACCTAATATTACATTTAACAATCTTTAAACATTTAACAATCTTAAGAAATAATAATAATAATAAATCTAAACACTTTAAGTTGTGGAGAACAAATTATGGGGAGTCACTTCCACTTGGAGGAATCATTTTTAATACCTTTATATGTTATCCCTACACAGGTACTTCACATGCAGACGGACCCCTTGAGTGAAACCTGAGCTAGATCCATCCATGTCACAGCAAAAGGAAGAAAGTTGGGTTCTTCTCACGTGTCTTCTTTGTTCCAGAGTCTCTAGGGGTGCGGTCAGGGCAGGTCCACAAAAAAACAAACCACTTGAATGAACCTTGGTCTAGAAACTCACAGAAACACCCCTGAGAGTTTCCTTGCCTCTACTTAAATGTTGACAAAAGTTTTGTTACTAACTCCTTGGACAACTCCAATTGCTGTGGGGTTAAGAAATTCTCTTTCCTTAATTCTGTGTCCTCAGGAAGGGAGCAAATTGAAGAAGGCCACGTCCCCTTCTGGAGGCTCTAACCCAAACCCTAGGGCCAAGGGATTTACAAGCCAGCTGATTAATGTTTGTTGCACTTCTCCCTCCCCACATCTAGGCCAAACCTCAAAGGCCACTCTACAGCCCCAGCAGCTGGGGGAGATGAGCATGTCAGAGCCGCTGCCCACTGAGCTGTAGCCGTCTGTGCTCAGCGAACCAGACACTGCAAGGGCTGGAGGGAAATGGGGATTGGCTGCACTTTGGGCGTCAAAGATGTTGTCTGGGACCATACAATAGAACAGTTTCACCAAGCTTTCTGGGGAGGGTACCATGGCTCAGTTGGCTACAGCACCTGTCTTGTAAACAGGAGATCCTGGGTTCAATTCCCAGTGGTGCCTTGCTGTGGCCTTTGATCACATTTTCCTATGTGTTTCTGGGATACAGAAGAGGCCTCCCCTGGCCACTTATAGAACTGTTGGTTCAAAAAAAGGCTGATCAGAGAGGAGTGTTGGAAAGAAGGAAACCACAAGTGAAAAGCACCTGATGCCCAAGTACCCTAACTCTCCATGGCTGCAGAGGTTGCACCCTCAGGCTCTCTGAGCACAGGAACCCCCAAGGAATTACAAGGGCACTTGGCGCTGGCTCTCCTGTCCCAGCAATTGCAGTCAGAGCCCTGCCTTGCCAGTGCCAGACACAGCAGCCTCTGCACCCGCTCCAGGCTTGTGGTTTCCTTCTTTGCGACACTCCTCCCCAATCAGCCTTTTCCTGAACCAGCAGTTCCATGAGTGACCAGGGGAGGCCTCTCCTGTGTCCCAGGAGGACCTAGGAAAATGTGAGCTGCCACCGCACATGAAGCCCTCGTCGCTGCTGGAGCCAGTCCCTGTGCTCAGCAGCCAGCTGCTAGCATGTGCAGGCTGGGATGCTGTGTGCAGGCAGCCTGCACATGCAGGATATGATGTAGTGTGCTGTGAGCGGAATGGCATGGCCCCATTCCTGCCTCCCTTCCCGTGCTGACCCAGTGGCCGAAAGGGGCTGCGGCTGCTGCTGACTGGGCAGAAGCTGGGTGGCAAGATACTGGCAGCAAGAGATTCTGGCTGCCTCTTTGCCCTGAGTCTCAGTGCACCATGTCGACTGCCAGCCATCTTGACCAAACCTCAAACCAGCTGGACTAGCCAGCCCATGACAGTGAGTTGCTAGTAGCCCTATCAGAGAAGAGCCCTTGGCAGCTGCAGAGATGTCACTGCAACTGTCTGAGGCACCTTTCTTGAAAGGGCCACTTGTGACCTTCTCATTTAACAGGGCTGGCTAATAACACCAAGGCCATGGGTTCAAGTCCCATGCTGGCCACGGGGTTGTTTGATTTCTTGACTTGCCCTAATTTTGCCACCTGCTATGGCCAGGGAAGCAGAAACAAGCAAAAGGCTGAGAGCTTTGCAGGACTCAGGCCAGAGAACTGGTAGGAGGAGGCTCCAGCCTGCACGGACCCAGAGGCTAAAAGGGCCTTGGCCTGGCCAGCTTCCCCCAATAGCAGGGAAACTCTTCTCTTCCCTCCATTGTCCCCAGTGGGGTGACCTGATGCCTGAATTCCTGCTACAGCAGTGGCTGCCCCAAGGCTCCCTGTGGGGGGCAGGCTCCCCAGCACAAGGCACAGAGGGAGGCTCAATATGTCCAGGAGGCTTAGAGCATGTACCCAACCCACAGTGCTGGTGCCAACCACCTGGTCGCCTGCTTCAATAGCCCGGCAGCTCCCCCCAACCCAAACCCAAATTCTCTCCTGTTCAAATCCCCTCCTGAACCCACACCTGTCCCTCTTCCTCCAGCTTCTCCCCATGGCTGCCGAGCTCCCTGCGTATGAGGCAGTGGGACCACCTGAGTCAGTGGCTAGTCCCAGCCCCATCACTGAGACTTCCTCCCCTTTCCACCAGCCGCCTCCCGTTTTCCAGGTTCTTTCTCCAGCTCCTCCCCAGTTTTACATTCCCCACATAAAATCCAGAGAGTTTGTTCTTTCAGCAGGGTAAAGTCATGTTCGTTTTACCAGCAGAGGAGGCGGGAACAGAAAGTGGGACGGGTGGGCAGGGGAAGGGGGGGTGTGGAGCGGAGGGTGGGAGGCACAGAGGGGCAATACAGAAACCCCTTGTGGGGGCACCCAGGGGAGAGTCTCACAGGTGTCCTTGTCTGGAATTCTCCCTCAGGGCCTCTCAGATGCACAAGCCCCCTGACAGGCTGCTGGATGGCAGCTGTGTACTGCTGCTGAAAGGCCCTTGCGAGCTGCTCAGCCTCTGGCCCCCACCCTGGCAGAAACATCTCCCCCTTGTGCTCACAACTATTCTGGAGGCCACCCCAGGCCACCACCACTTGGGAGACATTCGACTCGCCAAGGTCCAGCCAGGGGAGCAGACAGCGGAACCTCCCTTTGAGGGGCCCGAAGGTGCCTCCACACCAATGCGGGCCCAGCTGAGCCTTCCTGGGAAACGTTCCTGGCTTTAGGCAGCATGTCCTGTCTAGTGCTTCATCAGCCCGGGAGCAAAGGGCAGGCAGCATCCCCCATGATGCAGAGGGGCAGGTCCACATCTCCAGCCCTGAGCGTGCAGCCAGGGGAGAAGTGCTGGGGAGCATCTTCTGGTAGAGCCTGGAGCTACAAACTATGCCGGCATCATGCGCCTTCTCCGAGAATGGACCCACGTCCTGAAAGGGAGAGAAAGTGGCCTGGGAATGACTAGTGTAGCTGAGCAAACACTGCAGGTTTGTGTCTGTCAAGTGGCTAGGATTGAGCACTTCCACTGCTGCGGCCGGGGTTGGGCTCCCAGTCAGGGAAAATAGCCTCCTCTGTATTCATGAATTCTGCTAAGTCTTTGCTCTTTCATCATGGGAAGGGGCAACGGATTGAGGGAAGGGAGGGGTTGGGGTGCCAGAGGCAGGCTCTGTCTGGGAGACTCACCTGGCTGAGTCCTGGCCAACACCCCAGCACATTTTCCAGGCAGCTCCTTTCTTACACAGGCTGCAGGTGTCAAGTGCCTGGGGGAATAAGAGCCTGAGTGGAGGGGGGAGGGCTTCAGGCAGGCAGCTCCCATTGGCACTGGAAACAGTCCAGAAAAGCACAACAAAAATTATGAAAGTTTGGATCAACTGCCATATGAGAAGAGATTGGGACTTTTCACCTTAGAAAAATGGAGACAAAATGGAGATAAAATAGAGGTCTATACATCATGGCTGTTGTTGAGACTGTAAATAAGGAAAGAGATTTTTCTTCTTCTCATAATAGAAGAACTAAGGGTGCGCCATGATATTAGCAGGTTGAAAACAAACAAAAGGAAATATTTCTTCACACAGTCAACCTGTGGAACTCCTTGCCAGAGGATGTTGTGAAGACCAGGACTATAAGGGCATGTCTATACTTGGAAACTATTTTGAAATTGCTTAAATCGACTTAATAACTTACAGTCTAAGAAAACAGAAATAGCATGTCCTCAGTATGGGGAAGCCTCAGAATTAGTCCGAGGCAGGCTCTGTTACTGTTCCTTTCTGGGGGCATGGAATTAAAAACAAAGAAGCAAGGCTGGGAGCAGCTGAAGCCAAGAGCCCTGTTCTACTGTGTCAACAACCTCGGAAGTGGCATGAAATCCCCTCTCCAGTTTCTAATCCTGAAATATCATCGTCTTTATGATGTAATTCCGGGCCTTTTGGTTCAGCCTTTGAACTCTGACTGCAGATGTTTGCTTACCAGAGATGGAGAGATGCCAAAACAGACTATGCCATATTGGCAAAGACTTCTGCCAAAGCCAGGAATTGAACCACAGACCTTTAGTCTAATGATCTCCCAACTGAGCTACTTTGGCAACTGCCTCAAGGACTCTAAGCAATTATCCAAAATAGCAGCAAAACTTGTTGAGCAAAAAAAAAAATAAATAAACAACTTGATGGGAGGAGGGCTGGGTCACCTCATGTGCCCTCCAGGGGCATCCCCCCTCCCAGTTTGGGAACCCATGCCTTGCAGCGAACTCTGGGAGAGCTGGGATTCCACCCCAAAGGAAGGGATCAGTGAAAATTCCCACTTCACATATTATGGCCTCATCAGAGTGAATGCTGGGTGGCTAGGGTCTTGTTGCACATCTTCCCCACCCCCGGCAGCAGCTGCAGCCCCTTTCAGCCACTGGGTCAGCCCAGGAAAAGAAGTGGGAAATGGAACAAAGTAGCTTGTCTCTGTTCATGAGCTTCTCCAATGGCTGAAAGGGACAGCAGCTGCTGATGGGGGTGGGGGGAGAAAATGGGCAACAAAGACCCTCCAATGAGCTGGAATCCCAGCTCCCCCAGCATTCACTGGAAGGGGCCAGAGCAGCAAGGTATAAAAACCATTACTCCACATGAGGTTTGAACTCACAGCCTCAACATGTCTCCCACAAGTGCTGCCTTATAAGTACTGTGCATTGGACTTTTGCACCACTGGAGCAAGTGCCATAGCTCCTGGAGCTTTGCACTTATAGGATTTCTGGGTGCTGACCCCCCACCCAGGAATCACAAGGACATGTGCTGCTGGCTTTTCTGTCCCAGCAATTGCAGCAAGAACCCTGCCTTGCCAGTGCCAGTCACAGTAGCCTCTGTACCCACTCCAGGCTTGGGATTTCCTTCTTCCCAACACTCCTCCCCAATCAGCCTTTTCCTGAACCAGCAGTTCCATGGGTGGCCAGGGGAGGCCTCTTCTGTGTTCCAGGAAGACATAAGAAAATGTGAGCAAAGGCTACAGCAAGGTACCACTGGGAATTGAACCCAGGATCTCCTGTTTATGAGGCATGTGCTTTAGCCAGCTAAGCCATGGTGCCCTCCTCAGGAAGCTTGGTGAAACTGTTCTACTCTATGGTCCCAGACAACACCTTTGACTCCCAAAGTGCAGCCATTCCCCATTTCCCTCCAGCCCTGGGGGTGTCTGGCTCCCTGGGCACAGAAAGCTACAGCTCAGTGGGCAGAGGCTCTAAAATGCACATCTCCCTCAGCCGCTGGGACTGTAGGATTTACCTTGAGATTTAGTGTTGCTGGGGGGAGGGAAAAGTGCAGCAAACATTGATCATCTCGATTATAAACCCCTGGATCTCAGGGTTTGGGTTGGAGTCCCTGGGACTGAAAACCACCCCTGAGCTCTTATCTGCCCTGAGCAAGGGCAGCAACTGTGAGTGGGGTATGGAGAAAGTTTGGGCATGTGAGTGGGACACTTATATGGCTGGCAAACAACACCACTCAATCCTCTTGAGCGGGAATTTACTTGTGGGTTGGTTCTGAACCCTGCTTGTGCCCAGGCCTGACATAACCTGCCCCACAGAATTCACACAGCAAACAGGGCCCTCAGAACACAGGGTTAGTTAGGGGGCTTGTTGCAGGGCTGTGGGGTGAAGCATCAAACCAGCCCCCTCCTGTGGGGCCTGTGAGTGTTGCAGAATCTGGGCCTCCTGCGCCTGGACAACAGCAAACAAAATGTCTCGGGGCCCCACAGAGACCCACCTGGACTGCCTGGGCCTGGGCCATGAAGCAGGAAGTGGCTGAGGCTGCGACCAGCCTGGGAGTTCCCTGGCCCCTGCCATTGCCGGCATTAGGGTTGCCAGATGGTTCCACAGAAATACTGGATTTACTTGACACTACCTCGCAATCTACATTCTACATTCCAGCTTATTTAGAAAATACCCGACATTTCTATTTCCTCATTTACACTCTCTCAGTTTGTTTCCCAAACAGAAAGCTCAAATACTGGACAGTCCGGTTCAGAACTGGACCCCTGGCAACCCTAGCCGGCATGGAAGCAAAGTGTAAGGCTGTGAGAGGAGGCCTCCTGTTGCCTCCCCCGGCCTGAGGCAACAGGGCTTCTTCCTCCCCTCTGAGGAGGGAGCAACAGAGGCCGGGCTGAAGGTTTTGTGCTGGGGCTGGAGGCTTAAGCCTGAGCTGTCGGCCTCAGTGGGACTTGCTTCTTTTCCCCACTCCTGCCTTGCTGCCTCCTTTGGCCAGCAGCGCTCAGGGGGCAGCCGGGAGAGCCGGCCGCCATGGGCAGAGGAGGCCAAGGCACAAGCCTCTTGGGGGCAACAGGTCTGGGGCCTCTAGCTTTCCCAGGCTCATGCCAAGGGGCTTTCTGTGGTGCTGGGAGGAGAGGGATGCCAGGCCCAGGCCAGTGCGAGAAGGGGCAGTGCCTGCCAGGGCAGAAAGGGTTGCTGCAGAACGTGAGACGTGGCGTTTCTGCCTGGTTTCACTCAGGGGACCTTCCCTTGCTGCTACGGACTCTTCTCCTATTACTTGAGAGACTGAAATGGGGCCATTCTTGTGGTAAAAGAGGCCAGTGTGCCTAGGCCTCCCCACACAGACCAGAGCACCCCACTGGGGACAGGACAGAGCCTTGAATCAAGCCTTTGAGAACGCGCTGATCCTCTATCCTGTGACAGGGTATTGCAGGAAGGACACTGCACACAGAGTAGCTAGCTCAGTTGGTAGAGTATGTGACTCGTAATTTCAGAGGCATAGGTTCAAGCCCCATACTAGACAATGACTTCCCTTCAGTTACATGGCAATTCAGTCTTAGCTTTCTCCAGCTCTCAGGTAGGAAAAGTGTCTGATTTCTCTAGTAGAACCCAGGAGGGAGGACACTGACTGACATTTCCAGCCTCATAGGAGAGCAGAAGCAAATTCCCCCCCCACCCCCAACCAAGAAGGGGGGGGGAACACCTCAGTATCTGATTGCTCCCCTTCAGCACTCTGTAGCTTCCTGTCCTTCAGCATTGGCTCTGTGATGGGACAATAAGAGCATGTCTACACTGGAGTGTTATTTGGAAATAAAGTGCCTGTCTACACAGCAAGCTGTAATTTCCAATTAAGTACAAGTTGGCAGATTTCCTACTCTGACTCCAGTAACCCCCATTTCAAGGAGAGTAAGGGAAGTCAAAGGGAGAGTTCTCTTCCTTCCACTACCTGCTGTCAAAAGAGAAGTTCAGCTACACAAACAAGTAGTTGAAGTTGTGTATCTTAGTTTGACTTTTGCCCTGCGATGAAAACATGCCCTAACTGAGCTACTAGTTAAGAAGCTGGCAAAGGATCCCTTCCCATGGTATTAGAGTGCCAGGGAAGGGTACACACTGGGGCAGAAGGCAAAGCAGCTGGGGCTGTGAGAGACAGGAGCGGGCAGAGAAGGAATTGAATGGAGAAAGAGGGGGGCTCTTTCCGCCTGGGTTTGACACAGACCTTTTGCATGGCAGACAAATGGGATAACACCACGGAGCAGAAACAACAGGACAGAGGAAATTTTTAAACCAAAGCTTCAACCCCCCCACTTGCAGGAACAGTTTACATCCATCCACATTTACAAAATGCTTCCCCACAAACATCTCCCCAGCCTGTGTCTCTGGGAAAGATTTCTGCCAAGCCCAGTCCCAGCCCACTGGTCAGAGCCCCCTGAGAAAGAGAACACCCTCACTCCCAGCCGTGTCCCCGCCAAGGTGAGGAAAGGGAAATGAGCCACAGGCTGCTGCCCCCTGGGTCAACAGACAAGTGGGTTGACTGTTCTCAGGGACACCACAGCAGCATCCCTGCTTCCCCTTGGAGGGGTTTTCCTCAGGGCCAGACCGAGCCATTCTGGCACCCTGGGTTGGGGAAGGGCACATGCGTGGCCCAGCCCCTGCCCGGAATGTGGGAGAGGGCGCAGGGAGCTGGCAGCGGCAGGAGGCATGTGCCTTGCCCAGCCACCACCGCTGGTGCTCAGCCTGGTGCCACTGGGAGCAAGCTAAGGCTGGCCGTGTAGGACCCCACAGCCGCGGGGGGAACGGTGCTGCTGGCCAGCGCTGCAGGGGTTAACACAGCCCCTGCCTCAGGCAACCGCTGCAGGGTGGCTGGTGGGAGCTGCTGCAGCTCGCGATATGGGGGCGTGGTGCCTGATAGCAGTTATCAACTGTAAGGGGGCACAAAGCCCCTTATATCAGGCGCCCCAGGCAGCTGCCTGGCTAGCCCATGCCTTAATCCAGCTCGCCCATGCCTTAATCCGGCCCTGGGGTTCCTGCATAGAATGGCCCAAGCCCCAGCCTCCAGGAGAGGGGTTCACAGCTGGGGATCTCCGGCAGCAGCCATGGGATGGTGGGAGTCAGTTACTGCAGAACAAAGGACACCAGGGCTATGTCTGCATTCGCGGCTTCTTGCGCAAGTACAGCCGTTTTTGGGCAACAATCCGCAGAGCGTCCTCACTCCGTGCCTGATCTTGCGCAAGTAAATTTACAGTACGGCGTGATAAGAGAGGGCTTCTTGCGCAAGAACTACGCTCTTTTTTAACAAGTGTAAGCCCTCTTCCACAGGAGCTCTTGCGCAAGAGGGCAGTGTGGACGCTCGGCAGGGATTTCTTGCACAAGAAAGCCCTATGGCTAAAATGGCCATCAGAGCTTTCTTGCGCAAGAAAGCGCCTACACTGCCATGGGCGCTCTTGCACAAAAGCACAACTCGCAGATGGCAGTGTGGACGTTTTCTTGCGCAAGAAGCCACGAGTGTAGACATAGCTCAGGAGTGGGAGAAACTAACCATCTGCTTTATTTGCAAAGGAGAAACAAAGATAAACTCTTGTCCCCATCTCCACACCGCTGACCCTGGCACTTTGCACCCCCAGCCAGTGCCAGATTAATTCATGGGCTAGCAGGGGTGCCAACCTATGGAGGCACCTGATTGAAGAGGTAAAGGATGCCACATCAGGTGCCCCTATAGGTTTCCGCCATGGGGCAGAGGCATGCATGCAACATGCGCCCGCTGCCCAGTGTACAAGAATGGCTCGGGCCGGTCCTGCCCCCAGCCCAACTCTTCCAGGAACCCCCAGAGAGCAGCACTCACATATAGGGGGCTGGAAAGTGGAGAGACTCCCTGAGACACCAACTCAAAAGGAATCACTCTGGATATGTCTGCACTGAGATAGCAGCCCGGTGGCCAGGCTGTAGCTGGCCCAGCTCAGCTATACCGGGCCTGGAGGGCTTTGGTTTGGAGATTAGAAACCTGCAGACAGAGGCATCTCTGGGGGGCAGGGGGAGGATGTCACAGTGTCAGGGCAGCTGTCATGCCCGCCCGCCCCCCCCCAATCTTCCTTTGCTACAGCCCCACTGCTGAGAGACACTGACCATTGTCATTGCTTAAACTGCACACAGAGCTTGTGGCAAAGGCTAGCATATGGTTAAAATACAATGAACATTCTGGTAAGTTATCAGAGGGGTAGCCGTGTTAGTCTGAATCTGCAAAAGCGGCGAGGAGTCCTGTGGCACCTTATAGACTAACTGACGTGTTGGAGCATAAGCTTTCGTGGGCAAAGACCCACTCCCTCAGATGCATTATTCTGGTAAGTTCTCATTTGTGTTGTGCTGTCTGCACATCTAACTAACCAGAGATCAAAGTGCATGACCCAATGGCCTTCACAGAGAGACAAAACCCACAACACAGGGTAGGTTATTCAACACGTTCACATTTATAAGAGTGAAACATAAGGAAATCTTTTAAGACTCAGAATCTAGGAAATAAATAAACTTACTTGTTTTCTTCTGCAGTGGCTAAACCTGCTTTATTTCTTTCCTCATTACATGTCTGTGTTAGTTAAAAAGTTCTATATGTCATTCTACTAAAACAAAAACACAAGTTCACCTGAATAAATGATCTGGAGTAGTCCAAAAAGGCCCAGCAGGAACTATACCCAGAGACGGAACCAGGGCTCTGAGATGGTACCAGTCACGCTCTGCCGGGAGGTTCATTGGGATTTCCCTGTCCACACCAGGTCTTTCTCCTGCAGCCCTCAGAAGCCGGACTTAGGACCACAGAAACCACACTGGGATTCATGAATCTGGGGAGCCCAGGCCACTGGTGAGTGACCCTTGGGATGCATCTACAGAGCAGCCTTATTTCGGAATTACAGTGCATGTCTACACAGCAAGCCGTTATTTGGAAATAACAACCACCTGGAGTACTTCGTCTTTTGGCTGGGCCGCATCTGAAGGAAGGAGCCAAAGACCCCAGGGTGGGAGAGAGCCCTGGTTTGGAGGGGCAGCTGGAAAAGAGGTTTTAGGGGGACTTTGTAGAAGTTTGTACTGAAGTTTCAGTGTAGCACTAACAAAGCATTTTTTTTTACCTTTGAGTTTGTAATCTGCTTTGCTCTGCCTGTTCTCACTTATCACCACTTAAATCCTACAGCTTGTACTTAATAAAACCACTTTTACTTACTATCAAGCCCAGTGTAAACAATTACTACCTATGGGAGCAATCAGTGTGCACATTCCCCTTTCATTGCTAAATGGGGCTTACCCCGTTTTTTGGGGAGTGCAATCCCAGGAAGCTGGGCCCTAAACTGCTCTCTCCTCAGACCTGAAGAGGTTCAGCATCTGTACCGCTGCTCAGAGGCAGGGATGGGGGCAGGAATCTCAGCTCAGGGCTTTGGCCATGGGAGACTAAGGAGCTGCCCCAGCAGGACCGGGTGATGAGAAGCCCCAGAGAGCAGAAAGGTGAGTGGCAGAGGACAGGTCAGTACCCCAGGAGGCCCTCCCCAAGGGGTCTTCTGGGACCACAGCCACCTGGCCAGGCAGCTTAAAGGGAACTCAGGGTATACGTTTCTTCCCTCTGTGGGTCCTCCAAAGGCTAAGAAGATTTGAGCTCTGACTGAAGATTTCCCCACAGTCAGAATAACTGAATGGTTTTCTCCCCTCTATGGACTGTCTAATCTTTAACAAAGTCTGACCTGTGTTTGAAGCCTTTTCTGCAATCAGAGCTTTTATAAGGCAACACTCTTGTATGAATTCTGATGGCTAGTAACGCAGGAGCACTGACGGACGCTTTTCCCGCAGTCAGAGCAATTGAAAAGTTTCTTTCCTGTGTGAGTCCTCTTATGGTATAAAAGACTTGCGCGGTGACTGAAGCTTTTCCCGCAGTCAGAGCAATTGTAAGGTTTCTCTCCTGTGTGGATCCTGCTATGGGTAACAAGCTCTGAGTTTCTTTTGAAGCTTTTCCCGCAGTCAGAGCAATCGAAAGGTTTCTCTCCTGTGTGGGTCCTCCTATGGTCAAAAAGGCTTGAGCTGTGACTGAAACTTTTCCCGCAGTCAGAGCAATTGAAAGGTTTCTCTCCTGTGTGGCTCCTCCTATGGGTAACAAGGTTTGAGCTTCTACGGAAGCTTTTCCCACAGTCAGAGCAGTAGAAGGGTTTCTCTCCTGTGTGGGTCATCCTATGACTAACAAGGCTTGTGCTGATACTGAAGCTTTGTCCACAGTCAGAGCAATGGAAAGGTTTCTCTCCTGTGTGGCTCTTCCTATGGGTGACAAGGTTTGACTTCTGACTGAAGCTTTTTCCGCAGTCAGAGCAATTGAAAGGTTTCTCTCCTGTGTGGATCCTCCAATGGGTAATAAGTTCTCCATTACTACTGAAGCTTTTCCCGCAGTCAGAGCAGTAGAAGGGTTTTTCCCCTGTGTGGGTCCTCCTATGTCTAACAAGGTGTGAAATCTGACTGAAGCTTTTCTCGCAGTCAGAGCAACTGAAAGGTTTCTCCCCTGTGTGGCTCCGCCTATGGGCAACAAGGCTTGAGCTACTACTGAAGTTTTTCCCACAGTCAGAGCAATGGAAGGGTTTCTCTCCTGTGTGGCTCTTCCTATGGGTAACAAGGTTTGACTTCTGACCGAAGCTTTTCCCACACGCAGAGCAATTGAAAGGCTTCTCTCCTGTATGAGCCATCCTATGGATAACCAAGTGTGAATTTGTATTGAAGTTTTTCCCACAGTCAGAGCAGTTATGGGGTGCATCTCTTGTATGTATTTTCTGATGGTCTGTAAAGTGTGAGTGCTCACTGAAGCTTTTCGCAGAGTCAGAGCACTTGAAGGGCTTCTCTCCCGTATGGACCCTTTGATGTTCAAGAAGAGTTACACAGTCACTACACGTGCAGGATGACTGTTGATGGGGGATTTCCTGTTGGACGGTTTCTGTGCTTCTCTCCCCTGTGCTTCTGCTACTGGAGTTACCCTCTCCTAGATGGTTTCCCTGCTGCTTTTTTGGGCTATACTGACTCTCACAGCTCTCTCCTTGCTCACGTATCTGGAAAACATGTCCTTCAGATCGTCTCAGTAATAGTCCACATGGAGACACTTGCTCCAGTCCTTCCTGCTGAAGGCTCTTCTCATGGTTCTCAGTCAGTGTCCCGTCACCTGTTGGAACAAAGGAATGATCCAGACAGGAGTTATTCTCCACGATGAACTGCAAGGAAACTCTAAAAGCGGAATAGAAAAGGGGATACACGCTCAAATAATGGTCAAATTATCAGGAGCTGAGTTCGTTGTCCTCCTTTACAACCCTTCCACAGAGAAGAGAACCCAGCCTTTCCTCGCCCACCACACTCTGACTGGAGTTGAAGACAAGCTGAACAGTCAGTCAGAGTTCATGAAAACACACAAGTTACATCCGCTATAAGGAGACAGAAATTGGTTTCTGAGTCAGTTTAACTGATTGCTCACCTGTCTGGGTATTGCTGATGATCTCCCCTTCCTCACAGCTCGCAGGATCTGGGACCCGCAGCTCCTCCTCTTGCTCCACCCAGGAGAGCACATCAGTTTCGGAGACTGGAAATCCTGTTTGGAGAGCAATGAACCAAGTGCTGATCTTGTTCATTAAGGATTTTGCCATTACTGCTTCCAGAGCCAGGATCCGAGTCCCCCACCCAGAGAGGCTCCTTTCCCCACCTTGCAGAGACTGGGCTCTGGCTGGTACAAGATCCCAGGACACACTCACCTGCAGTAAAGATGCATCACTCCCCCACCTTGGGAATGGCCCAGCTCATTCCTCAGGGCAGCTATGCGCTCTGCTGCACTCTCTAGGGTACAACTCAGATCCCCTCACAGCCTGGTCCATCCGCCCAGAATCCCACAGCTGGACAGCAACACACTGCTCAGAAGGGGAGTTCTAGTGAGGGCATGAAGGTGTGACACCAAGGTCCCCAGGTAGGGCTCAGACTGCAGCTGCCACATGGCAGGTCACTAGGACTTGGAGATGAAGGACCCAGGAGATGTCTAGCTCCCCAAGTCTCTGTCCACAAAACCCCTGGCTGGTGGACTGGGCTTGCCCTGATCTTTGGCTCAGATGTTCTACTTGGGCCAGGAGGAGGCAGAGGAAGTTGCCTGAGCATCTAAGTGAATCCTTGGCTGCTTGCTTCACGCCCTGCTTATGTGCCACACACCTGATCCCAAATGCCTGTGTCTGGGTGGGCCCTGCCAGCTGCCCACAACAGCTGCCATTCTCATGGCTGCCCACGGTGGTGCTGGGCTTCTGTTGGAGCAAACCAGGGCAGAGCTGGGCCGTGCTGCTTCTCCGGTGCTTGTGGCAGTTGCTCAGCTCCCCCTCTGCAGCCTCCGTTCTACTCTGCCAGCAGCAGCCTTTGTGTGGTTTCCCAGTCCGGCTCTTGTGGCCAGCCTGGCCTTTGATTTGGTGCCCCTCCAGGGCTGCACAGCATCTATCACCTTTACACCTTGTGAGCGTGTTTCCCTCAGCTTTGGCCCCACCCCTTCTTGGAACTTCATTTTCTCTTCAGAAGATCCACCTGTGACATGACCATGGAGATCACTGTGCTACTGCTGTTAAATAAAATAATCATAGTCATCACATCAGAACATTCACATTGACGTGGTACTCAGCACAATTCGCAAAAGGTTTATTGCAGCTGTGTATGTCCATTCTTTTTGAACTAGAACAGGCTGGGCTTTGGCAGAATGGTGGAACACTGGGGACCAACTAACCAGGAAAGCGCATTCCTGAGCAGGAAGAGGCCAATCAACACACATCTCCACAGTAGCTGCAAACACAATCCTAAGAGATGGCTCAGAAAGACACTGACCCTTGTGCACAAGAGCGGGATGAGGGGATAATGGATATGGATGTTTTGTTCAAACAAACAGGCAGAAGGCTAAGGGGGTAGAACACATGGAACATGCATCTTGTTTGTGTCAATATATGAGAAGTCACAGGAGGGGCATGTTGATGCTGGCTGAGGGGCAGCATTCTCACTGCTGACTTATTGGTACCGTTATTGGGTTGGCACAAGTCTCACTATACCTATGCCTAAGGAGCTGGGACACTAGCATCCTGCTCCTTTTCACAATAAACTTGGCCAAGTGCCTTAGCCTCCAAATGGAGCCTGGATCTTTCTTAGCGGCAATCCTGAACTGTGCTGCATGGATAAGCCGCAGGCTCTGCCAGTGCTGCTGGCATCAGAGCTCCAGAAAGAGCCACCCTGAACAGCCATAACAACGCTCTGTGGCACTAGCAGCAATTCTAATGGCATTGCAGTTGCTGCGGGAAGCAAAACTATCAATCACAGCAGCACCTGGGAACTCTGGTATAAATCAGGACCCTACTGTGCTAAGCATTATCCCTCTTTAATGTAGGTATATTTCCCAGCCCTGAGAAACAGGGACACACTATAATAGCTATTAAAGAGAGAGGTGACTGCACACAGAGGCTGCGTCTAGACTGGCATGATTTTCCACAAATGCTTTTAACTGAAACGTTTTTCCGTTAAAAGCATTTGCGGAAAAGAGCATCTAGATTGGCACAGATGCTTTTGTGCAAAAGCATCAGTGCCAACCTAGACGTGGTTTGGCGCAAGAAAGCTCCGGTGGCCATTTTCGCCATTGGGGCTTTTTTGCGCAAAACAGTTTTTACCTATCTACACTGGCTCTCTTGCGCAAAAGCATTTGTGCAAGAGGGCTTTTTCCCGAGAGGGAGCGTCAGTGTATTTGTGCAAGAAAGCTGACAATCATACATTAGATCGTCAGTGTTCTTGCGCAAATTCAAGGAGCCAGTGTAGACAGCTGGCAAGTTTTTGCGCAAAAGCGGCCACTTTTGTGCAAAATCTTGCCAGTCTAGACACAGCTAGAGAGTCTAAGGGATTTGATCAAGGTCACACAGGAAGACTGTGATGGGCAGAGAAGTGAACACAGCTCTCCTGAACATGAAGCCAGACATTCACACAGGAAGAAAAAGTCCCTACCCAAAGATATTTTACTCTAAAAAGACAACACAGATGATGTGATTTAGCTCCACTGCACACAGAGGCAAGTGAGCCCCAGAGAGTGTGAAGCTGAACTTTTGAAAGGAAACCCAACCTGTGCCTGAAATGCAAGGAGAGCTCTGCTCATGTTTCTCTACTACAGAGCTACCTCGGATAAAATACTCACAGAGCGTGAACTGCCTCACCCACCCTCCCTCAGCCCCAGCATCCAGCCCCTCCCACTGGCAAGAACAGCATGTCATAGGGTATGTCTACACTACCCCGCTAGTTCGAACTAGCGGGGGTAATATAGTCATCCGCAGTTGCAAATGAAGCCCAGGATTTGAATTTCCCAGGCTTCATTTGCATGAAGCCGGCCGGCGCCATTTTTAAATGCCGGCTAGTTCGAACCCTGTGCCGCACGGCTAGACGCGGCACGGAGTAGCTAGTTCGGATTAGCTACTCCGTGCCGCGTCTAGACGCATGGCACGGGGTTCGAACTAGCCGGCATTTAAAAATGGCGCCGGCCGGCTTCATGCAAATGAAGCCCAGGAAATTCAAATCCTGGGCTTCATTTGCAACTGCAGATGACTACATTACCCCCGCTAGTTCGAACTAGCGGGGTAGTGTAGACAAACCCATAGAGATTAGCTACAGAAAGAAAGGACTTAGGGAACTGCACCCACCTTCCACTGGCTCAGCCCACTGCCACAAGGGGAACCTGCAGCCACTAACAGCAGCCAGATCCAGAGCCAGACCTCTGGTACCTGCTGTTCCTGCCTGAGCCCTTCTACTCACACCTCCAGTCAAGGCACAAGACAGGCAAGATAAGGGGGAAGCGCAGCGAGACCTTAGCTGTGGGAAGAGCAGCTCCGCTGTTAAGTCCCTGAACCTGTTTTCCCTGGGAGGGGCCACGGAGGGGACAGTCTTTCACAGAAGAGCCAGGATTATTGGGGCAGATACTCATGACATTGAGGGCAAAGACAATGAATGACCCTGAACCAAACCCAACCCAGCTGCTCCAGAGCCCACCCAGTTTTTGTTACCCAAGGGGACAAGAATCCTTATTCAGCCAGTTCACAGCCTCATAATTCTCCTGCATCACATCCCTGTAGAGGGCTCTCTGGCCCGGGTCCAGCAAAACCCATTCCTCCTCAGAGAAATACACAGCCACCTCCTGGACGCTAACCGGCTCCGCCATGGCCATCTCCTGTCCCTGGTTCTGAAGGCTGGGGGCTGAGCTAGGGTACGTCTAGACTACATGCCTCTGTCGCCAGAGGCATGTAGATTAGGCTACCAGACATAGTAAAATGAAGCGGCGATTTAAATAATCGCAGCTTCATTTAAAATTACATGGCTGCCGTGCTGAGCCGACAAACAGCTGATCAGCTGTTTGTCAGCTCAGCGCGGCAGCCATGTAAATTTAAATGAAGCGGCGATTATTTAAATCGCCGCTTCATTTTACTATGTCTGGTAGCCTAATCTACATGCCTCTGGAGACAGAGGCATGTAGTCTAGACGTACCCCTAGAGACAGACATGGGTGTTCTGCAGCCTCGCAGGGGAGAAGGCCAATTAAAGACATTTCAGAAGGGGCTTTAATCCTTTCCACACCCCCATTCTCCCCACAGTCTGTCCCTAGTGACGTGACACACGTTAGACTCTGCCACTGTGGACAAAAGTTTTAGTCTACATATTCCATTAACAGCACACGGGACTTAGATCCCAAATCCATATTCATTTCTCTTTGCACCTGGCTTGAGTTACAAGATTACTGCATCTGCAACAATGGGATTTAGTTCTCAGCACCCAGTGTTTCTGATAAGGCACATATTCACCTGCCTGAACATAGACATAGGTTAAATGCAGGCTGTTGTATTTAAAACCCTTAGTCTTCATTCACAGATTTGCAGCACAAACATTGCTCTCATCTCACAGAGACGTTATAATCCCTTTCCAAAATAGAGAATCAGTGATGTTAAGCAGCTGAATAGTGGTGTTATTATTAAATACGTGTGCTTATTATTAAACACTTGCACTGAGTGTTTGCAGGATGAGATCTTAAGATTCATGAGATCAGAAGATATCCTCAGTCATGCAGTCTGACCCCCTCTGTGGCACAAGCCATTACACTTAATCCGGTTACGAAGGCACAAAGCTGTTTCCCCACAGTGTATTTTCTAGAAAGTCCCCCAGTGATTTGAAGACATCAAGAGATGGGAGAATCCACCAGTTCTTTGTTCATTTGTTTCAGCAGCTAATCCGCTTCCCTATCAAACATTTGTGCCTCTCCTCTAGTCTGAAAGAGTCTGGCTTCAGCTTTCAATTATTGGCTCTCACTGAGCCATATCCATTCAAAGAGGTGGGCCAAATTTTCATGGGGGGCCAAATAGAAAGTGGCTGAGAGCTGCACTTTTCCATGACATAAATGCAGGAAATGGAGGATCCGGGATGGGCATTGGGAGAAGGAGGATGCTTGGGGTAACGGTTTGGGATACAGGACAGATAGAGGGGGTCTAGGAGGGAGTTTGGGCGAAGGAGTCTTTCAGCCTATTTATTGTTTGAAACCAACCCCATATTGAAACTGAGCAGTGAAATCTGAGCCTGAAGGTGCCGTACGTTTTGTGCTTTAACTTCACCCCTTTAGCATCACAAACATATAGACCAGTGTTTCTCCAAATGTCCACAGGTCACCATGCAGCACCCCTGGGGCTCCTCACTGATCACTGGGTGATTCAAGGCTCTGTGCACCATGCTCGCTGGGTTTGGTTGGTAACTTCAATGAAAATCCCATGAAGATGTTTTCACAGGAATTCTCACATCACTTAAAGAATTTTCTCATTTAAAGAATCTCCACCAGCAAACTCACCCTGTCTGCAAGCTCCAAGGGACTTTCCTCTTGCTCTCTCCAGTGCAGAGGGCAGCGTGTCTAATGGGGGAAGGGAGAAGAGAGGTGAGATTCCAGGCTCTCCTTTTTATAACAATGTCCCACTCTGAACTCTGCGTTTCAATTGTATCAGAGACCAGATACACACACTCAGGTATTTAATATGAAAGAGTCTGAAACTTTCATTTCCTCTCACTGGGGCACCTCCCAGCAATGGAGCCAATATCCCTGCAGCCTCACACCTGTCCCAGGAGAGACAAGCTGTAAATAAGATTTACTCTTCCCTCCTCACCCCCGCCCACTTGGCTTCTCACTCACTTACTACCTCTTATCATATCCTGGAGCAGTGGTGGTGGGACACGTGGCCATCACAGTAACTTTGGCCATTTTGATCTCTGAATGGGAGGTTCAGAGTTTGCAAACCCCTGGCTCTATCTGCAAGCAGTTACATAAGAACATAAGAACAGTTGGGTCTGTTCGCTCAGTGTCTCTAAGGAGAGCAGTGTGATGGGGCCGTCATTCTCCATGTGGGAATTGAGGCAGGGGAAGGTTGGCTTCAGAGGCCAGATTCAATGGTCTCAGATACTTGAAACACTTTCCCCTCATCCATCCCTTCTAGGTACCTTTGAATTCCCTCAGAGTCTCCGACAGAGCAATCGTTTTCTGGGAGAAACCTCTGACTTGTTCTTCTAGTTCAGGGGAAATCTCTTCTGGCAGCTGGAATTGCCCCGTCTCACACCTGGACAGAAACAATTCACTGTGATTGTATGTCACTTACTGCTGGTAAGTTCTGGCTAGTGAGTCTCAGCTCTAACAGGCCTCCAATTCTCCCAGCCTGAGAGCAGGGACAACACATCTAATGGCCATGCAACCTTCCCCTCAAAGATCCCATTTCTGTTCTTCACTTCTGCCCTGGGGAGACTGGCTGGGGGAGTAAAGGGGAATAGAGTCTCCATGGCCAACTCACTCCTTGGCCTCTAGATGCTGAGGGAAAGGAGGTTCCCACGTGAAGGGCTGAAGGAATCTGTCCATTAGGGATTAGACTGAGACACCAGCTCCCCTCTCTCCACTAGGGACTTGACTGAGACACCAGCTCCCCAGCTCCTTCCGCACAGGTCTCCAAACAGCCCTCAAGTGGGACAGACTCTTGATCCCTGCTGTCCTGGACTGAATGTGCTCAGTGCCCAGCAGTGACAGGCCCATGTTCCACCCCACAGTCCGGCGGCAACCAATCCCCAAGGAGGTGACAGCTCTAAGAAACACTTGATCCTGAATGGGGAATTCCAGAGTCTAAAGTGCGAGGATGAGACCCTCAGAATTAAATGCGTCAGAGAAATTCATGTCTAACATCTGGCTGTAGAGCTCTGGGGAGATGTGCTGCTAACATCCGCTCCAAGCCTTTTCCCTGCTCTGTGCAGTGTGAAGAGAGTGAGAGCCACGTACCTACTCAGGGCGCTTCTGACGTCCTAGAAAAAAAGACACAGAAAAGAATCTCAGCCCCATTGGACACACACAGGGGACCTCTGAGAAGGGATTTTGCAAACCTAGGAAGAGAGGCCCTGCCCTGGCCCCAGGAACATGGATCCCCTGAGTGAATGGGGCTTTGCCATCTCTAATAGATCTGTGCCTGTAACTCTACAAAGCACAAGAGTCATTCACATGGCAGCAATGCACAAGGTGTTACACTGAGATCTGTCAACTGGGACCGAGCACGTCTGATTCAGGAGCCTCTCTTCGCTGTGTGAGGAGCTGGGATGTTTGTCCCTCAGTCTCACCTGCAGGAATTCACTTTCTGGCTTCTGACATGTCCCCTCCAGCTCCCCGATCCCCTCGCTGATACGGGAAATCTGCACAGAGAGGTTCCTGACAGTGTCAAACTGGAACCTCACAATCTCCTCATCTAATTTCTCAAGCTGGGCTAGGAGTCGCTGCTTTTGTTCCTTCAGAAACTGCAGCAGCTGCTGAAACACAGCCACAATTATCTGTCTCTTGGCTTGGGTCCATTTCTGTGTGAAAACAGGGAAAGGGCTGGTCAGGGGCATGGATGGAGCCCACGGCCCTTTCACGGGGAGCTGAATGCGCAGTAGGGAGAATTTCTTGGAAAGCTCTAAAGTTTGCCTCTTTGTGATTACTAGGTAGATGTGTCTCTCCCAGCATCTCCTTTGCCCCGTGTCCCTCTGAAAGGGATGTTCCCATGTCTGTCATGGGCAGAATCTTTTGTTATTCACGGGCTCTGGGAATTCATATCCAGAGCACCAGGAGGCAGGACTCAGCACCAGCCTGACAGAGATACCCAGGGAGGAAAAAGAAGCAAACATATAAATGCACCAAGTGAGCAGACAGTCCTTCAGGGGCACATTCAGCTCACCTGGGGAGGATGAGTGGGAAAGCCACAAAGGATGGACATTAACTCATGCACTGACACGGATGCTCAAGGCCTTTCTACACATGGATCTCAGCCAGCAATTCATGATCCAGGAGAAACACAAACAAGCCCAACCTCACCAAGGCCACACAGGAGTCTGCCTCCTAACACAGCCCTCCCACTGCCAGTCCCTGCTGGTCCATAGCCACAAGCACTTACCAGATACTCCTGGCTTTTCCCTTCTGCTGCTGTTTTCCTTCTCTGCAGCTTTTCTCTCTCCTCCCTCAGAGTCTTCAAATGAGTCTCCAATTTTTCCTGAAGAAACATATAAGCACGAGGGCAAACCACATTAGATGTTGGGAGCCCATTTATCTGCCTTTAAGAGAGTCCCAGTTTTGTGGAACTCTGCCCTTGTCCAGCAGGGACTCAGCCCTGGACATGGCTTTGTCCATAGAAAAATACACAGGATAAGACTGCGGATGCAGCAGGACACCTACGACCATGGGGGACAGATCGGTGGTGGCACCTTCATAAAGAATGATGCAGGTGGTTAATAATTCTAATCACGTAACCGATTACAATTTTATCGGAGACAGTATTTTTTAACCTGCTGACAGGCAGGGTTGGTAGCGGAAATGGGCTCTCCTGGGGCCAGGGATCTCTTGTGAGGTCTGCCCGGGTGGCCACAAGAACTGCTGGCCAATGGGAACGCCCAGCAGCTACAGACTGACGTTAGCTGCCAGAGGCAAGTGGGAACTTCAGGGGCAGTGGGGAGTTTAACCGGTATTTGGCACCGATAAACATTAGCTCATCAGTTAACCAGTTTGAACTCTTGCTACAATCCAGTTGAATCCCAGTTCTGCCTGGCATAGACCTGTGCTTCCTGAAACCCTGCTATGGGTGGAGTGAAGGTGCTCGGGGCCCCACACAGCATCCAGCCCAGCAACCTCATCTAGTGCCAGCTGCTGCATCAGAGTTTAACCCCTCACAGAGCAGACCAGAAATTCAGCATGCCAGTGGGAAACCTCTTCTCCCTGCCGAGCCTAGGGCTTTATCAAGGCATCTTTCTCTCCTAACAGCCACACTTCATCACTGTTCAGTGATGCTGAGGGACAGGGAGCAGTGTAGTCTAACAATTGGATTAGGGTCCAGGACCGAACTCTATCCCTGATGTGTTTGGCGACTATGAGCAACTTGCTGCCCCACCTTCCCTTCCCAGTTTGTCTAACTGGACTGCGATCTGCTCAGAGCAGGGACTTTCCCATGCTGGGTATTGTGCAGGGCCCAGATGTCATTGCGGCTCTATAAGGCAAATGACAGATTATTATTCCTGGTCATCCAATCAGTAACAGCTTGTAACCTCCTCTTCTACAGTCCTAAGGCAGCTCATTGACAGAGTGGCCTGTAGCTCCTGCAATCTAAACCTCTCTGATTATTAACATCTTCCCTAGTGCAAACACCCTTCCTGCCACCAGTGAGAGCTGGGTTTCAGGATTTAGAGCCTCAGAGAAACATTTCCCACATCAGGTATCTGTAAAGACCTGACATAAGTTGCCACAAAGCCAGAACATTTACTTTTTACAGCATCTCTTGGATCATGAAGGCTTTACAGAAGTGGTCACCAACCAGCCACCAATCAGCTGCCCCCTCTCTCTGCTGCTGCATATCTCCTGCCCTTTGCCTTGGAGCTGTTTCCTTCTCCCACCCTGCAGTCTATCTCCAGAAACAGAGGGAGTCTGTAGGCTGCTTTTGAGAGTGGTGCAGGGGCGAGCCTTCCTTAGCCCCACTGCACCTCCACAGAGGAGCCACCTGTGGTAAGCAGTGTGCAGCTGGAGCCTGTATCCTGAATCCCTGTTCTAGTCATGTACCTCTCCCACACCCCAAGCCCGTTCTCTAACCCTGAGCCCCCTGAACTCAAACTCCCTTACAGAGCCTGAACCCCTCCTGCACTCCAACCCTCTGCCCCTGCCTGATGAAAGGGAGATAAGATGGGGGAGGGAGAAGGGATGCAATGAGCAGAGGCGGGGCCTCGGAAAAGGGTCACAAAGGAGGTGGGGCAAGGGTATTTGGGTTTGAGGTAGATCCTGGATTGCACTTAAATTCAAAAAGTGTTACTTTAAAAGGCTGGAGACCACTGCTTTACACTGGTTGGTTCACATGTGTGGCTGGTAACAGTCAGTGAAATTAGCCTGTAATTAAAACACAATGTTATTTCCCTTCACACTGGACAGCCACTCTGTACCTTGTACTCCTGGGCAGCTTCCTGTAAGGGCACCACCATGTGAGCCTGGGATCTGTCACACACCACACAGCTGGGAGTTTGATCCTCTTCACAGAACAGCTTCAGAGCCTCCTGGTGCTCCCCGCACACCCCGTCCCATCTTGCTCTCTTTGCTGCCTGGAAACTCAGCGGCTTGGCTAGTTCCACCACGTTTGCCAGCTGCCGGTTGGGCCGCAGGGGTCCCTGCTGCTCAGTGTCTCTGCCCTGAGGGCTGAGGGGGGCCTGGCAGGAATTGTGCCCACACTCCAGAGCGACAGGGGCTGTGAAATCCTCCAGACAGACGGGACGCGGCGCTTCCTCCTGGACACTTTCCACGGGGCTCTCTGCAGCCATGGCTGCCTCTGGGCTGGGGGACCGGGGCAGTGGAGGGGCAGGTCTGTGGGGGGACGGGGGTAAGTTACCAGCACTGAGGGGGAAAAAAACATCTAAATTAAAAACAGAAAAAGCCCCAAAAGCTTCGCTCCCCCCATGCAGGGTCCATTGGGCCTCCCCCGCTAACTGCCCCTGCCAGAACCGCCCCCCATCGCTGCGCCCCTCAGGCCAGGGCCCCCCCCCCCCGCACACTCTGCAGCCCCTCACACCCCTAGCACCACCCCCCGCCAGCCCAGCGCGAGCATCAGGAAGCGCCAAGAGCCCGAGGCGGGGGGGCGACCGCAGCGGCGGGGGGGCCATTGCCCAGCCGGACCCGCCCCTAGCGGGCGATACCCAGCGCCGGACCCACCAGCACGGCCCCTCCACCCGGGAGCGAATAACGGCCCCTCACAACGGCTCCCGGCTCAGGGAGCGCGGCGCATGCGCAGTAACCGCGGCGAAGTCTGGTCCCTTTCCCTGCCCGCGCGCGGAGCCGGAAACCCGGCCGCGGCGGAGTAGAATGGCCCGTCAGACCGCGCATGCGCAGCAGCTCCGTGACTCCGCTCAGACGCCGGCGCCAGGTCTTAGCTCAGACCGGGCGCTGCTCGGCCCCGCCCCCCCGGGCCAGAGGCTACTTCCGCTTCTCGGAGCCCGGGCCGGCTCGCAGGTGGGGCGGGGCTTTTGCAGCGCGTGTAGCGACCCGGGGGATTCCCTCCCTGCCGGGCTGGGAGCGGGGGCGTGTCCCGAGGTGGGCGGGGCCGGCGCGCGCTGCTGGGGTTGCAGGGTTCGCTCTGGGCCCCACGTGGCTGCGCGGGCGGGGAGGCTGCGGCTGGTGCGCGCGCGGGGCGCTGGGACCGGCCCTTTGTTGCGGGGGCGGGGCCGAGAGATGCCCACGTGGGCCAGTCCCGGCTTCTGTCCAGCGCGTCTGGTGGGTCTCGGAGTGGAGGGGGGCGGGGGATGCTCACCTGAGAGACCACTGTGGGCTCCTGCCTGGGCACTGCGCATGCGCAGCGGTTCTGGCGGAGCCCTGGCCCGTCTCTCTGCCCGCGCGCTGTGAGTGTCTCGAGGGGGAAGCGGCTTCACGTGGACTTGGCGGGGGACGGGGCAGATGCAGGGGGCGGAGTCTGGGCAGACTCAGCTCTGGTGAGGGGAGGGGCGCCAGGTAAACTCTGCAACACCGAGAGCAAAGCCCCAGCGCGGTTAATGCAGCTTCCCCAGTGGGGATGAGGCGCGAGTCACAGAGTGGCCCTGGCCAGGGGCCTTTGTATTTCCTTCAACATTTATTTTAATCCCTTATTCACCTGGGAGGCGCTGGGCAGGCTCAGGAGGCTGCAGACCCTCCCGCACTTCGCCCAGCCCACTCGAGTTGTGTGTTTGTGCTGCTGCATTTGAAAGGTGTTTGCAATGTAAAAAGGGAGCTAAAGACAGGACAGAGTCTCATCGCTTTTCTCTTGTCTTATTCCCGGGACTCACAGAATCGCTCTCCCGTCTCTGCAACCCATTTTCATTGTTTTCCTCTGTGCAAATGCAATGCCTTGTACTGTCACTACTCTGTGCAATGCAACTCAAAGTCCTGCTACTTCGAAACAAATGTAAGTAAAAATCAAAGTAATCTTCTGTAAAACTACTTCAGTGAAAGTACAAAAGTATCCTATCTTAATTGTACTTAAGTATGCAAAGGTAAACATTAGTTGTCCTATGGAACCCTATGCTTAACCACCCGAGTTCTTGCAGGTCACCATTAACACACACACACGCTTATATAAACACTTATAATATAATTCTATATTATATGCACACCTATACTATACATTTTTCAATGATGGAATTTAACGATACTCACTGCCTTCATTTATAAAGATGAAGAGGGACCAAATTAAATACAAGTCAGATTACAGAAATGTATTTATTTTGTCCACATTCACGGTGTGCATATTTCCGTTGTAATGATTAATTTCCAAAATGTTTGTTCAACCATAGGAGCATCTTTTTTCAAATTGATCAATCCTTGCTTGTCTATGAAAAAATGAGTCCCATCACACGGAAGAATCTCTCTCAGGCAGCTGATGGAGACTGAGGTCTGTTGGCCCTGGCGCACAGCTCCCTAATTCTAGAAAAAGAGTGCAGCAGCTCCATGGTCTCTCCTGAAGACGCCAAATACCCATCAAGCTTCTTTGTAGTTTCATTTGTCTAAAATGACAGTCTTACCTTTTCTAATCCCAGTTTCATGTGTGTTCCAAGTGGTCCTAATATTTGGCATCAAGATGTCAGTTGCTATTAGCTCCAGGTCCTCAATTATTTCACCAAAACATTTCTGAATGGTGCACTGAAGTGCATCTACCAGTGGCCTCAAGAGGGCATCTTGTTCCTTTGCAGTTTTGAAACCATCAAGTATAATTTAAACTTAAAAAACAACAAATGGCCTGGTAGCACTTTATAGACAAAACAGATAGATGGTATCATGAGCCTTCGTGGGCACAGCCCACTACTTCAGATTACCAGAGTTTTGAGTTTAGGCTGTACAGACCTATTTATTTTGGCTCTGCACAGCCTAAACTCAAAACTCCAGTCATCTGAAGTAGTGGGCTGTTCCCATGAAAGCTCGTGATACCACATATATGTTTTGTTAATCTATAAAATGCTACCAGACTGTTGGTCTGCACAGGATAAAGAGACAAAAAAAACTCTGCTATCCCCTGAAGCTGGTATTATTTACGCAGCTGCACTCCATTCCATTAGTGTACTTCTCTGTGCTTGGATAATATTTAGTGCTTTCACCAATGGGCCCATAACCATGGCATATTCTGCCAATAAAACCAGCTCTGCTAGATTCAGCCTTTTGAACAGCCAATATGTAATGTTAATAAAAATACAGAAAGATCAGCGGGGGGTGGGGGGAGGGCTTTAACAAAAAGAATAGCATAAAGCGAAGAACTACTTCTTGCATACTAATTTGGAGTCCTGGGAACACATTTCTCATGGACCTTTCTTGTTCATTCTGAATGCACCGAGTTCTCTCCACAGCCGTGAACACAGAGTTCCATCCTTTCTGGCATGACCAAATGAACTGTGGCTTGCATTCTGCTTCCACCATTTTTGCTCCAATTGCTGAGTGTTCAATTTTAATTTATAGTGCTTAGCATCTGGCAAAAGTGGGCCTGGCCATCTTTTGTTAGGGGTCATTTGATTCTTCATGTACTACATCTATAAATGAAACTAGATTCTGCACGTGGCAGGCTCAGTGTTGGTGTTTTGGTACAATTTATTCACGGTTGTTATCACTGTCGGGGACGTCATCAGTTTTCTGAAATTCAGCTTATCAACATGAAACCCTGTTGTTGAAAACACAGTTGAAAGACACCTCCTCCCCCTCCCTCCCCAAAAAAAACCCAAGCCACATTAATATGTCCCCCAATTGATATACCATGCTGGGAACAATACATTGAGGGGATCCTGGGAGAAGCTGTGACTTCACCCCCGAGCCAGAAATCTTCTGGCCCATCCCTCTCTCCTGCCCCCTGCACTCCAGGCCCCCCATCCAGCCCCAACTGTTCTCCACACCTGAGGATTCCCCTGCTCTTGGCCCCATGACTGCACCATGCCAAGCAGCAGGGCTGGCAGTGGGGCAGCCGTTCCAGCCAGGCACTGGAGGAACTGGGTGCGAGAGGGGGGCAGAAGGGAAGGGGCTTGGATTAAAGTTAGGGAGCCTGGTCAGTGGCCAACCCTGTTCACCGTTCTGCCCAAGAGTGGTTCTTGCCCTGCCCTGGCCCAGCTGATTTCCCCCGCCCCCCCCCCCCCCAGTTGCTCCAATGCTAAAAGCCGGATATGCCGACTCAGGGACTTCCCCACAGGCTGCACAGGGGCTGGTAGGGAGCCTGTGGAGCCACCAACTGGGTTTTTGACAGCCTGGGCCAGTGGCGCTGCCTGGCATCTCCAGGAGCCTGTTGGGCCAGGGGCTTCCAGTCCCAAACTGGACACCTGTCTCCCTCAACCCTCCCCCTCTCGCCCTGCCCCCATCCCCTCACAGCTCCTCTCTCCCACCCCTCATAACTTCTGCTCCTCAGCTAGGGAGACCCACTATGCAGGCACAAGCGCTGGGGTCCAGCCATCCGATCTGGGTGTAACTCGGCGTGTGCATTGCTGCCATGCAAGTGACTGTTGTGCTTTGCAGAGTCACAGGCCCCAAGCTATTAGAAATGGCAAAGCCCCATTAGATCACGGAATCTATGGCCCTGGGACCAGGTCAGGGCGTCTCTTCCCCATATTTGCAAAATGCCTTCCCTGTGTGTGTCCAGTGCAGCTGAGATTCTTTTCTGTCTCTTTTCTCTAGGACATAAAAAACACCTTGAACTGGTAGGTGTCTCGCACTCCTTTCACACTGCACAGTGCAGGGAAAGAGCTTGGAGCTGATGTTGGCACCACATCTCCCCAGGGCCCTACAGCCAGATGTTGGATAGAAATGTCTCTGACTCACTTAATTCTGAGGGTCTCACCCTTGCACAGCAGACTCTGGAATTCCCCATTCAGGGGCACAGTCTGACTTCAGATATTTCCTATGGCTGTCACCTCCCTGGGGACTGGCTGCCTCAGGACTGTGGGGCTGGAATATGGGTCTCTCACCGCTGGACACTGGGTACATTTAGACCAGGGCAGCAGGGACACAGAGTCTGTCCTACCTGAGGGCTGTTTGGAGACCTGTGTGGAAGGAGCAGGGGAGGGAGAAGCTCGTGTCTCAGTCTGGTTCCTAGTGGGCAGATTCCTGCAGCCCTTCACCTGGGAACATCCTGTCCCTCATTGCCTGGAAGCTAAAGAGTGAATTGGCCATTGAAACTCAATTCCACTTTTGTCCCCAGCTGGTGTCTCCGGGCAAGAGGTGAAGAACAGCAGTTGGACCTTTCAGGAGAAGGTTGCACAGCCATGGACTGTGTTGCCCCTGCTCTCAGGCTGGGGGAATTCAAGGAATTCTAACTCCAGGCCTGTTAGAGCTGAGACTTCCTAGCCAAATCTTATCATCTGTAGATGAAATAGAATCACATGGAATTGTTTCTGTCCAGGTGTGAGACGGGGCAGTTCCAGCTGCCAGAGGAGATTTCCCCTGAACTGGAAGAACAAGTCAATGCTTTCTCCCAGAAAACGATTGCTCTGTCGGAGTCTCTGAGGGAATTCAAAGGTACCTAGAAGGGATGGAGTAGGGGAAAGTTGTTTAACTATTAGAAACTATTCAATCTGGCCTCTGAAGCCAACCATCCCCTGCCTCGATTCCCACATGGAGAATGACGGCCCCATCATGCTGCTCTCCTTAGAGGCACTGAGCAAACAGAGTCCACTGCTTGCAGATAGAACCAGGGGTTTACAAACTCTGAGCCTCCTGTTGGTGTCAAGGGATCAAAATAGGTAAAGTTAATGTCATGGCAACGTCTTCGCCCCAGCACAGGTCTAGGTTATAACAAGAGGTGGTAAGTGACTGAGAGAAACCAGGTGGGAGGGGATGAGGAGGGAAAAGTAAATCTCACTTTCAGTTTGTGTCTCCTGGGCAGGGATGAGGCTGCAGAGATGTTGGCTCCATTGCTGGGAGGTGCCCAAGCGAGAGAGGACACAGAAGGTTTCAGACCTTTTCATACTAAACACTTGAGTGTGTCTCTGGTCTCTGATACAAGTGAAATGCAGAGTTCAGCTTGGGGACATTGTTATAAATAGGAGAGCCTGGAATCTCACCTCTCTTATCCCTTCCTCCACCAGACACTCTGTCCTCTGCACTGGAGAGAGCAAGAGGAAAATCCCTGAGAGCTTTCAGACAAGGTGAGTTTGCAGGTGGAGATTCTTTAAATGATGAGAGAATTCCCGTGAAAACATCTTCATGGGATTGTCATTGAAGTTACCAACGAAACCCAATGACCACGGTGCTCACAGCCCTAAATCTCACCCACTGATCAGTGAGGAGCCCCAGAGACACTGCATGGGGACCTGCAGACACTTTGAGAAACCCTGATCTACGGGTGTGATGCTAAAGAGGTGAAGTTAAAGCACACAACAGATGCCAGCTTCAGACTCAGATTTCACTGCTCAGTCAGTTTCAATATGGGGTTGGTTTCAAACAATAAATAGGCTGAGAGCTGACTGGCTTCCACGGTATCAGTTTGTTTATGGTGAGAAACTGCTGGATACGCAAGGGCTCTTCGGTCTAGTGCAGGCCTGGGCAAAATACAGCCTATCTAGCGCGCCAGGACATCGGATGCAGCCCACTGATGCTTGGTGGCCATGGGCTAGTTCCATGCTTGCTACTTCCCATCTGCAAGCCACTCAAAGCGAAGGTGAGCCCGGAGGTGAAGTGGAAAGGCTACAGGCACTGCTTCCACCCCCAGGACAATCTCATTGGCTGGTTTCTGGCCAGAAAGGAAGCACTGCCCCCTCCCCTTTCGCTCATACTTATTCACATGCCCACATGGCTCCGCAGCCTGTGTGAGGGTTGAGCAGGCTCCCTTCCTGCCTCAGGGTATGTCTACACTGCCACCCTCGTTCAAACAAGGGTGGCTAATGTAGGCATTTGAAGTTGCAAATGAAGCCTGGGATTTAAATATCCCGGGCTTCATTTGCATCTTGCCAGGTGCCGCCATTTTTAAATCCCCCTTAGTGCATACTCCGTGCCCGCGGCTACATGCGGCACGGAGTAGATAGTTCGAATCAGGATCTGTAATTTGAACTACTGTTACTCCTCATGGCTCCCACTCCACATACCCAAACTCTTTCTTCTCTTCCTGCATCCAAGTAACCCTCAGCCCCTTATTTGTCCACTTAGCCGCTTCTCTATATTAACTTTACTTTAAATCTCATGAGTAGTTGCTAATCCAGTGCCCCAGATCACACCTGCCTCCTTCACCGAAACTCCTTTCCAGACCTCTCTTTCCCTCCTGCATCCCAACCCTTTATCCAAAGCTCCCTTCTTCTCCCAATATCCATCCCATACGCTCCATTTCCTGCTTAATGTCTTGGAAGAGTGCAGCTCCCAACCACTTTCCAAAATCTTGGAGTGCCCTCCCCTTCACCCAATCAAAATGAATTTCCCACCCCTGGTCTAGTGGATACAGTTCAGTGAGAGTCAATAACTGAAAGCTGCAGCCGAAGAATTTCAGGCTAGAGAGAAGGCACAACAATTTTATTGGTAAAAGGATTAGCTGCTGAAACAAATGAGCAAAGTTCTCCATCTCTTTATGTCTTCCAATCAACACTAGGCAACTTTCTAGAAAACATGCTGTGGGGAAACAGCTTTGTGCCTGGGTAGCTGGGCTAAGTATAATGGCTTGTGCTGCAGAGGGGACAGACTGCATGGCTAAGGATATCTTCTGATGCCATGAATCCATGAATTGTAAGGCCTTATCCTGCAAACACTCTCGGCACACATGTTTAATAATATGCATTTGAAACCTCATATTAACTTTATTTCCTCTCTCTTATGGAGAGGATTTATAAAGTCTGTGTCAGATGATATATCCAAAGTTTGGGCTGCAAATCAATGTATGAAGACTAAAGATTATAAATACAGCAGCCGAAATTAAATTAAACCTATGTCCACATTCAGGCAGATGAATATTTGGCTTGTTAGCAGAAACACTGGGGCTGTGTCTACATTGGCACCCTTTTCCAGAAAAGGGATGCTAATGAGACACTTCGGAATTGCAAATGCCGCAGGGACTTAAATTTTCCCTGCAGCATTTGCATGAACATGGCTGCTGCTTTTTTCCGGCTTGGGGCTTTGCCGGAAAAAAGCACCAGTCTAGACAGGGATCTTTCGGAAAATAAAGCCTTTTCCGGAAAATCCCTTATTCCTGATTTTAAGAGGAATAAGGGATCTTCCAGAAAAGGCTTTATTTTCTGAAAGATCCCTGTCTAGAATGGAGCTTTTTTCCGGCAAAGCCCCAAGCCGGAAAAAAGCGGCAGCCATGTTCATGCACATGCCGCGGGGAAAATTTAAGTCCCTGCGGCATTTGCAATTCCGACTGGTCTCATTAGCATCCCTTTTCCGGAAAAGGGTGCCAATGTAGACACAGCCTGGGTGTTGAGAACTGAATCCCATTGTTACAGGCAAAGTAATGTAACTCAAGCCAGGTATTGAGAGAAATAAATACGGCCTTCAGATCTAACTCGTATGTGGAGTTTATGGAATAGCTAGACTCAACGTTTACCCAAAACTGCAGAGTCCAGCATGTTTTCCACCAGGGACAGAGTCTGGGCAGAATTGAGGTGTGGAAAGGATTAAAACCCTTTTTGAAATGTCTCCAATTCCCCTTCTCCCCCTGACAGGCTGCAGAACACCTATGTCTGTCTCCTGCTCAGCCCTCGGCCTGCAGAGCCAGGGACAGGAAATAGCCATGGTGGAGCCAGTGAACTTTGAGGAGGTGGCTGTGTATTTCTCTGAGGAGGAATGGGCTCTGCTGGACACGGGCCAGAGAGCCCTCTACAGGGATGTGATGCAGGAGAATTACGAGGCTGTGAGCTGGCTCGGTGAGGATTCCTATCCCCTTGTGTAACAGAAGCTGGGTGGGCTCTGGAGCAGCTGGGTTGGGTTTGGTTCAGGGTCCCTCATTGCCCGAACCCCCAATATCAGCAGTATCTGTCCCAGTAATCCTGGCTGCTGTGTGAGAGGAGGTTCAGTGACATAATAGCGGTTCTGCTCTTCCCACAGCCAAGCTCTCATTGTGGTTCCCACCATCTTGTCCATGTTGTGCCTTGGCCGGAGTGTCAGTGGAAGGGCCCAGGCAGGAACAGCAGGGACCAGAGTTGTGAGGCTGGGTGCAGCTGTTCTTAGCGTCTGCAGGATCTCCTTGTGCTATTGTACTGAGTCTCTGGAAGGAAGGTGCCAACTCAGAGTCCTTCCCTGCCTCTGGTAGATTCTGTGCAAGCCAGAGGGGCACCAAATGGCAGGCCCAATTGGCCACAAGAGGAGGGCTGCTGTTGCTGACAAGACTGAAACAAGACTGCAGAAGGGGAGCTGAGCTGCAGGAGCATCTACAAGGAGCAGAGAAGCAGCCCATCCTGTCTCCACCTTGGCTGGCCAAGGAACAGGCCGGCACTGCCCTGGCTGTCTGCAGGACTGACAGTTGTTGTGGGAAGCTGACAGTGCCCACCCTGGCACAGTCAGTCAGGATCAGGAGTGCAGACCATAGGCAGTACCTGAAGTGGCCAGCCAAGGATTCATTTTCCTAATCAGACAATTCCCCTGCCTCCTTCTGGCTCAAGTAGAGCACCTGAGCCCAAGAGCAGGGCAAGTCCAGCCCCCAGCCAAGAGCTTTGTGGACAGAGCCCATAGGGCTCTAGAGCTCTGCTGGATCCTTTCCCTCCCAGCCCTAGTGACCTCACATGTGGCAGCTCAAATATGAGTCCTGGCTAGAGGTGTCTATCAGTCCTGAAAATCCTAGAGCTCTCCCCTTATGAGCAGTGTGTTCCTGTCCTGCCCAAGTATAGAACAGGCCCTAAGGGAGACTGAGTTGTATCCTGGAGAGTGCAGCAGAGCGCTCAGTTTCCCATGGGAGTCAACTGGGCTATTCCCAATATGGTGGTGGGGCGGAGGGAGGATGGAATTAGTGTGTCCTGGGATCTTGTAGCAGCCAGAGACCAGTCTCTGGAAGGTGGGGAAGGAGCCTCTCTGGGTAGGAGACTCAGATCCTGGCTTTGGAAGCAGGAATGGCACAGACCTTAATGAACAAGATCAGCACTTGGTTAATTGCTCCCTGAATAGGATTTCCAGTCTCCAAAGCTCATGTGCTCTTCTGGGTGGAGCAAAGGGAAGAGCTGCAGATCCTGGATCTCCAAGGCTGTGAGGAAGGGGAGATCATCAGTGACACCCACACAGGTGAGAAATCAGCTAAATTGACTCAAACCAATGGCTGTGTTCTCATAGCAGATGTTGGTTGTGTGTTTTCATCAAGTCTGACTGGCCCTTCAGCCTGTCTTCAACTCCAAGCTCAGAGTGCCGGATGGGAAAAGAGTAATGGGGGAGCAGAGTGAACTCAGCTCATGATTATTGTATCTTTCCAGCCATTCTTTGGCTTTGTCCCCATTTTCTATTCACAATTCAGAATTTTTATTTCAGCTCAGCACAGGGAATGACTCCTGTGTGGTTTCTCTGTCTATCCCAGCAGGTGATGGGATGCTGAATGAGAACAGTGAGAGGAATCTTCAGCAGGAAGGACCTGAGCGAATGGCTCCATGTTGGGTGTTAGTGGAAAGATATGAAGGGCATGTTTCTCAGAGTCCTGAGCAAGGAGAGACTCGTGAGAGTCAGCATAGTCTACAAAGGCAGCAGGGAAACCATCCAGAAGCAGGACAGGATAAATCCAGTCAGAGGAGCAGAAGGTTGAAAACAATCACAGAAACTGTTCAAAAGGAAATCCCCCATCAACATTCACCTTGTGCTTGCAGTGACTGTGTAACTCCTATTAAACATGAAAGAGCCCAAACAGGAGAGAAACCCTACAGCTACTCTGACTGTGGGAAAAGCTTCAGTCACAAGTCACACCTTGTTATCCATAGGAGAGTCCACACAGGAGAGAAACTCTTCAGCTGCTCTGACTGTGGGAAAAGGTTCAGTCACAGGTCAACCCTTGCCAAGCATAGGAGAGCCCACACAGGAGAGAAACCCTTCAGCTGCTCTGACTGTGGGAAAAGCTTCAGTCAGCGGTCATACCTTGTTACCCATAGGAGAGCCCACACAGGAGAGAAACTTTTCAGCTGCTCTGACTGTGGGAAAAGCTTCAGTGACATTTCAACCCTTGTTATCCATAGGAGAGCCCACACAGGGGAGAAACCTTTCAGCTGCTCTGATTATGGGAAAAGATTCAGTGACCGGTCACAGCTTGTTATCCATAGGAGAGTTCACACGGGAGAGAAACCCTTCAGCTGTTCTGACTGTGGGAAAAGCTTCAGTCAGACCAATACCCTTGTTAGACATAGGAAAACCCATACGGAAGAAGCTATTCAACTGCTCTCACTGTAGGAAATGTTGCAGTCAGAGGTCACATCTAGTTATCAATGAGAACTCTCACAGGAGTGAAATCATTTAACTGCTCTGACTTTGGGATATGCTATAGTGATAGTTCAAGCCTTGTATATAGTTGAACCCACATAGGTGAGAAACCCTATAGTAGTGGTGAGCAAAATGTTCTCAGTTGGCAGAATTCAGCCTTCCTAAAACTTTGATCCTGTCCACAAGGCAGTGCCAGGCCCCACCTCCAAATGAGCATGTGCTGAGGGGGAAGGAGCTTAGCCCCACCCCTCTTCGTGCTTTGTAGCCACTAGAGAGGAGGCAGCACTAGGTTGAGTCTTTGCCACAGAACCTGAGGCCAGCACTAGAGGCACTGCTGCCACTGCACTGCTGGCCTCTAGGGCCACATGGCCATGTCAGGGCTGCCTCTGGGGCTGGTCCTGGGCTGCATGGCTGCAACAGCAACACCTCCAGCCATGGAGTGAATGGGTGCAGTAGTGGTGCCTCTGGTGTCCGGGGCTGGTCCTAGTCTGTGTGGCTGCTGCTGCAGCAGTAGAGCCTCCCTCCAGTGTGACAAGGACAGTGTGACTGGAGATGTTGCTTCAAGGGGGCCCAAAGCCAGGTAATATTTGCTGTCCTTCCCAGACACTCCCTCCCAATCTCCTCAATTCCCTTCCCCCCCAGCAGCCAGCACCCCCAGCTTGCACTGACACCCTCCTTTTTTCTTGCATCCTCTCTCTTGGCCACACACTGCACCTTCCCCCAGGACAGACTCCTGCCTATTTCTGCATCACAGATCCTTCTTCAAGAACCCAACCCTTTCTTGAGGCCCCTGTCACGTTATTGAATTTTAAGGTGAGCAAACTCACCTTAAGATCATTGCTGTGCTCACGGGAAACTGTTTGCCCCAAATTTGGTACAAAGTGGGCCATGCGAGGTGTCAAATGAAAGCTGATATTGTGCTGATTCTATGTGTGGTATTCATGTACTTGTTTGGAGTTTGTATCAGAGTTATGACTATGGGCTCTGCTGATGTTGTGTATGGACTGCCTGTCATGAGGAAGGAATGTCCAATGAGTTACTATGCTAATGCGTATGGCTCCAAGGACAATGGGTCTCAGGGTGGCCAATACACAGCTGAGGAATGTGTGTGGAAAGCTGCAAAGCAGCCAGGGCACAATGGCTGCTGGCATATGAAACAGGTCACTTGACCATGTGACTAGCTCTAGCTTGGGAGACACCAGAAATGAATATCAAATGCTATGAGGGGGGCTCCATCTTGTCTTCCGTCTTGCTACTTATCCTAGATGCAGCCTTGCTAAGGACAGAGACATGGGAAGGATTGCTGACCCATCCTGACATAGGATGTACGCCAAATACTTATGCTAGTAGTTTGTAACATCTCCACTAAGATACTGCATCAAGAACTTGCTGATTGATGTATATAATGTATTCTCCTTAACAGCCCTACTCTCAACCTTTTCTTTCTTTTATTAATAATCCTTTAGATTCTAAAGGATTGGTCCACTGTGATCTTGTGGGTAAGATCTGAAGTATAAATTGACCAGGGATTCATGGCTGGTTCTTTGGAACTGGGTGGATCTGTTCTGGGTTGGAGAGATTGGGCTCTATAACCCCTCACCTGTGTGTAAGCCCAGGGCTGATTGTGGCATAGGAAGAGCTGGGATATTGGAGGGGTTTTGCTCATGAGGCTTCCTGCAGGCTGGATTGGCAGCTGAAGTGCTCAGTGTGACTGGTTTGTGGCCTATTTTGGAAAGGTCTCCAGTCAAGGGCTGTCAGCAGTCCTGGTTTTGAGCAATTTGCCCTGAGTGGATTCCCTCAGCTGTGCTCAGGCCCGGCCCTGCCCAGCTAATCACAGCCCTGCCCTCTGCAAACCTTCTGTAGATTACTGTTGCTAATGGAAACTCACTGTTAATGACACAATTACTCAAGCCATTTTTCTAGGGCTGCATCTGGGCAGTTGCATTTAAATTATTAAAGAGATTAAACCTTTTAACCTTCTCATGTTAGTTGATCAAACTTTATTTTAAATTAAGTAAAATATTTATTTCCAATACATACTGTGGAGGTAGGCCTCACTAGCCTGGACAAAGACTGAACCATACGCAGTGCATCCTGCGTCAGAAGCGAGCTTCCTAAGCAAGTTGAGCAAGAAACCACAATGCTGTTAAACAAACAAACAAAAATTGCACTGCTTGAAATTTGTTATCAGGTCAAGCAGAGATTACCATTTAAGGATAAAGTGCCTTCCTTCCTCTTTTCTCTTTAAATTTCCACTGTGACTTTGTAAGAAGGTATAAATATCTCAGGCATTTGAGTGTGAGGAAGGGGCTTGTATTGGTAAGGGGTGACTCCCTGCCATCTGTGACAACCCCCCCCCCCCCAAAGCTGGATTATTAAGGTGGTTTTGTCTGTCTTGAACCCTAAAGGTAGCGTGTGTTTCTTCCACGATAGCTGGGAGCAGCTGAAGCCAAGAGCCGTGTTTTGTGTCAACAATCTCTGAGGTGGCATAAAATCCCCTCTCCAGTTTCTAACCCTGAAATATTGTCTTTATAATGTCATTCCCGGCCTCTTGATACAGTTTTTAAACTCAACTGCAGAGCTATGTCTACACTGGCGGGTTCTTGTGCAAGAATCCGCAGAGCGTCCACGCTGCCCGCTTGCTCTTGCGCAAAAAGATTTACAGTGCGGCATGGTAAGAGAGGGCTTATAGTGCAAGAGCTATGCTCTTTTTTTAACAGGTGTAAGCCCTCTTGCACAGGGGCTCTTGCACAAGAGGGCAGGGTGGATGCTCGGCAGGGGTTTCTTGTGCAAGAAAGCCCTATGGCTAAAATGGCCATTGGAAAGTTCTTGCACAAGAGAGCATCCACACCGCCATGGATGCACTTGCACAAAAGCACAGCTCACACATGGCAGTGTGGACGTGTTCTTGTGCAAAACTTCTTGCACAAGAACCCAAAAGTGTAGACATAGCCCAGATGTTTGCTTACCAGAGTGTAGCCAGACAGGAACCCCCCTTGTAACATCCATTTTTGCTTGCCTGGAGCATACAGGGCACACAGAGCAAAAGGCCCAGGCTGTGTGACCGTGAATGGCTGTAAACAGAGATATGCCAATTGCTGACCAAGAGGCTGCCAAGGAGTGCCCTTGACTTAACCCATATTGATACGAACACACAGCCGTCCGCAGGGGGAGTAATCTCTCGCCCAGTAAAAAATGTCTGGTACTCACAATCTCTCTTGCAAGTGTAAATTAACTTGAAACTTGCTTGTAAGAACTGGTGCCACAAAACGGACCAGTAGAATTTGGCCTCTTAGATAAGAAAGAGGATACGGACCCCCAGGGGTATAAAGATGGGTCCAGCAGCACATTTACTTGGAGAGTGTCAATCTACCATCTATCTGCTGGTCGGGTTAGATGTTTGATCTTCCAAGGTGATTGAGAGACCAGCCCTGGCCTGACACGCTGGAGTCGAGAGGCACAGAAGGGGGTAAAAATTGTACCTGGATGTGGTCCTTTGCCTTAAGTGTACACATAAACTTAGAGCTCTTTAAAAATTAAGCTGTCACTTGGTACCATTAATTCTATTTTCTATCTTTATTTTCTTTGTAACCATTTTTAAAATCTGTATTTGCTAACAGTTAAAGAGAGCAATAGCCATTGAACCATATGCTTTTATAAGTCTTTTTAATAAACCAGTAACTGTTTAAGATTTTAACCTGACTCCTTCAGTTGCTGTAACAGAACCAAGCACAATTTAAAAGAACTTCAGCCGGTCATAAGGGACAGGTATAGGAAGAGCTTGGGCATTTGGATCTGTGTCACTCTCAGGTGACAGGTCCGTTGAGGCACCTCTCAGTCTTTCCCAGGCTGCCCTCTGCGAAGGAATCCTGTGTTCTAGCAGCTAAAATCTGAGGTGTAATAAGCTCTTCCTATAAATAAGGGGCATCTGTTGGCCTGCTGGCTACCCTCTGCGACGGGACCCTGGTCCTAGCAGTAAAGACACGGACGTTAAACCTTTTCTCGGAAACACACACACACACGCTGCCCTGACCGTCGGCTGACACAGAGATGCCAAACTAGACTAAGCCATCTCGATAAAGGCTTCTGCCAAAGCCAGGGATTGAACCAGGACCTTTTAAAACTTCAGTCTAACACTCTCTCAACTGAACTACTTTGGCAAGTGTCTGCAGCTTTCTAAGGCTGATGCTTCTCTCAGGCACATTTTTCTGTGGCAGTATACAAGAGAGATGCTGCTCTCTGTGGCCCTGCAAGGCAAAATGAGTTTTGCCTGCCCCCCTTAGCCTGACTTGCACTTGGCCCCATTCCTGCTGCTTTTCTCAGGGTGTTCCAGTGGCTACCAATGGGCAGAGTGAGTTTCATAATGTGCACCACTAGTGAGGTTGTTTGCGCTTGTGCAGATGTGGGCTACTGTGGTACCCACCAGTTACTCACAAAGAGCTTAGCTAAATATAGTTTTATAATTTGATAGAAGAAAAAATTCTGAAACAAGGGATAGTTAACAAGGTACATGACTTCATATGTTTAGTATGAAATCAAATAAAAAGAACATTAACTCTGCAACACATTCCATACCTATTTGGTATCTTACAGGGACTGTTCCTTTGAGCCATAAAACAAAATTGTCCAGCTTCTTGAGTTAGCAAACAAGCTATGATGATTCATATTGCTACATGAAATGAAATTGTTGTTACACTTTATGATGGAAATTAAATATTCTGTTATTTAATGGGCTCAGTTCGGAGTCCTGTTTGGGTACATCTACATTTGCTCCCTAGTTCGGACTAGAGATGCAAATGTAGGTGACCAAAATTGCTAATGAAGTGGAGATAAATATCCCCTGCTTCATTAGCAAGATCTCGCCTGGCTCGCTAGTCCAAATCACAGCTGATTTGAACCAGTAAGTGTGTGCCTGGACACGGTAGTTCAAACCAAAGCCCTTGGTTCGAATTAATGTTACTCCTCATTTTTTGAGTCCAAGGTGGTGTCCTGGACCATAAACCAGAACAGCCCTGTCCAGGGAAGGCACCATGGCTTAGCTGGTTAAAGCACCTGCCTTGTGAACAAGATATCTAGGATGCAACTCTCAGTGGTACCTTGTTGTAGTCTTTGTTCATATTTTGCTAAGTCCTTCTGAAACACAGAAGAGATCTCTCCTGGCCACCCATAGAACTGCTGGTTCAGGAAAAGGCTGATTGGGGAGGAATGTTGGGAAGAAGGAAACCACAAGCCTGGAGTGGTTGCAGAGGCCACTGTGACTGGCAAGGCAGTGGGAGAGTTTGAACTCCCTGGATTTCCTACTGGAGCTCTGCTTAAAGCTGCAGGATCTGACTCCAGAGGCTGCTCTTAAATACAACAGAGTTTGAGCTGCTTGTAGCTCTGCCTTTGGGACAGGGAGTTTGTACTAGAAAGAGGTAGGCTGGGTGACTAAGAACAAGAGGCTGGGCATTCCCATCATTGAAGGGTTGTCAGATCATCATGAGAACATTGCCCGGTATGCCACTTAAAAGATGGGGCGGCAGGGAAGAGTAGGAATGAGACTGGCAAGGGGCTGAAGCAGCAGGGTTTGCGTGACCGGGCCAGCTGTGCAGGGAGCAGGAATGTCTCTGCCTTGTTCTCACAACTATTCTAGAGGACACTTGGGGGACGTTCAACTCACCAAGATCCAGCCAGGGGAGCAGACAGTGGAATCTCTCTTTAAAGGGCCCGAAGGCTCCTCCACATCAATACGGGCCCTGCTGAGCCTGCCTGAGAAACGTTCCTTGCTTTAGGGCTGTCCTGTGTAGGGCTTCATCAGCCCAGGGAGCAAAGGGCAGGTGGCATCCCCAACGATGCACAGGGGCAGGTCCACGTCTCCGGCCCTGAGAGTGCGGTCGGGGGAAAGAGCTGGGAGGCACCTTCTGGTAGAACCTGGAGCTGCAAAATACGCCGTCATCACGCGCCTTCTCTGAGAATGGACCCATGTCCTGAAGGGGACAGAAAGTGGCCTGAGAAGAGCTAGTGTAGCTGAGCAAGCAGTGCAGGTGCTTGTCTCCCTGGTGATCTAGTGGCTGGGATTCAGCACGGTCACTGCTGTGGCCTGGGTTCGATTCCCAGTCAGGTAAACCAGCCTTGTCATGAAACCTGCCTGGTCTTTGCCCTTCTCTATCACAGGGTGTGCCAGTGGGTTGAGGGAAGGAAGGTGGAGGTGCTGGGGTGCCAGAGGCAGGCTCTGGCTGGGAGACCTGCCAAGCACAATTCTCAGGCAGCTCCTTCCCTGCATGGGCAGCACAGATTGTATTCCTTGGTGAATAAGAGCTTGTTGGGATGTGCCAGGGCTTCAGCTGTGAAAAACAGAGGGCCCTGCAGCTCCTTCTCTCAGCTGTGTGTGGGGGGCAGGGGAAGCAGGGAATCTGCCTGAGGCTTCTTCGGTGGCTTCATGGGCTGGATCCAGTCCACTGGCCTATATTGCCCAGGCCTGGCTTAGAGGGAACCTTGGATGTGGGGGAGGGACGCTGTAGAAAGGCCAGTCTTGCCTTCCTGGGCAGGGCATGATGATGTCTATTTTGTGCAGCACGGCTGCCAAACATCCCAGATAGAGAATCACAGGCCAGAGAGGTCTGTATCCAGCAGCCAAAGTAGCTCAGTTGGCAGAGTATTATACTGAAGATCTAAAGGTCCCTGATTCAATCCCAGGCTTTAGCATGTGACAACATAGGGCAGGAACATATCTGCTGAGCTGGTATTATTCCTGTGTTTGATCCTTACCTTGCTGGTTATGGCCACAGCTTGGCCAAGTCAAGACCATCTGATTAGCCCTGTCCCTGACTTCTTCCTGTGAGTTGTTGCCTCCTTGATTAATGCCCACCCACTGCTGGCCCTAGATATAGAACAGTGGCTATGGGGATGTGTTTGGATAATCTCATGTGATCTTATCTGGGGCCTATAAACTAAGCAGGAGGGACAGGGCAATTTTTCTCCTTCTTCTGCAGAGAGGGAGCCAGCTCATTCCCGTGAGGCTGCATACAAATGGAGCATGGTCTGGAGAGGTGAAGCAGCTGAATGGAAAAAGCAAGGACAGTAGAGTACCAGCTACCAGCTGAGAACCTCAAGCACAGCACAGTGTGTTGTTCCCATAGAGTAAGGGGCAGGGTTCAGGAGTTTGAATTCTATAAGCTGAGTTCAAATCTCAGTGGGCCCTACTGGGGAAATGTTGGTTTGTATAAATCCTTGAATACTGATCTTCTTGCCTCTCTCACTCAGTTCTACTTTGTGCTTCTTCACTTTCTCAATGTAAGGACTTTGGAGAAAATTCTCAAACATCTGCTCCAGTTGCGCAATGGATCAGCACACAGTACTTATAAGGCAGTGTGCACAGGAGACATGCTGAGGCTGTGAATTCTAACGTCACCCAGAGCAGTGGTTTTCAGTCCCTACTGGGCTGTCCCCTTCCAGTGAGCCTTGTGGGAGCTGGGATTCCAGCTCAGAGGAGATTCAGTCTAAATTCCCCCTTCACAGATTATGGCCTCATCAGAGTGAATGCTGGGTGGCCAGGATCTAAGGCCAAGTGGCCCAGAAAGAGTTGGACCTTGGTCCTTCTTGCTTCCAGGGTCTTGTTGCCCATCTTCCCCCCGCCCCGCCCCAACCAATCAGCAGCTGTTGTCCCTTTCAGCCATTTGGTCAGCTCAGGCATGGAGGCAGGAAATGGGGCAAAGGAGCCAAACAAGCTGAGGGAGGCGGGAAATTCTGATCTCTGCATCTCCCCTATGTGAGGGTTTGTCTACTCGTCATTCCTCTTTTGAGAGACAAATGCAAATTCAGCTGAGTGAAATTGCAAATTAAATGGGGATTTGCATTATCACGTCTGGCCGCTATTTCAAAATGCGCTATTTAGAAAGAACAGGCGCTGTCTAGACGCAGTTATTTCAAAAGAAAACCCTTCTTTCAAAAGTACCCTTACTCCTTATAAAATGCGGTTTAAGGGTTATTTCTGAAGAAGGGTTTTCTCCCGAAATAAGCGTATCTCAACAGCATTTTGTATTTCAAAATACTTTATTTTGAAATACAAAACGCTGTTGATACGCTTATTTCATATTTAATACCATATTTTCAAAATAAAGTATTTTCAAATAGCACTGGTGTGTGAATATGCAAGTGAAGTGCAGCATATTTAAATCCCTCTTTCATTTTCAATTTCATGTGTCTACATTCACATCCCTGGCAGGTTCTCTGGGCGCTGACAGCCCCAGGGTATCACAAGGGCGTGTGGTGCTGGCTCTCCTGTCCCAGCAATTGCAGTCAGAGCCCTGCCTTGCCAGTGCCAGGCACAGCAGCCTCTGCACCCTCTCCAGGCTTGTGGTTTCCTTCTTCCCAATGCGCCTCCCCAGTCAGCCTTTTCCTGAACCATCAGTTTCATGGGTGGCCAGGGGAGGCCTCTTCTGTGTCCCAGAAGGATGCAGGAAAATATGAGCAAAAGCTACAGCAAGGTATCACTAGGATTTAAACCCAGGATCTCCTGCTTACAAGGTAAGTGCTTTAGCCAGCTAAGCCACGGTGCCCTGTCTGGCAATACCTCCAATACAGATACCCTTCTTGGCTATATTCCAAATATCAAGCTTTTCCAGGATATCTTTTGTATCTGTGAAAAACTCTGCCGTGTCCATTGAATGGGTCAACTTTTTGAGATCAGTTTCCAAAACAGTGGGCGTGTCCTTTCGGAAGGCCTGTATTCCTCATTTTATTAGGAATAAGGCTCTTCCCAAAGAGAAGATTTTCCCCACATTTGGGCCCGTGTAGATGGGCCAAATGTCAGAAAATCATCTTCTGGAAAAAAAAAAAAAAGTGTGTCCAAAACTGTTCTAATTTATGGTCCCAGACAACACCTTTCAATTCCAAAGTGCAGCCATTCCCCATCAGTCTGGGAGGGGTCTCAAGGCCTGTGCAGCCCAAGAAATGTGATTGGTAGCTCGTACCCACAATCTTTTTGTCAATTGCAGTGCAACCTAAGGATAACTTGCTAAGCACACACTACAGTCTGCCGCTCTACCAGCTGAGCTATCGAAGGTGCCTGAGTGTCACTGGTTTGTCCATGTTGGCCCATCTACAAGTGTCAGGGCAATTGCTCCCCCAGGTGGATGGCATCGCAGGCGAGGGGCAGAAGAACCCAGGAGCACAGGGGTGCTTCCCATGCAGAAGGACCCCTGAGCTAGATCCATTCATGTTACAGAAAAAGTAAAATAGTTGGCTGCTTCTCTTGTGTTTCAATTTCTCTTGGGGTGCAGGAGGAGCAGATCCACAAAAAACCAAACAGTTTGAGTGAATTTTGGGCCAGCCTCTCACTTGTGCTGCTCGCTCTCCCAGACAGATCCCAAGCCAGTAGCTCCACACCCAATGGATGGGTTAGCAGAGGCCAGGGGGCAATAGGCAGAGCCTGGCAGGTGCTGGGACCAGATCTGAGGGCATCAGGGGAAGGAGCAAGAAACACAAACTCAGCCCCCTGCATCTCTAGCTAGGCTGGTAGGTTTCATGGCCCCAGCTCATCTGAGCCAGCCGGATGAGAGACCGAACGCCAGTGGGCACCAGACACCCAGCAGAAAGCACAAAAATCTCTTCTCACCAGCCTGAGAACAAGAAATCTAAAGCAGGAGGGTTTTTCAACAACCAGCCTAGGAAAATCCCACTGACAGTTGAACTCAGGTTGCAAAGTTCAGAGCCCTGAGTGCTGCCCCTTGCAGCATGGGACAAACAGCTGATGTTTTTGGTGGGCACCTGGGACTCTCAGCTCTCAGGCTGCCTCTGCTCTCCTGGTTCCCTCCAGCTGCCCTATCCCAGCTGCTTGTTTATTTTTTGTTTTTACTTAAATACGAGCTCTAGTAGAAGCCGTGTGACACTCTCCCCTCCCCCATCACGGCATGGACAGGTCGCCACCTCCAACCAGACTCTGAAATGGCCCCCTGCATTTCCCCAGCCCCATGGGGCTGAGAGCAAAGAGATCCAAGGCCAGGCTGGAGCCAGGGGAAGCAGGAAGAATGCCAGTCTACACAGACCCTCTTTGCGCAAAAGCCTCTTGTGCAAAAACAGACCCCAACTAATTATGCAAATGAGCATGGCAATATGCTAATCAGTACTTCATTTGTATGAACTTTTGCAGAAGAGAGATGCAGTATGGAGATAGCCTAGGTGGTAGAGAGCCATGAAGTAACATACACTCAGGAAAAATCCCTGGGCTGCAATAAGAATAATTCACCAGCTCAGACGTGATTTCTAAACCCCCAAACAGGGAAAATAATAAAACCTGATGGACTAGGGAAACTACTCCCTACTTACACATTTCAGGGTGTCCAATCGTAGCCGACACAAGAGTGTGTGGCCTAAAGGATAAGGTGTCTGACTTTGGATCAAAAGATTAAGGGTGTGAGTCCCTTTGCAATTGTATTTACCTCCATTTGTGAGTGCTTGTGGGTCCTGCTATCTTTGGCCTGGAAAGGTCCTATGTAGCAATGTGGTTTTTCTGTAACCCTATTGGAAGGCCTGTAGGTATTCAGTAGGTCTAAACTGAAGCCTTCTTCTGCAGCCAGATAAAAGAGCAGCAGCAATTAGTTGTAAAGCCTGGAGTCACATGCTCATATTCTAGCTATATGACATTTAAATAGTGTTACACAAGGCTGGAGGGGGGGGGGGGTCTTATCCTAGTGGCACCCACTGTCACCAGGCAGGAAACAGATCTCATGGTGAGTAGAGAAAACTTAACAGCATTTTGTCTGGCAAAAGACTGATTACCAATAGTTGTGGCTGTGAAATCGACATTCTATGATTCTTGTCCTCACTTTCCTGTTGTTTGTCTGTGTGATCGCTGTCTGGTTTGGATCTTTTACTGTCTGCTGTATAATTGATTTTGCTAGGTGTAAATCAACTAAGGTGGTGGGGTTTGATTGGTTAAGTAATTCTGTTACAGTATGTTATGTTCGGTTAGTGAAATTATACTAAAAGAATTGGTTAAGGAAGAACTAAGCAGTATTGAGTTTCTCTATATAAACTGAGGTCCAAGAAGGAGACCAGCAAGAAGGAAAAGGGGAGAAGAGAAGAGAAAGGAAAGGAAGAGGAGAGAAGACCTTGAAGCAGAACTCACCTCCAAGGCAGCCTAAGACGAGAACAGCCAGAACTCCTCTGCACAGCTGTTGAAATGGTTTGCTGTGTGAATTCTATGGCAGGTGATGTTCGGACTGTGCACTGGAATTATTTACCAGCTTCCCTGGTCCTCCCTAATACATGCAGCTGTGGTGGCCGAGCAGTTAAGGCATTGGACTTGAAATCCAATAGGGTTTCCCTGTGCAGGTTCAAATCCTGCTCACAGTGAGGCCTATGTTTTGGCCATACCCCTTCCTAGGGCAACAAGGGCCTCTCTGAGTTACCAGCAGTGGGACTGTTAGGGTATGTCTAGACTACAGGGTTTTGTCGACATAGAGCGTCTAGACACATTCAGTTCTGTTGACAAAGCAAGCTGCTTTGTCGACAAAACCCTGTAGTCTAGACGCAACCCTACAGGCAATAACACCTTCTGTCGACAGAACTCTGTCGACAGAAGGTGCTATGCCTTGTAAAATGAGGTTTACCAGCATTGACAAAACTGCTGAGTTCTGTCGACGTTATGTCGACAGAACTCAGCGGTAGTGTAGACCCTGGTATAGTTTTGTTGAGAAAAGTCCACTTTTGTCGACAAAACTCAGTAGTCTAGACACACCCTTAGTGTTGACGTCTAATTAATTGCAGCATTAGTCCATGTCTTCACTCAGGTGGAGATTTCTGCTGCAATCCATCTCGGGGGTTACGTCTACACTGCAGGCTTTTTGCACAAAAACTTACAGAGCATCTATACTGCACGCATGTTCTTGCACAAGTAAATTTACAGTACAGCATCAGAAAACAGGTCTTCTTCCGTAAGAGTTATTCCTCTCCCCACGAGGAAAAATCCTTTTGTGCAAGAGCTCTTCCACAAGAGGGCAGTGTCGGCAGGCAACATTAATTTCTTGTGCAAGAAACCCCTATCTGAAATGGCTATCAGTGCTTTCTTGTGCAAGAGGGCGTCCACACTGCTATGAATGCCCTTGCGGAAAAGCACCTCTCTTGCACAAAAGCACATGGCAGTGTGGATGCTCTCTTGTGCAAGACCTTTTGCACAAGAACTATTCTGCAAAAGAGTTGTTGCACAAGAAGCCACTAGTGGATGCTCTACCTCGACTTAGATCCCCAGGAGGCACTGGGGAATAATGACTTTGAATGGCCTTGGGCAGGAGATATTTTGAAATAGCAGCAGTGGAGCATCCACACTATGGCTATTGCAAAATAGCTATTTCGGAAGAGGCATTATCCCTCATGCAGTGAGGTTTACAGATTTGGAACTAAGCCATGGCTGGCTTTTGAGGTGAGTGAGTAGAAAGAGAGAGGGGCCACTAGAGGCTCTTCGCCCTCTGGATGGCTCTGCTTGTGAAAAAAATAGGGACCCCACACCATTGGAGAACGTGGGTATCAATTTCAATGCCTCTCTCATACTAAGCGAGCCACTGACTAGGCTCCCTAACTTTAATCCAAGCCCCTTCCCTTCTGCCCCCCCTCTCACTCAGTTCCTCCAGTGCCTGGCTGGAACGGCTGCCCCACTGCCAGCCCTGCTGCTTGGCATGGTGCAGTCATGGGGCCAAGAGCAGGGGAATCCTCAGGTGTGGAGAGCAGCTGGGGGCTGGATGGGGGGCCTGGAGTGCAGGGGGCAGGAGAGAGGGATGGACCAGAGGATGTGTGGCTCGGGGGTGGAGACACAGCTTCTCCCAGGGTCCCCTCAGTGTATTATTCCCAGCATGATATATCAATTGCGGGACATATTAATGTGGCTTGGGGTTTTTTTTGGGGGGGGAGGAGGAGGTATCTTTTAACTGTGTTTTCAACAACAGGGTTTCATGTTGATAAGCTGAATTTCAGAAAACTGAAGATGTCCCTGACAGCGATAACAACCATGAAAAAATTGTACCAAAACACCAACATTGAGCCTGCCACTTGCAGAATCTAGTTTCATTTATAGATGTGGTACAAGAAGAAACAAATGACACCTAAAAAAAGATGGCCAGGCCCACTTTTGCCAGATGCTAAGCACTATAAATTAAAATTGAACACTCAGCAATTGGAGCAAAAATGGTGGAAGCAGAATGCAAGCCACAGTTCATTCGGCCATGCCAGAAAGGATGGAACTCTGTGTTCGTGGCTGTGGAGAGAATTCGGTGCATTCGGAATGAACAACAAAGGTCCATGAGAAATGTGTTCCCAGGACTCCAAATTAGTATGCAAGAAGCAGTTCTTCGCTTTATGCTATTCTTTTTGCTAAAAAACTCCCCCTGCTGATCATTCTGTATTTTTATTAACATTACTTATTGGTTGGTCAAAAGGCTGAATCTAGCAGAGCTGGTTTTATTGGCAGAATATGCCATGGTTATGGGCCCATTGGTGAAAGCACTAAATATTATCCAAGCACAGATAAGTACACTAATGGAATGGAGTGCAGCTGCGTAAATTATACCAGCATTAGGGGGTAGCAGAGATTTTTTTTTTCAGTTTATCCTGTACAGACTAACAGTCTGGTAGCACTTTATAGATTAACAAAATATATATGTGGTATCACGAGCTTTCATGGAAACAGTCCACTTCTTCAGATGACTGGAGTTTTGAGTTTAGGCTGTGCAGAGCCAAAATAAATAGGTCTGTACAGCCTAAACTTAAAACTCCGGTCAGCTGAAGTAGTGGGTTGTTCCCACGAAAGCTCATGATACCATCTATCTGTTTTGTTGTCTATAAAGTGTTACCAGACCATTTGTTGTTTTTTAAGTTTAAATTATACTTGATGGTTTCAAAACTGCAAAGGAACAGGATGCCCGCTTGAGGCCACTGGTAGATGCACTTCAGTGCACCATTCAGAAATGTTTTGGTGAAATAATTAAGGACCTGGAGCTAATAGCAACTGACATCTTGATGCCAAATATTAGGACCACTTGGAACACGCATGAAACTGGGATTAGAAAAGGTAAGACTGTCATTTTAGACAAATGAAACTAAAAAGAAGCTTGATCGGTATTTGGCATCTTCAGAAGAGACCATGGAGCTGCTGCACTCTTTTTCTAGAATTAGGGAGCTGTGCACCAGGGCCAACAGACCTCTGTCTCCATCAGCTGCCTGTGAGAGATTCTTCCATGTGATGGACTCATTTTTTCAGAGACAAGCAAGGATTGGTACATTTGAAAAAAGAAGCTCTTATGGTTGAACAAACATTTTGGAAATTAATCATGACAACGGAAAAATGCACACCGTGAATGTGGACAAAATAAATACATTTCTGTAATCTGACTTGTATTTAATTTGGTCCCTCTTCATCTTTATAAATGAAGGCAGTGAGTATCGTTAAATTCCATCATTGAAAAATGTATAGTATAGGTGTGCATATAATACAGATTTATATTATAAGTGTTTATATAGCACGTGTTTGTGTGTGTTAGTGGTGACCTGCAAGAACTCGGGTGGTTAAGCATAGGGTTCCATAGGACAAGTAATTTTTACTTTTGCATACTTAAGTACAATTAAGATAGGATACTTTTGTACTTTCACTGAAGTAGTTTTACAGAAGATTACTTTGATTTTTACTTACATTTGTTTCGAAGTAGCAGGACTTTGAGTTGCATTGCACAGAGTAGTGACAGTACAAGGCATTGCATTTGCACAGAGGAAAACTATGAAAATGAGTCGCAGAGACGGGAGAGCAATTCTGTGAGTCCCGGGAATAAGACAAGAGAAAAGCGATGAGACTCTGTCCTGTCTTTAGCTCCCTTTTTATATTTTAAACATCTTTCAAATGCAGCAGCACAAACACACAACTCGAGTGGGCCGGGCGGGGGGGGGGGGGGGGGTCTGCAGCCTCCTGAGCCTGCCCAGCGCCTCCCAGGTGAATAAGGGATTAAAATAAATGTTGAAGCAAATACAAAGGCCCCTGGCCAGGACCACTCTCTGACTCGCGCCTCATCCCCCTGGGGAAGCTGCTTTAACAGCCCTGTCCCCCGCACTGGGGCTTTGCTCTCGGTGTTGCAGATTTTACCTGGCACCCCTCCCCCCACCAGACCTGAGTCTGCCCCGACCACCCCCCCCAGCCCCGCCTCCTGCCTCCCCGTCGGGACACTCACAGCGCGCGGGCAGAGACACGGGCAAAGGCTGCGCCAGAAACGCTGCACATGCAGTGACCAGGCAGGAGCCCACAGTGGCACCGCCTCTCAGGTGAGCATCCCCCGTCCCCCTCCGCCCCGGGTCCAACCAGACGCGCTGGGCAGAATCCAGGACTGGCCCACCTGGGCATCCCTCGACCATGCCGCCGCCGCAGCCTCCCCGCCCGCGCAGCCACGTGGGGCCCAGAGCGAACCCTGCAACCCCAGCAGCGCGCGCCGGCCCCGCCCACCTCGGGACACGCCCCCGCTCCCAGCCCGGCAGGGAGGGAATCCCCCGGGTCGCTACACGCGCTGCAAAAGCCCCGCCCCACCTGCGAGCCGGCCCGGGCTCCGAGAAGCGGAAGTAGCCTCTGGCCCGGGGCGTGGCCAAGCAGCGCCCGGTCTGAGCTACGACCTGGCGCTGGAGTCACGGGCCTGCTGCGCATGCGCGGTCTGACGGGCCATTCTACTCCGCCGCAGTCGGGTTTTCGGCTCACGGGCAGGGAAAGGGACCAGACTGCGCCGCGGTTACTGCGCATGCGCCGTGCTCCCTGAGCCGGGAGCCGTTGTGAGGGGCCGTTGGGGCCGTTACTTGCTGCGGGGCTGTGACCCGCCGTCCTGCGCTGCTGGTGGGTCCGGCGCTGGGTATCGGGGAGCTCCCGCTAGGGTCCCTTGGGCTTGGCGCTTCCTGATGCTCGCGCTGGCCTGGCGGCAGGTCTCAGTGGCCCAGGGACTCTCTCCTGTGAGCTGTGACCCCCTCCAGCGGTCTTGGGATCACAAGCTCCCTGTCATCTTGCAACAGGGGCAGGTCTGTTCTGTAAAAGCTGCCCTGGAAACCAGGGAGATTTGAACCCACAATCTTTAAATGGCTGGTCTGGCTTATACTGATGGCTACAGCTTAGAAATCCAACACCCTTTCCATTGCACTGCAGCTCACAGCACCAGTCATCTCTTCTCTCTGCTTTGCAGCAGGGCAATTGCTGGGGTAGAATAAAGGGAAAAGCTGAGCCAGAGGAACACACGCTCCCCGTCCCACACTCAGACCCCCCCCCCCCCCCCCCGCCCCCTGCCCAGAGCCTCAGCCGTGGCTTAACCCTGGTTTCAGAACAGCGAGGCCAATGCAAACAGCCCCATGGCAGACAGGTAGTGAGAGCTTCAGTGGGTGGGGCGGGGAGCTGGGGGCAGATCTTGGCTCTAACTCTCTGAGTGACCTTGGCCTCTTTAGTGAATGGCTCCCTGGCCCTGTCTGTACAGCAGGGACAGCAACACTCACAGCCCCACAGAAGGATGCTGGTTTGACGCTTCACCCCACAGCCCAGCAATGAGCCCCCCAACTTCCCCTGTGCTCTGGGATCCAAGTTTGCCGTGTGAATTCTGTGGGGCAGGTGCCATCAGGCCTGGGCACTGGGATTATTTACCAATTTACCTGGCCCTCTGACACTGCTAAGATCAGGGCTGAGTGGTTCAGGTTTTTGATTAGAAACCAATAGACTAAGCAGGTCCACAAAATCCACTAGTTCTGCAGCCCGAGAAAAGTAAATGTGAACCTCAGTCCTGCCTGTCCCTCCCCTCACGCCATGGGGGCTGGAACGCCAGAGGCCTGAGGTGTCTTAGTTGGGGGCCACATCAGAGAGGGCTGAGGGCCTTTAGAAGAGGTTTTTTGTTTCTCACTTTTGTGCTCCCCGATTTTTCTGCGGGTCAGTGGCCCCCGACCCACAAAAGGTTCCCTACCCCTGCCATAAATAAAGCAACATTAAAACCTTGTGTGCTGGCCGTAATGTTTTCCTTTCTTTAAAATGAAGTTTGATCAACTAACATGAGACAGTTCAAATGCTTAAACTGTTTATTTAAATTAAACTGTTCTCCCCAGCTGCAGCCCTAGCAAAATGGCTGGGGTGTGATTATGTCATTAGTGGCGAGTGTCCATTAGTAACCAAGAGTCCATGGAAAGGTTTGGGGAGGGCAGGGGCTCAGCAAAGGGGTGGGGTCTTGGGGAAGGGACGGGATAGATCCTGATATTTAAAAGGTGACCTTGGGGGCATGTGGCCTCCTGAGCAGCTTTTGATGTTCCCTGCTTGAGCCCCAGAACCAGCCCTGAGTGACGGGGGCAGGGAGAGCAGCTCACACATGCCAAGGGGCTGGCCAGGGGCAGGACATGAGCCCTGGGAGGCAGCAGTGACATCACAAGGGCCTTTTGCAGCACCTCAGCTCATTGGTTGAGAGGCAGTGACCTCACAGAGGGGCCATGGCAACAGCCAGGTGGGACAGGCTGCAGGGCATCTCAGAGACCCCCATGGCCTGGCTGCCTGGAGTCTCCTTTGTGCCCCTAATGTGGGGTTCTGGTCTGTGGAGAGGTTTGAACTCGAACCCCCCTCCCGACACACCCACTTCTTTCCCCACACGGAACGGCCCCATTTCCATCTCTCCAGGGACAGGAGAAGGGCTCTGGCCTGTTCTCTTTAAAATGCTCAGCCTGTTTCATTTTCTGCAGGAACTAGTGGGATCCATGCGCCCTGTTCCCCAGTGACAAGTGTGTGTCCTCTTCCCCCCATTCCACAGACACAGCAGGCCAGGGGGTTGTGAACCTGCAGTGGCCCCTTCCTACTTGGCCTCCCACAAAGCTGGGGTGAAAAATTACTGAACCCCAGCCCTCGTGGGCCAAGCCATGGCAGAGGTAGCAGGATTCACTCCCACCTTCTCCTGCCTGTGCCCTGGTGCTGAGGGGCCGGCCCCTTTCCTGCTGCCCCAACTCTTATTCCCACAATGCACTTTGTGCAGGGGCTGTTGGTCTTTGTGCCAATGTGCATGACTGGGACCCAGGACCCTTCCCCCAATCCCCCCTCTAACCCGCTCACACTGTCTAGCTGCCTCCAGCAGGGGCTGAGCTCAGGGGCCGAGCGGGTGACCTGCTCTTCAGCTATGATGGCATCAGGCCCTTCCCGCCTGCCTGCTCAGTCTGGAGATGGAGCTCCAGTGGGCCTCAGACACCCAGCAAGAGGAACAAAATTTTCTGTGTTGAACCTCAGTGCATGGAAGTTGAAGCACCTGAAACTTGTACCAATCTGCTCGGCCCCAGCAGGTCCCACTGAGATTTGAACTCAGATTGTAGAATTCAGAGTCCTGAGTGCTGCCCCTTACACCATGGGACCTGTGGTGGGAAAGTGGAGTGGGCACCTCTGACTCTCAGCTCTCAGGCTGGCCTCTGCTCTCCTGGCTCCCTCCAGCTGCTTCATCTCCCAGGACTCCCTGCCCTGCCCCAGCTCTGCTGCTTTCAGGGCAAATCCCTTGTTAGGACCAGTCACACGCTGGGGTCAGTGAGGGTCCCTCCCACCTGAGATGTGAGTCACACAAAAGCCTCGTTTCCTGCTCCGTTCCCAACACTGGATACAAACACACGGTTGCTCTGGGGGTGAAACAAGTGCCCCCTTAAAAAGCTCATCAATTGAAATGAAACTTTTACATCTCCAGGTGTGTCACACTTTGGATTTCTATTGAACAGGGATTCTTCAAATGACCACAAACCCCTCACATGCTCTAGTGCCAATGCACATAAACCAGACAAACCCGTCCCTCAGCTGGAACCAATTCAAACCGGCTCTGTGTGTGTGTCTGGTTTCTGTTTCCATCCATTCAACAAGGGTGTGATCTGATCTGGATGCCCATTGGCTAGTCCTTACTCTCCTTTGGCCGTGTCCTGCAGAAGAACAAGGACGTGGGGATGAATGGCCACAATCGATCTTACAGCGTTTGATTTAGCAAGTCCAACTAAGACTCACTAAATCAAACCCAGAGGCCACCCGCACCAGCTTCCAGCACTTCTGCTCTTTGCCCCCTTTGGCCTCCTGCTGTGGGGACATGGCCAACTCCAGCTACGTAGGGAGGGATGGCAGGGAGAGCAGACACATTGACCAGGCACCACTGGGGGCTGCCTCCCTCACCTCCCCCATACCCAGCAGCTGCTTGACCAGCTTAGTCATGGGGCTGCTCTCTGGGACTTCTCTCCCAGCTCCTCCACCTGTTGCCATTGCCCATCCCAAGGGAGGGGGGACGAGAGTCACTCTCCACAGTTGCAGGAGCTGCAGAGGTTGCACTTGCAGGGTCTCTGGGCACTGAAACCCCCAGGGAATCACAAGGGCACTTGGCACTGGCTCACCTGTCCCAGCAATTGCAGTCAGAGCCCTGCCTGCCAGTGCCAGGCAAAGCAACCTCTGCACCTGCTCCAGGCTTGTGGTTTCTTTCTTTCCAATGTTCCTCCCCAATCAGCCTTTTCCTGAACCAGCAGTTCCATGGGTGGCCAGGGGAGGCCTCTTCTGTGTCCCAGAAGGAAATAGAAAAATGTGAGCAGAATCTACAAGATGGTACCAGTGCGAGTTGAACCCAAGATTTCTTACTTGTAGCACAAGTATCGTAGCCAGCTAAGCCAGGAGGACCTAGGAAAATATGAGCTGCCACCGCACATGAAGCCCTCGCCGATGCCAGAGCCACTCCCTGTGCTCAGCAGCCAGCTGCTAGCATGTGCAGGCTGGGATGCTGTGCGCAGGCAGCCTGCACGTGCAGGATATGATGTAGTGCGCTGTGAGCAGAATGGCCCCATTCCCACCTCCCTTCCCGCGCTGATCCAGTGGTCGAAAGGGGCTGTGGCTGCTGCTGACTGGGCAGAAGCTGGGCGGCAAGATGCTGGGAGCAAGAGATTCCTTATGCTCACAACTATTCTGGAGGCCACCGCAGGCCACAACTATTCTGGAGGCCACAACTATTCTGGATGCCACCGCAGGCCACCCCCACTTGGGGGATGTTGGACTTGCCAAGGTCCAGCCAGAGGAGGGGCTGGGGTGCCAGAGGCAGGCTCTGGCTGGGAGACTCACCTGGCTGAGCCCTGGCCAACAGCCCAGCACATTTCTCAGACAGCTGCTTCTCTGCACAGGCTGCAGGTGTCAAGTGCCTGGGGGAATAAGAGCCTGAGTGGAGGGGGGAGGGCTTCAGGCAGGCAGCTCCCATTGGCATTGGAAACAGTCCAGAAAAGCACAACAAAAATGATGAAAGTTTGGACCAGCTGCCATATGAGGAGAGATTGGGACTTTTCACCTTAGAAAAGTGGAGACAAGGGGAGATAAGATAGAGGTCTATACATCATGGCTGTTGTTGAGACTGTAAATAAGGAAAGGGATTGTTCTTGTTCCCATAATAGAAGAACTAAGAGTGCGCCATGATATTAGCAGGTTGAAAACAAACAAAAGGAAGAATTTCTTCACACAAGCGCAGTCAACCTGTGGAACTCCTTGCTAGAGGATGTTGTGAAGACCAGGACTATAAGGGCATGTCTATATTTGGAAACTATTTTGAAATTGCTTAAATTGACTTAATAACTTCCAGTCTAAGAAAATAGAAACAGCATGTCCTCAGTATGGGGAAGCCTCAGAATTAGTCCGAGGCAGGCTCTGTTAATGTTCCTTCCTGGGGGCATGGAATTAAAAACAGAGAAGCAAGGCTGGGAGCAGCTGAAGCCAAGAGCCCTGTTCTACTGTGTCAACAATCTCTGAGGTGGCATGAAATCCCCTTTCCAGTTTCTAACCCTGAAATACCATCAGCTTTATGACATCATTCTTGGCCTCTTGATTCAGCCTTTGAACTCTGACTGCAGATGTTTGCTTACCAGAGATGGAGAGATGCCAAAAGAGACTAAGCCATAAATCGGCAAAGGATTCTGCCAAAGCCTGGGATTGAAACAGGGACCTTTAGATCTTCAGTCTAACACTCTCCCCACTGAGCAACTTCAGCAACTGCTTCAAAGACTCTGAAGCTGCCACTTCTCTCAGGCATGTTTTTCTCCACAGCAGTATACAAGAGAGATGCTGCTGCCAGTGGCCCTGAAAGGCAAGATGAGCTTTGCCTGCCCCCCCTCAGACTGACTTGCACTTGGCCCCACTCCTGCCTCTCTCCCTGGGGTGTCCTAGTGACTGAAAGGGACTTTAGCTGCCAATGGGGGGGAAGCAGATGGGCGGGGGGCCGTGTTCCTGTGAGATTTTCCATCCATGGGTGGAGTGAGTTTCATAATGTGCACCACTAGTGAGGTCGTTTGCGCTTATGCGGATGTGTGCTACTGTGGTACCCACCAGTTACTCACAAACAGCTTAGCTAAATATAGTTTCATAATTTTATAGAAGAAAAAATACTGAAAAAAGGGATAATTAACAAGACCATTAACACTGCAATACATTCCGTAGCCATTCGGTATCTTACACTGATCTGTTCCCTTGAGGCATAAAACACAATTGTCCATCTTCTTGATTTAGCAAACGAGCTATGATGATTCATATCACTACATGAAATGAAATAGTTGTTACACTTTATGATGGAACTGAAATATTCTGTTATTTAATGGGCTCAGTTCAGAGTGCTGTTTGTGTACGTCTACATTTGCTCCCTACTTCGGACTAGGGATGCAAATGTAGGCAACTGAAATTGCTAATGAAGCAGGGATTTTAATGTCCCATGCTTCATTAGCAAGATCTCGCCCGGCGCACTAGACCAAATCACACCTGATTTGAACCAGGAAGTGTGTACCGGGACGCGGTAGTTCGAACCAAAGCCCTTGGTTCAAACTAACGTTACGCCTCATTTTTTGTGTAAAAGGTGTTGTCCTGGACCATAAACCGAGCAACCCTGTCTGGGGAGGGCACCATGGCTCAGCTGGCTAAAGCACCTGCCTTGTGAACAGGAGATCCTGGATGCAACTCGCAGTGGTGCCTTGTTGTAGCCTTTGCTCACGTTTTCCTAGGTCCATCTGGGACACAGAAGAGGCCTCCCCTGGCCACCCATGGAACTGCTGGTTCAGGAAAAGGCTGATTGGGGAGGAGTCAACCACAAGCCTGGAGTGGCTGCAGAGGCCACTGTGACTGGCAAGGCAGTGGGAGAGTTTGAACTCCCTGGATTTCATACCGGAGCTCTGCTTAAAGCTGCAGGATCTGACTCCAGAGGCTGCTCTTAAATGCAACAGAGTTTGAGCTGCTTGCAGCTCTGCCTTTGGGACAGGGAGTTCGTACTAGAAAGAGGCAGGCTCTGCAGGGGCGGATGAGAGTGCCGCGGGGCTCCGGGCAGCAAAATTTCGCAGGGCCCCCTCTTTGACACAGCGCATGCACTGTGGTGCCAAGGCGCATGCGTAGGGCCTTGGGAAGCGTGGGGCCCAGGGCAGCTGCCCCGCTCGCCCTGCCCTAAATCCGCCGCTGAGGCTCGGTGACTAAGAACAAAAGGGTGGGCATTCCCGTGATTGAAGGGTTGTTAGATCATCATGAGAACGTTGCCTCGTACGCCACTTAAAAGATGGGGCAGCAGAGAAGAGTAGGAATGAGACTGGCAGGGGGCTGAAGCAGCAGGGTTGGAGTGACCAGGCCAGCTGTGCAGGGAGCAGGAATGTCTCCGCCTTGTTCTCATAACTATTCTGGAGGACACTTGGGGGACGTTTGACTCACCAAGGTCCAGCAAGGGGAGCAGACAGCGGAACCTCCCTTTAAGGGGCCCGAAGGCGCCTCCACACCAATGTGGGCCCTGCTGAGCCTGCCTGGGAAATAAATGTTCCTGGCTTTAGGGCTGTCCTGTGTAGGGCTTCATCAGCTCAGGGAGCAAAGGGCAGGCACATCCCCCACGGTGCACAGGGGCAGGGCCACGTCTCTGTCCCTGAGAGTGCGGTCGGGGGAAAGAGCTGGAAGGCATCTTCTGGTAGAGTCTGGAGCTACAAAATATGCCTGCATCACACGCCTTCGCAGAGAATGGACCATGTCCTGAAGGGGAGTGAAAGTGGCCTGAGAAGAGCTAGTGCAGCTGAGCAGAGAGCTCAGGTTTTTGTCTCCCTGGTGGTCTAGTGTTTAGGATTCAGCACTTTCACTGCTGCAGCCTGGGTTTGATTCCCAGTCAGGGAAACCAGCCTCTTCTGTAGTCATGAAATTTGCAAAGTCTTTGCCCTTTTCCATCATCAGGAGTGCCAGCAGCCTGAAGGAAGGGAGGAGCTGGGGTGCCAGAGTGGTAGTGAAAATCTAAAGGTCCCTGGTTCAATCCCAGGCTTTGGCAGGTGCTAACATATGGCAAGAACTTCCATGGTGTTACTCCTATGTTTAATCCTTGCCTCACCCTTTTTGGCCACAGCTTGGCATTGACAAATCAAGATCATCTCATTAGCCCCGCCCCTGACTTCTTCCTGTGAGTCGCTGCCTCCTTGACCACTGCCCACCCAGTGCTGGCCCTAGATATGGAACAGGGCTGTGGGCTGATGGGGATGTGTTTGGATAATCTCATGTGACCTTACCTGGGGCCAGCCAGCTAAGCAGGAGGAACATGGCAATGTTTCTCCTTCCTCTGCCGGAGAGGGAGCCAGCTCATTGCCATGAGCCCACATGCAGTTGGAGCAGGGTCTGGAGAGGTGACGCAGCTGAACGGAAAAAGCAAGGAGAGCAGCGTTTCAGCTACCAGCTGAGAACCTCAAGCACAGAGCCGTGTGATAGTCCCATAGGCTACGTCTAGACTGGCATGATTTTCCGGAAATGCTTTTAATGGAAAAATTTTCCGTTAAAAGCATTTTCGGAAAAGAGCATCTAGATCGGCATGGACGCTTTTCTGCAAAAGCACTTTTTGTGGAAAAGCATCCATGGACAATCTAGACGTGCTTTTCTGCAAAAAAGCCCCGATTGCCATTTTTGCGATCCGGGCTTTTTTGCGGAAAACAAATCTCTGCTGTCTACACTGGCCCTTTTGCACAAAAGTTTTGCACAAAAGGGACTTTTGCCCAAAGGGGAGCAGCACAGTATTTCCACAAAAAGCACTGATTTCTTACAGTAGGAAGTCAGTGCTTTTGCAGAAATTCAAGCGGCCAGTGTAGACAGCTGGCAAGTTTTTCTGGAAAAGCGGCTGATTTTCCAAAAAAAATGGCTAGTCTAGACACAGCCATAGTGTAAGGGGTCAGGAGTTTGAATCTTACAAGCTGAGTTCAAATCTCAATGGGACCTGCTGGGGAATTGTTGTTTTGTGTAAATCCTTGAGAATTGATCTTCTTGCCCCTCTGACTCAATTCTACTTTGTGCTTCTTCACTTTCTCAATGTAAGGACTTTGGAGAAAACTTTCAAACATCTGCTCCAGTGGCACAATGGGTCAGTGCACGGTATTTATAAAGCAGTGTGAATAGGAGACATGCTGAGGTTGTGAATTCAAACCTCCCCTGGAGCAGTGGTTTTCAGTCCCTACTGGGCTTCCCCTTTCCACTGACTGCTGTGGGAGCTGGGATTCCAGCTCAGAGGAGCCTGTCAGTCAAAATTCCCCCTTCAGACTCACCAGACTGAACGGTGGGTGGCCAGGGAAGGCCCTTCTTGCTTCCAGGGTCTTGTTGCTGGTCTTCTCCCCCCACCCCCTACCCATCAGCAGCTGCTGTCCCTTTCAGCCATTTGGTCAGCTCAGGCAGGGAGGCAGGAAATGGGCAAAGTAGTCAGACAAGCTGTGGCAGGCAGGGAAATTCTGATCTCTGCATATCCCCTATGTGAGGGTTTGTCTACACACCATTCCTCTTTCCAGAGAGCAATGCAAATTCAGCTGAGTGACATTGCAAATGAAGCGGAGATTTGCATAATCATGTCTGGCTGCTATTTCAAAATATGCTATTTTGAACTAACAGGTGCTGTCTAGGCAGTTCTTTGGAAAGAAAACCCTTCTTTCAAAATCACCCTTACTCCTTATGAAATGAGGTTTAAGGGTTAGTTCTGACGAAGGGTTTTCTCCCGCAATAAGCGCATCTCAACCGCGTTTTGTATTTCAAAATAAAGTATTTTGAAGTAGCACCAGTCAGTGAATATGCAAATGAAGTGCAGGATATTTAAATCCCAGCTTCATTTCCAATGTTGAGTGTCTACATTTGCATCCCTCGCAGATTCTCCAGGCAGTGACACCCCAAGGAAATGACAAGGGCATGTGGAGCTGGAGCTGGCTTTTCTGTCCCAGCAATTGGAGGCAGAGCCCTGCCTTGCCAGCACCTGTCACAGCAGCAGCTACACCCCCTCCAGGCTTGTGGTTTCTTTCTTCCCAATGCACCTCCCCAATCAGCCTTTTCCTGAGCCAGCAGTTTCATGGGTGGCCACAGGAGGCCACTTCTATGTCCCAGAAGCACAGAGGAAAACATGAGCAAAGGCTACAACAAGGCACCACTGGGATGAGAACCCACAATCTCCTGCTTACAAGGCAGGCGCTTTAACCAGGTAAGCCATGATGCCCTCCTTAGTGATAATGCCACTAGGGAGCTTTTCCAGGATAGCTTTTGTATCTGTAAAAAACTCTGCTGCGTTCACGGAATGGGTTGACTCTTTTAGATCAGTTTCCAAAAAAGTGGGCGTGTTCTTTCAGAAGGCCTGTATTCCTCATTGTATTAGGAATAAGGCTCTTCCCAAAGAGAAGGTTTTCCCATTTGGGCCCGTGTAGATGGACCAAATGTCAGAAAAGCCTCTTCTGAAAAAAGAAAAGTGTCTCCAAAACTGTTCCAATGCATGGTCCCAGGCAACACCTTTGAATTCCAAGTTGCAGCCATTCCCCATTTCCCTCCAGCCTTGGAGGGGTCTCAAGGCCTGTGCAGCCAAGAAATGGGATTGACAGCTCATACCCACAAACTTTTTGTCAATTGCAGAGCAACCTAAGGATTACTTGCCAAGCAGGCATTACAGGCCAAGGTCAGGCTGAAGCCAGGGGAAGCAGGAGGCAGGGAGATCCCCAGTCGACACAACTCCTCTTTGCGCAAAAGCCTCTTGTGCAAAAACGAACCCCAATTAATTATGCAAGGAAAATCCCTGGACTGCAATGCTTAGTTACACACAATAAGAATAATCCACCAGCTCAGACGTGATTTCTAAACCCCCAAACAAGGAAAATAATAAAATCTGATAGACTAGGTAGTCCCCATAGGCTTCGCCCGCACCATGCTCAGGGCCTGGAGATTTTCTGTCAGTTTGCCAGACCAAGTAACTAGCCCCCCGCTGCTCTGGAGTCTCTGCCTCTCATGGGCCTTCTCATCCTCAGGCTCCGCTTTGTCTCCAGACAGACTCTGCTCTGCTACAGCCACCTCCCTCTGTCTGTTACTTCTAGAGCAAAATGCTTCCCTTCATTCTGACTTTGTACCCCTAGGCTTTTAGCACTCAGACCTGCACCTAACACCAGCATTTGCTAGTGAGAGGTCTGAACAGCTTCTGTAGAGAGAGGGAGACAGCCACTGTGGAGCATCTTTGCCAACTGTCTCAAGAAGCAGAGGAATGTAAATTCTTTGTCAGTGAGAGGAAACTGTCACCCCAGGTGGGAGAGTGCCAGAGACAGAAATTCACCTTCTAAATGTTCCTTCTTCAACTTTTAGCTCCTGATTAAGCCCCTTTGAAGAAGCCAGATACACAGGAAGGGCTGATCACACCCCTCTGAAAATCAGCTTTCCATGGGTATCGGTAGCTGGCTACGAATCATGAGCCTTGACATCTCGTCTCCCTCCCAAAACCAGGGAAGTGTCTCCCACTGCTGCAGCCTCCTGAGGCTCTATGGCCGTGTCTGTAGAGCAGGGACAGCAACACTCACAGCCCCACAGGAGAGCTCCTGGCCTAGCAATGTGGCCCCCTGAGCAGCCTCTGATGTTCCCTGCTTGAGCCCCAGAACCAGCCCTGAGTGACGGGGGCAGAAGGGGAGCAGCTCACACATGCCAAGGGGCTGGCCAGGGGCAGGACATGAGCCTGCAAGGCAGCAGTGACATCACAAGGGCCTTGCGCAGCACCTCAGCTCATTGGTTGGGAGGCAGTGACCTCACAGAGGGACCATGGCAACTGCCAGGTGGGACAGGCAGCAGGGCTGGGGCATCTCAGAGACCCCCATGGCCTGGCTGCCTGGAATCTCCTTTGTGAGGTTTCCCCTTGAGGGCAGAAGGGATTGAGGGTCCCATCTGGGAGTGTCTCTGTGGAGATTTCCCCTTTCCCCAGGCTGCAGTGGGAGGGGCTGGGGCAGGCAGGGGTAACAGGAGGGGCTGGCACTGAACTTCTGGGAGAAGCAAGAGGAACGGCTGCAAACACACAATGAGATTGGGATTTGAACCCCTGTGTGCAGAGCACAATAGATTAGCAGTCCATCGCCTTAGCCACATCTGAGCTGAGAGAGCTTGTTTCAAACTATCCAAAGCCAGCACTGCAGGGAACCTTTGTGCCACTTGCTGGCTGGCCGGGGACACCCAGGGCTGGAAGGTTTTCCCTTTTCACAATGTTCCCTGGGCTTTTGTACAAAGCTCAGTGCTGGTAACAAACCCAAACACCCCTTGGCTACATTTACCCTGCAGGCTATTACACAAGAACTGTTTTGTGCAGGAGTTCTTGCACAAAATGTCTTGTGCAAGAGCACGTCCATACTGCCCTGTCTTCTGATGCCGTACTGTTAATCTCCTTGCGCAAGACTAGGAGGGCGGTATGGATGCTCTGAGGATTCTTGCGCAAGAACAGCCATTCTTGAGCATGAGCCCTCCGGTGTAAACATAGCCTTTGTGTGTTAGGCAAATGTGAGAACCACTACGCCACAGAAACACCTATAAATCCATTTTCTGATGGACTTAAACTTGGACAAATATTCCACAAGGTTCTCCAATACTCCAATAGGTTCCTGGCCTCACTCATCTCTCTTCCCCAGGGTGGCACCAAGACTCTTGGTCACTGAGGGCAAAAAAAAGACTTGTCAGGCAGTGGTGAACACTTGGCTCCTGATGCCCTGTAATGGGGTGTGAGAAGGCTTTTTGGCACCCAGTGTGGCTAGCTCCGTTGGTAGAGCATGAGACTCTTAATCTCAGGGTCATGGGTTCAAGCCCTATGCTGGGCAATGCCCTTCTTCAAGTCACATTCTCAGTTTGCAAGCAATTCACTCTCAGCTTTCACCAGGGTTTTAGAAAGAAAAAGTGTAGTCCTGGGTTTCAGCTTTAGGAGAACCAGAGAGAGAACAAACTGCAACTTCCATCTCCTGAGGAGAAGGGAAGAGGATTTTCTTCTCCTCAGTTCCAGCCACATCAACCCAGGGAGGAGAAAAAATAACCCTCTGGCTGCTGATTGTCCCCTGTCAGCTTCTGTAGCTTCACCTCCTGCCACAGCAGCTCCAGCTTTGAGCTCCAAATCTCAAGGGGCTGGTGAGGAAATGAGGAGCTGGCAGCTCGGGTTAGTGGCTTCCCTGAGAACAAGAGGTGGAGTGTTCACAAGGTGCATTCCCTTCCCCCGCAGAGCAGGGTGTTAGAAAGAGCCAGGAACAGAACAGTCAGACAAGTGCCATGTATGCCAGAGTGTGTTCCATCCCCATTGAGTTATGTTTCTGTGGTGCAGTGATTATCACATTTGTATAACATGCAAAAGGTCCCTGGTTCAAAACCAGGCAAAAACACAGGTTTTGCTCTTATTGCTGCTCCCCTGGGTGCCCAGATATGTAAAGCTGCTGCTGACCAGCCTGTAACTGGGATGAGCCCAACTCCCCACGTGACAAAGGGGGAACAGAACAGTCAGCCAAGCTCCCCCCCCCCCCCCCACTGCCCACCAATGTGTGTTTCTGTGGTATAGTGGTCATCATGGTTACCTAATATGCAAAAGGTCTCTAGTTCAAAGCCAGGTAGAAACCCAGGGTCTTCTTTTATTGCAGCTCCCCTTGGTGGCCAGGTAAGTGCAGTTCCTGCTGCCAGGCCTGTGCCTGAGATGAGCCCAAATCCCATGTGACAGGGGAGTGACATCAGCTGAGAATGCCCCTTGGTGCCAGCCTGGGGAAGCCAGATTGGTCAGGCTGGAGGCTTGTGGCTTGGCCTCCCCTGCCCTTGGAGGCTGGCGTATGGGGCTGGCTCTTCCCGCTGTCTCCCTTGTGTGACTGGCCCAAAGAGGAAATGAGGCAGGAATGGGGCAGAGGAGGGAAGCCAAATTGAGGGGGGCAGGGCACGAGCTCAGCACCTCTGTGGGATTCAGTGGGGTGAGCAGAGCCCCTCCCCTCCGTTCTGCCAAAGCCTTTGGGGTGGGGCTGACTGTGGGGAGGCAGAGTCCTGTGCCTGTCCCAGGGAATCCCAGGGATGCTCCTTGCAGCCAAGGAGAAGAAGTCGGAAGGAAAACAAGTAAAGCAGGTCCCCGTGGGCATGACCTGGGGCACCAGTTTGGCCCAGTTGAGTGAGGGGTGGTTGGTTCAGGTCCCATGGTGTCAAGGGCAGTGCTCAGGACTCTGAATCCTGCAATCTGAGGCCCCATTCCTGCCTCCCTTCCCGGGCTGACCCAGTGGCTGAAAGGGGCTGCGGCTGCTGCTGACAGGGAAGAAGCTGGGAGGCAAGAGATTCTGGCTGCCTTTTGACCCTGGGTCTCAGTGCGCCATGTCAACTGCCAGCCACCTTGACCAAACCTCAAACCAGCTGGACGAGCCAGCCCACATCACAGTGAGTCACTAGTGGCCCCATCAGAGAAGAGCCCTTGGCAGCTGCAGAGACATCCTAGCATCTAGTTGAGGCTGACTAGCTCAGTTGGTGAGAGTGTGGTGCTAATAACACTAAGGTCATGGGTTCAATCCCTATGCTGGCCACTGGGGTGTTTGGTTTGGTGACTTCCCTTCCTTTAGCTGCCTGCTATGGAAAGGGAAGCCGAAACACGCAAAAATGGGAGCTTTGCAGGAAGCAGGGCAGAGAACTGGTAGGAAGCTCCAGCCTGCACAGACCCAGTGGCTAAAAGGGCCTTGTCACCTGTCTTCCTTTCCTGAAAAGCAGGGGAACTGATGCCCAAATTCCTGCTGCTGCAGTGGCTATCTCAAGGCACCAGCTGGGGGCAGGCTCTGAGCCCAAGCCACATGGGGAGACTCAATATGACCGGGAGGCCTGGAGCGTGTGCGCCCTGCACAGAGGCTGCTGCTGGTGGCCTGCTTTAGTGGCCCAGCAGCTCAAATTCCCTTGAACCAGCTTCTCCCCCTGGACCCACCCCCCAGCGCTGCTGAGGCCCCTGACATGAGGCAGTGGGACCATCAGAGGAAGGTGTCAGTCCTAGCCTTAGCCCTGAGCCCCACCTCCCCTTCCCCCCCACCCCAGCCTCCACCCAGGTTCTTTCCCCAGCTCCTCCCCAGTTCTACATTCCCCACATTCCCCAGGGAGTTTGTTCTTTTAATAGAGAAAAGTCCTGTTTGTGTTTCCAGTAGGGGAAGGGGGAAAGGAAAGTGGGAAAGGGGTGTGTTGGGGACAGGTTGGGGGGGGATTGGGGTATGTTGGTGGGGGGGGAGGCACAGAGGGCAAAACATGAAGAATCACGTTAGTTCAAACCAAGGGGCTTGAACTAGCAGCCCCAGATGCTCTTTCACTTTCCCAACAGCACATGGGTGAGAGTATGCAAATGAAGCACATGCTATTTAAATCCCTGCTTCATTTGCAACTCTGGTGTCTCTACTTTCTCTACTTTGCATTCTTTGCTAGAAATAACAACACAGTCTAGACCAGTGGTCCCCAACCTTTTGGAGCTGCCCAGCGGCCAGGGGCAGGGTCACGCCCACACCCAGGGGAAGAGCCACCCTTACATCATGCGCCCAGGGCCAGTGCCACCCATGCACCACACCCCCAGGGCTGGCACCACCCCTGTGCCATGCACCCAGGGCCAGCACCACACCCATACACCATGTGCCCAGGGCCAGCTCAGCACTTCCTCTATGCACCTGGGGGCAGGGCCAGCCTCAGTCACTTGGCAGGCACACGTAAATGGCCCAGCAGGCGCCATGGCACCCACAGGCACTACCAGTATAGATAGACCCACACAAGGGCTCAGCCACAGGAGCACCACCAAGATTTCCACCAAGGACTAGGACTGAACCAGGGACTCTTAACTCTTCACACTAATGCACTCCTCCCTAAACTACTTCAGCAGCTGCAGTGAGTACATTGATGGCACTGGTTCTGCATCAGGGATGCTTTACTCCACAGCAGCGCACAAGAGAGATGCTGTTGCTGGTGGCCCTGCAAGGCAAGATGAGCTTTGCCTGCCCCTCACAGCCTGACTCACTACTTGGCCCCATTTCCTGCCCCCCTTCCTGGGCTGACCCAGCGGCTGACAGGGGCTGTGGCTGCCAATGATGGGAAGATGGGTGGTGGGATCCTGATGCCAAGAGGGCCCAGCCACCTCTTTCCTGCTTGGGCCTGGCTCTCAGCATGGGGCAGCTAGAGGCACCCTAAGAGATGAAGCAGCAGAAGGGATGCGAGGAACAAAGTGTCAGCTTCAGCCGAGCCAGGTGAGTAACAAAGGCTGCATGTGCCCTGACTTCTCTACCCTTCCACATCCTTACCCCTGCCCTGATCCCCCCCCCACTCTCACACACTCCCCAAATCCCTGCCCTGAGCCTCCCACACTCCACATTTTAATTTCTTACAGGTACTGTCCTATCACAACCCCTCCCCCAATTTCCTGCCTTGAGCCTCCCTCCGCCCAAGGGATGGTGTCCAATAGAACAGGCCCTGTAAGAAATGTGTCATTTTCACCCCTGGGAGCAGCTCAGCCAGGCAAAGGGGCTGCCTGGGGCAGGACATTAGCCCTGGAGGGCAGGGGTGGGTGTGGCAGTGACATCACAAGGGCCTTTTGCAGCACCGCATCTTATTGGCTAAAGGAGATTGGGAGGTGATGACTTCACAGAGAGTCCATAACAATGACCAGGTGGGACAGGCTGCAGGGCAGGGGTCATCAAAGAGACCACACTCTTCCACCGCCTTCCCCGCCCATGGCTTTGCTGCAGGGAGTCTCCTTGCTGAGAGTTGCCCTTGTGGCCTTTTTGGAGCCTTTTCTTTTCCCAGGACTAACTGACCTAGATGACAGACGTCCCCGTGGAGAAGGGAAGAGCCTCCAAGAAGGCCAAACTTAACACAGCAGCGGAATTAGATCAAGTGGTAGAGCGCTTGCTTTGCATGTGAGAGGCAGTGGGATCAATACTCATGTTCTCCAGTGTTCAGGGAGGTCGTTGTCTTTTTACTGGCAGAGCCAGCCAGGGGCTAAGTGGCTGCACTAGCCCCCTCCCCCCCCCCCCACCACCACTTCCTACTTGCTCTCCCCAAAAGCCAGCCACACTGGGGCAGAGAGCTGCTGGACACCAGCCCTTCTGGGCCAGGCAGTGGCAGGAGCACTGGAGGCAGGGGGCAGGTGGGGCAGAATTAGCTCTACTGGAAAAGTGGTGCCTTTGTGCCTGAAAGGGAACTTTCCCAATGTCCATTGGTATTTCCTGGGGTTTGTGTAGGGGATTGGGATTGGCCATCTTCTCTGCTGGAAATGCCTCTTGTTTGGTAAGCAGCTCCCAGGAGTTCATGGAACTTCTTCTTCTCAGCTTGGGAAAGGGACAAGCAAGGGGCGATGGGACAGGGGTTTATGTGATGATGACATGGGTGCAGAAAGCAAATAAGAAATTATTTTTTCTTCTAGTAAAGAACCAGGGTGACAGAATGAAACTGGTAAGTAACCGAGTTAAAAAGGAAGCATTTTTGTGTCCCGTGGAACTCCTTGCCAGAGGATGTTGCAAAAGTGAAATCTGCAAGAAGGCCCAAAACAAAACTGGATAATTTAATGCAGGAAAAGTCAATCAATGGCATTTAACCGGGATGGACAGGGCAGGTGTCCCTAGCTGGCATATTCCAGAAGCTGGGAATGGGAGATGGGAAGGATCACTTAATAACTGTCTGTCCTGCGGATTGAAATTGGCTGCTGTCCTGAGACAGGATTCTGGGCTAGTTGGGCAACTGGCATGGCCCAGTCTGGCTGCTTTGATGTTCTGTTTGGCTGTTCTTGTCCCTCTGGACAAGGGACAATGGTCCCCCCCATCCTGAAAATGGCTGGCAAAAGGCTAGTATAGGTGAGCAAAGAGGTATGTTTCATGTGTCCCTGGTCATCTACTGGTTAGGATACAGCACTCTCATTGCTGTGGCCTGGGTTCCATTACCAGTTGGGGAATGTAGCCTCAATCTTTATATGACAACTGTCTAGCCAGTTTTCTCACTATCAGATGTTACAGCAGCTGATTCCCAAGAGGTTACTTCAGGCTCCTTCCCCCCTCTCCCTCACTGCTAAGACAACACTTCCCATTTTCAGAAGGGGCAGAGCTGGGTGACTCAAACTGCCCTCCTCTCTGCTGCATTGGCAGTGCTATAGGAAGCTCTGTGGTGCACACAGCACTAGCCCACTAAGTCAGTGGTAACAAACTGCCAGTCTGCAGACCAGCAAGGGGCCAAGATCCCCTGCGTGCTGGGCAGAGGTGGAGAATAACTAAGTAGAAATACTTGATCACACTACTCAAGACCTTCTTGGGGGGGTTTGTACTTTACTCAAGTAATTTATTTTTGTCACACTGATTTTTATTCAAGTTATTTTTTTTTAGACAATATTGTACTTTTTACTCCACTCCCATTTCCAGAGGCGCTGGGTTACTCACAACTTGCATCATTCTGCTTTGTCTGTGCAAGCACCAGTCATCCAAAAAATAACCAATCCACAGGCACAATGCCCCTGCCAAGGAAGAAGCCTTTTAATAGCTGCTCCAACACCTTGTCATTCAAACCCAGTATCCCTGCAGGCCCTGCCAGCCTGAGACCTGAGCGAGCAGGGCGGCTGCCCAGGGCTCCGTGCTGAGGGGGTGATATGAGCAGTCTCATGTGACCTTACCTGGGGCCAGGCAGCTAAACAGGAGGGAACCGAGCAGCCAGAGTCAGGGGGGACAGAGGCACTTACTTGTGTCGGGTGAATCCTCTGGTGGGAGCAGCAGCAGGGTGGGTGGGTGCCGGTGGCAGGAGCTCCTCATTCTCCCTGGCACAGAGGCCCCTTTGGAAGCCCTGTGGGGGGGCGGGCAGGCTGTGGGGATGGGGGTGGGCAGCTGAGGGGGGTGGGGATTGAAGAAGAGTCTGTGAGGGCACTTGGGCAGCCAGCTCGTCAGTGAGCAGCAGAGCACACGGGCCCGTCGCCCCCCAGCCGAGCCTCCCAGCTGCTCTCCCAGGGCTGTGCCCCACCATCCTGCATTGCTGCCAGCCCGGGCTCAGCTCTGCCAGTGACCTGCCCAGTCGCCTCCCTGCCAGGGGCTGCAGATGTGTCTGCTGGGGTAGAGAGGAGGGACGTGTCTGCCCCACCAATGTGAGGGGTGCGCCTTTGGGACAGGGAATTTCTGTACCATCTCCTTGTTTCTTGCTTGGGGAAGGGCACTGCTGACAGGTGCTGTGGAGGTTAATGCAGCCCCAGGGAACTGCTGCAGCCTGCCAGGAACCAGGCACACACTGCCTGATGGCAGCTGCCCCACTAGCTCATCCCTTAATCCAGTCCTGATGCCAGCAGTAACAGCCCCACTGCTGGTAACTCGCAGAGGCCCTTGCTGCCCGAGGAAGAAGGCAAAACACAGACCTCGCTGTAAGCAGGATTTGAACCTTTGCAAGGAAACCCTATTGGATTTCTAGTCCACTATCTTAACCACTCAGCCATCAAAGCTCTGGCCGAAGTAGAGTCAGGGAAACTGGTAAATAATTCCAGTGCACAGGCCTAATATCACCCACCATAGAATTCACACAGCAAACCCTTTCAACAGTTGTGCAGTGGAGTCCTGGCTGTTTTGGTCTTAGGTTGCCTTGGAGGTGAGTTCTGCTTCAAGGTCTTCTCTCCTCCTTCTTGGTCTTCCTTTCCCTTTTCCTTCCTCTTCTCTTCTCCCCTTTTCCTTCTTCTTGCTGGTCTTCTTCTTGGACCCCAGTTTATAAAGAGAAATTCAAGTACCGCTTAGTTCTACCTTAACCAATAATTTTAGTATAATTTCACTATCCAGTCATAATTTACTGTAACAGAATTACCTAAAAAGCATTGCTTCTTGGCCATTTGGCTAAGATTGAGCACTTCCTGCCTCTCAGAGAGGAATAAAAGTGGCAAGAGGCAGCAGGACCCACTTGTGCCTGTTGTTTCAGGGTTAAAGTAAAAAGTCTGCAAAGAATTGTGCAGCTACCTCCCCACATTGCATTGCCTGGGAATTGAACCTAGGTCAACTACTTGGAAGGTAGCTATGCTCATCACTATACCACCAATGCCTGTGCTAACCACCCCCGTAAAAATTAGTGAGGGAAGTCCACATCTGCCATGAAGCGCACTTGAGGGAAGAGGGTGCCCATGTGGTTTGGGGTAAAGCATAACCTCTTGCCCGATTGGCTAAAATCAGGGGGGGGGGGCGGTGATGTTGGGCAGTAACAGCCTTGTGGCTCTTTGTGGTGTGAGGGATTGGCTGGCATAGGAGTCCCAGAGGTTTCTGGGTGGGCGAGTACAGCTTCTTGTCCCTTGGGCTAAGTTCAAGAGCAGCAAAGGGAGGTGGCTGCCAGACATTCCGCATGGCCCAGAGGTACAGACGAAGAGCTGCCCTCATGTTTTTTGTCATAAAGTGTTTCTCAGCCATTCGGCTAAGATGGAGCGCTTCCTGCCTCTTGCAGAGCCATGTCACAGGCACAAGCCCCCAGAGACCCCTCTGGCCCTTCCATGGACACAGCAGAGGACCACGCAAGGGGCAGCAAGTGCCAGGCACTGTCATAGTCCAGGCCAGAGATAAAGCTGTGGTTCAAGGAGGCGTCTGCAGACCCGGCAGTCCAGGTGGAGGAATGTGGATATTTATGGCCAAATGGCTGATGGCCTTGCAAAGAAAGGCCACCTCCCCCCTCCCCAGACCAAGTCAGAGCCATGGTCAAGGAATTGCGGCAGGGGTACGTGAGGACCCGTGAGCACAGCTCCTGCACTGGGGAAGCACCGCAGCACTGTGCATACTATGAGGAACTGGACCAAGTCCTGGGGGTTGGGGAATCCTGTCTCCAGGGACAGTTGTGGAGTCTGGGATGGAGACACCTGAGCCGCAGCTTCAGGACAACAACCCTGCTGACCAGCAGGTCCGGGATAAGGAGGAGGATTCCAGGAACATTGTGACCCTCACCCTGGAACTGGTCCCCCAGATACAGGAGGCCTCCCAAATGTCTTTGGGCACCCGGGAGGGAACATCAGGTGAGTGCTGTGAGGTTGCAACACACACAGGGCAGGCGGGAGCACAGGGGATGATGCGTTATCGTGACGCGTCATGCTGATCATAGGTTGGGGGACACCACACATGTCTGACCCCATAGAGGGCCGTCCGCCCCCCACCATGTGTGCAAGGCACCACCTGCTCCTGCAGAAAGTGCTGCCAGCGGCTAATTTCCTAACACTGGATGCAAGCACCTAAGTGTAATGGGGATGTAGCTCAGTGGTAAAGTATTTGATTACAGGCAAAATGATCCCTGGTTTAACTCCAAGTGCCCCCTGAATGGTTGATCAACTTCCTTGAAACTTCTGCATCTCCAGTTGTATCACAGTCTAGATTTCTGCTGTGCAGAGATTACTACAAATCCCTAATGTGTTCCTGTGTCAATGCACATAAACCAGGCAAACCCATCTCAACTGAAACAAGTTCAAATCTGCTTTGTGTCTCATTTCTATTCCCATCAATTCAGCAAGGGTGTGATCTGAAGGTCCTTGGTCTACCTGGGCTATGCTGGGCAGAAGAACAAGAATCACACCCAGTGGGGGAGGAATGGCCACAATCAATCTTCTGGAGTTTGATTTAGCAAGTCCAACTAAGACTCACTAAATCAAATCCAGAGGGTACCCCACCAGTTTCCAGGACTTCTGCTCTTTGCTCCCTTTGGGTTCCTGCAGTAGGGACACAACCAGGCTCAACTGACAGAGGCCAGCTCTCGCTATGTAGGGTATGTTTACACTTGTACCCTCTTTCCAAAAAGGGATGCAAATGTAAAGATTGGAAACTGTAAATGAAGCTACCAGGGACACACAATGGGCCTGCAAAAAAATGAAACAGCTGAGCACTTTGCAGAGAACAGGCCAGAGCCCTGCTGGGGGAGGCTCCATCATGCACAGACTCTGCGCCGAGCCAGACTGCTGGGAGGCTCTGGCCATGGACTTTTCTCCACTCTGTTACCTCCTGCACCTGGGGCTGAAAGGGACGTGGGCTGCAGGCTGGTCCTGCCCAGCTGCCTTCCCCAGTGGGAGCAGAAAATGCTCATGGAAGGGCTCACACGTTGTCCCCAATGCACTGGCCTGAGGGCCTGAATTCTTGATGCACCTGGGTGCACCCAAATTCCCCTTGTGGGGCGGCAGGCTTACCAGCTCACACCCTTCCTATCACACAAAGCTTGCAAACGGGGTTGATTTTCCTCCATCTCCCCTTGCTTGCTGCTGCGCTAAAAGAAATCCTGAAACCAGCCCAGTCTCCTGTCACTGGAGAGATGGTCCTGTGCTGGGATATGAGAGAGTATCCCAGTGATGCTCCTCGCAGCCCAGGAGAAGAAGGGGGCTCTGAGTGGAAGGAACCCAAGTAAAACAGGTCCCAGTGGGCATGAACTGGGCACTAGTTTGGCCCAGTTGAGTGAGGGAAGGTTGGTTCCATGGTGTCAAGGGCAGCGCTCAGGACTCTGCTGCTGCTGACAGCGAAGAAGCTGGGAGGCGAGGTGCTGGCAGCAAGAGATTCCGGCTGCCTCTTTGCCCTGGGTCTGCTGGCCGCCAGCCACCTTAACCAACCCTCAAACCAGCTGGACTAGCCAGCCCACGTCACAGTGAGTGACTAGTGGCCCTGTCAGAGAAGAGTCATTGGCAGCTGCAGAGACGGCCCTGCAGCTGCCTAAGGCACCTTTCCTCAAAGGGCCACAGGTAAGCTCTAGGTCTGTTGGTCAGCTAGCTCAGTTGGTTAGAGCATGGTGCTAATAACATGTAGGTCATGGGTTCAAGCCCCATGCTGGCCACAAGGGTGTTTGGTTTGGTGACTTCCCTTCCTTTAGCTGCCTGCTATGGACAGGGAAGTAGAGACAGGCAAGAGGCTGAGACCTTTTCAGAAAACAGGCCAGAGAACTGGTAGGAGGAGGCTTGAGCCTGCATAGACCCAGTGGCTAAAAGGGCCTTGCCCTGGCCTGCTTTCCCCAATAGGAAGGAAAATCTTTCTCCTCCCTCCATTGTCCTCAATGGCGTGGCCTGATGCCCAAATTCCTGCTGCTGCAGTGGCTGGCCCAAGGCTCTTCAGCACAAGTCACAGAGGGAGGCTCAATATTTCCAGAAGGCCTGGAGCACGTGCCTGGCACACAGAGCTGCTGCCAACTGCCTGGTCACGTGCTTCAGTAGCCCAGCAGCCTCCCCGAACCCAAACTGCTCCTGCTCAGGTCCCTCCTGAACCTGCACTTGCCCCTGCTCCTGCGGCTTCTCCTCCTGGAGCATCCCCATGGCTGCCGAGGCCCCTGCACATGAGGCAGTGGGACCACCCAAGGCTGACGCCAGTCCCAGCACCATCCCTGAGCCCCACGTCCCCCTTCTTCCCCTTTCTGCCATCCTCCTCCCCAGTTCTACATTCCCCACATCAAAATCAGAGTTTGTTCTTTGCACAGGGAGAAGTCCTGTTTGTGTTACCAGCAGGGGAAGGGGGAGAGGAAAGTGAGAAGAGCGGGCAGGGGAAGGGGGGGCGGGGGAGGCACAGAGAAATACGCCGGCATCACGCGCCTTCTCTGAGAATGGCCCCACGGTCTGAAGGGAACAGAAAGTGGCCTGCGAAGGGCGAGTGTAGCTGAGCAAATAAGTGTGCTTCTTGTTTCCCTGGCGGGTTAGTGGCTAGGGGTCAGCACTGTGCGTGCTGTGGCCGGGCTTTGATTCCCAGTCAGGGAAAACAGCCTCATCTGTAGTCATAAAATTGGCCAAGTATTTGCTCTTCCCATCAGTGCTGGGGGGGGTGGGAGGCCCTGGGGTGCCAAAGACAGGCTCTGGCTGGGTGACTCCTGGCCAGCAGCCAAGAACATTTCTGAGGCAGCTGCTTCCCTCCCTCTGCTGTGCAGAGACTTGTAGTTCCTGGAAGTGGGGCTGTCTCCCCTCCTTTGCCTTGGGCCCATTTGGCCATGGTTCAAGGGGGTTGCTGATTCTGTAAAAGCTGCCCTGGTAATGAAGAAACAGCTAAAGTGACACTGGCAAGAATTTGAACCTTTGAATGAGTAACTAGCCTAGCTCACACTGAATGGTGTGGCTTAGACTTGCCCCACACTGCTACACAGCCCACAACCCTCTTGTGCTGCTTCACAGCCCGGTGATGACTGGGGTAGAGGAAAGGGACGCCCTGAGCCAGAATCTGTGTTGGGGAGAAACTGAACTGAGCCCGCTTGCCCAGCGCTGCTCATGCCCCCAGGCCCTGCCTCCTGCCCTCCACTCTTAAATTTCTTACAGATGCTGTTTTATCATACCCCTCTCACCCCCAGCCTGACCGTCCTGCCCCACTTCCCAAAGGAGCCCTTGTGTGGCCATGGACAGAGGCTGCACTGGGGGATTGGCCCTGACTGCCCAGTACCTTGTGATGCCAGTGGCAGAGCACAGTCTGGTCTGGAAGCAGCTGTAGCAGACATTAGGGGGTGCAGGAGTGGTCTGAGGCCAGCTGCGGCGGCTGATGCCCCAGGCGGAAGGTGCGATCCGCACCCGTGCCTGTACGGCTGTGATGTAATCACAGGGCGCCCTGGCAGTCATGACATAATCATCGTGCGCACGGGCTGGCAGCGCTCTAGGCAACTGCCTATTTCCCCAGGCTCACGGGCTGTCACTGAGGGGGTACAGAGCTGACTGGCTGGGATTTTTGTGAGATCCTCAAGCCACATGTAGCCAGCGTCCCCCCGCCCCCTTGCCCTGTCCTGGGGAGCCAGACACCGCCAGAGCTGGAAGGAAATGGGGAATGGCTGCACGCTGAGAGTCAAAGGTGTAGTCTGGGACCATAGAGTAGAAAAGTTTCACCAAACTGCATGCAGAGAGCACCATGGCTTAGCTGGCTCAAGCTACTGTCTAGCAAACACAAGATCCTGGGTTCAACTCCCAGTGATGCCTGTTGGAAGCCTTTGCTTACATTTTCCTATGTGCTTCTAGGACACAGAAGAGGCCTCCCCTGGCCACCCATGGAACTGCTGGTTCAGGAAAAGGCTGATTGGAGAAGACAGTTCTCAGGGGTGGGGGGAAAATGGGGGTGGGGGTGCCCAAACACCTCGCGATCAACTGGTCGAGGCCTTGTGATTGACCAGTCGATCGCGATCAACGGGTTGGTGACTACGGGTCTAAACTGAAGCTTTTTTCTGCAGCCACACTGAAGAGCAGCAGCAATTAGCTGTAAAGCCTGGAGTCACATGCTCACATTCCATCTAAATGACATTGAAATAGTGTCACACTAGGCTGTGAGAAGGGATCTTATCCTAGTGGCACCCACTGTCACCAGGGAAGAAGCAGATCTCAAGGTGGGTAGAGAAAACTCAATTAACAGCATTTTGTCTGGCAAAAGACTGCTTACCAATAGTTGTGGGTGTGCAATTGGCATTCTATGCTTCTTGGCCTCACTTTCCTGTTGTTTGTCTGTGTGATAGTCTGGTTTGGATCTGTTTCAGTCTGCTGTGTAATTGATTTTGCTAGGTGTAAATCAACTAAGGCAGTGTGGTATGATTGGTTAGGTAATTCTGTTACAGTATGTTCTGATTGGTGAGTGAAATTTTACTAAAATAATTGGTTAAGGAAGAACTAAGCAGTATTGAGTTTCTCTATATAAACAGGGGTCCAAGAAGGAGATCAGCAAGAAGAAGGAAAAGGGGAGAAGAGAAGAGGAAGGAAAAGCGAAAGGAAGACCAAGAAGGAGAAGAGAAGACCTTGAAGCAGAACTCACCTCCAAGGCAGCGTAAGACCAGAACAGCCAGGACTCCTCTGCACAGCTGTTGAAATGGTTTGCTGTGTGAATTCTGTGGCAGGTGACGTTAAGCCTGCACATTGGGATTATTCACCAGCTTTCTTAGCCAGAGCTGTTGTGGCCGAGTGGTTAAGGTGTTGGGCTAGCAATCCAATAGGGTTTCCCTGCGCAGGTTCAAATCCTGCTCTCAGCGAGGCCTGTGTTTTGGCCACACCCCTTTCTAGGTCAACAAGGGCCTCTCTGAGAATTACTAGCAGTGGGGCTGATGGTGCCAGTGCAGACACAGCCTATATGGCTTTGTGTCCCCTTTCAGCAAAGGCAACAGCTGCACTAGTGGCACTTCCACAGAGGGCCCTGGACCATGCTGCTGCAACCACTTGGTCCCAGGCAAAGCACTGCTGAGACGCCCCAGCCCTGCCTCCTCTAATCTCAGCCTAACCTGTTTATCTGACTCCCACATGCTCCTGAAAGCCAGCACACAGGCCGCCCAGCCCTGCACCAAAGGGCAGGAACTGAAACTGCCTTGTGGGCATCAAGTGGAAATGCAATAAGAGAAGACACCATGTTTTTGTCTGGTTTTAAACCAGGGTCCTTTTCCATGTTAAGCAAATGTGATAACCACTACGCCACAGAAACACACTTAACACCATCTTCTGCTGCTGCACTTAAACTTGGGCAAATATTCGGTTGGCAACCCTTTGTCCAACAGAGATTGCTGCAGGGTAAAGGAATTCTCTGTTGTCAGTTTTGTGCCTTCAGGAAGGGACCAAACTGAAGGAGGCCGGGCCCCCACGTGGGGACTCCAACCTAAACCCTGAGACCAAGGGGTTTACAAGCCAGATAATCAAAGTTTGCCCCATTTCTTCCTCCCATAACCCTGCAAAACCTCAAAGGCAACTCCACAGTCCCAGCGGCTGGGGGAGATGTGCATGTTAGAGCCTCTGCCCACTGAGCTATAGCCTTCTGTGCCCAGGGAGCCAGACACCGCCAGGGTGAGAAGGCAGGAATGAAATGGGGACTGGCCGAACTTTGCCATGCAATGGTGTTGTCTGGGATCATACAGTAGAACAGTTGACAGGTGGATCAAAATAGGGCACCATGGCTTAGCTGGCTAAAGCATTTGCCTAGTAAATAGGGGATCTTGGGTTCAATTACTGGTGGTGCCTTGTTGGAGCCTTTGATAACATTTACTTATGCCCTTCTGGGACACAGAAGAGGCCTCTCCTGGCCTCTCATGGAACTGCTGGCTCAGGAAAAGGCTGAGTGGGGAGGTGTATGCGGAAGAAGGAAACCACAAGTCCCAAGAGGTTTCTCCCCCACAGGTGAGAAGCACCTGATGCCCATAGACCCTGACTCTCCATGGCTGCAGGAGCTGCAGAGGTTGCACCCTCAGGCTCTCTGGGCACCGACACCCCTAGGGAATCACAAGGCTGTGTGGTGGTGGCTCTCCTGTCCCAGCAATTGCAGTCAGAGCCCTGCCTTGCCAGTGCCAGTCACAGCAGCCTCTGCACCTGCTCCAGGCTTGTGGTTTCCTTCTGCCCAACACTCCTCCCCAATCAGCCTTTTCCTGAACCAGCAGTTCCATGGGTGGCCTAAGGAGGCCTCTTCTGTGTCCACAAGGACATAGGAAAAGGTGAACAAAGGCTGCAACAAGGTACCACTGGGAGGCAAACCCAGGCTGCTTTGTTTATAAGGCAGACACTTTAGCCAACTAAGCCATGGTGCCTGCCTCCGAAGTCTCTTTAAAATGGTTCTTTGTGTTTCCAGACAACACCTTTGCCTCCCAAAGTGCAGCCGTTCCCCATTTCCCTCCAGCCCTGGCGGTGTCTGGCTCCCTGGGCACAGAAAGCTACAGCTCAGTGGGCAGGGGGCTTTGGCTTCCTTGCCCATGGGATGCTGTTGCAGGAAGGGCTGCTCAGCAGGGCTGGGGTTCACCTGTGGAGGAAGGGAAGAGTATTTGGGTGCAGACTGGCTCACCTAGTGAGGAGGCTTTAAACTAGGTTTGACTGGGGCAGGTGCCCAAAGCCCACAGGTAAGTGAACAACATGGACACCTGGGAGATGGGCCAGAAATGGGAGAGAGCAGGGGCTGTAACCGCAGAGATAAAGGAAGGACGCGGGACCACTGGGAAGCAAAATCTAATCTGTGTCTTAGATGCTGGTACAGACACACAGGACTATGGATAATAAGCAGGAAGCAGTTGGTATCACAGGGACGTGGTGGGATAATACAGGACTGGGATATTGGCACAGAAGGGTTCAGATTGCTCGGGAAGGACTGGCAGGGAAAAAGGGAGGAGGAGTTTCCTTAGATATGAAACGTGCGAACACTTGAACTGAGGCAGAGATGGACACAGAAGACAAGACTTGTCGGGAGTCTCTGGATGAGGTTACAAGGGGTAAAACCCAATAGTGATATATCACGCTAGGCATCTATTCCAGACACCTCCCCAGGCAGAAGAGGTGTTTGAGGCTTTTTAAACAATTAACAAAATCATCCAAAGCGCAGCTGGTTTCACACACACTCAGCCTCACCCTCAGCTGGGAGGCAGTTTGCAGGGAGCTGAAAAGAAACTGGCTGGCAGAACCAAGTCTTGGAATTCTTCTGTGTCCAGATGTGCTAAGCAGCTGGCAGGCAAGCTCCCAAGTGCTGGTCTGTTTCCGCCCTCCCCAGGCAGGCAAATCTCCTCTGCTGGGTGTTACAGGTTGCACTTTACCTACAGAGCTGTTGCATGTGAGGCAAACGTGACACCCACTGCACTGCAGAGACCAGCCCCCTGCCTTTTGGGAAGAGACCCCTGAAAGCGCTTAGCCCTCTGGCTCACTAAACAGCTTAGCCCTGTAGCAGCTAAACAGGTTAGGCTGAGAGTGGAGGAGACAGGTCTGGGGCTGAGACTTCTCAGCGGTGCCTTGCCTGAGACCAGATTGTGGTGGCCACATAGTCCAGGGCCCACCCAGAAGTGTCACTGCTGTGGCTGTGCACCTTCGGGGCAGTGTGGCTATGGCCTTTGCTGCAAGGGGACACAAAGGCACAGCATGTTCTGCCTCATGCCCAGACCCCAGCCACCCCATTTCCCTCACTTTCTTCCCAACCAGCCCCTCCAGCTTGCTTGCACACCCTCCCTTTTTCCTGCTCCCTCAATCCTGGCCAGACACACCACCCTGCCCCTGCATCCACATTCCTTCTGCTCCCTTTCTCCTGGCCACACACGGCTCCTTGGCGCTTCTCAAGCCAGGCCCTGCAAGGAACCACCAGGCAGGAACCAGCCCTTGGAGCTCTGCTTGCACCGGATCTGGTAGTTTCCCACCACATCTCGCCTGAGAAGAGGTGACTTGTTCCCCTTCCTTCTGACCTTACGTCTCCGTTCCCTTCAAAGGTCTCCGCTGCTTCGGGACCCGCCTCCTCAGGGTGCTGCCCCTCTGCCACTGGGCTGAGAGTGGGAGACTCCACAGTCTCTGCACTTGGGCTGAGAAATCTCACTGGGACTCGTCTGTTGATTGGTTAGTCAGCCAGATCCATTCCGTAGCGCTGCCCAAGAGGAGCTTTACAAATGCCCAGTGTCCATTGGTATTTTCTGGGGCTCTGTGTAGGGGTTTGGGCTGGGCCATCTTTTCCACGGGAAGTGCCTCTTCTTTGGAACAGCAGCTCCCAGGAGTTCATGGAACTTCTTCTTCTCAGCTTGGGAAAGGGACGACTCAGGGGCAACGGGGCAGAGTTTAGTGTAATGATGACAGGGGTGCAGAAAACAATAAGAATTTTTTTTCTCCTACTGAAGATCCCGGGTGAGAGAATGAAACTGGTAAGTACCCAAATTAAAAATAAACCAAAAGGAAGCATTTTTGCACCCAGTGGAATTCCTTGCCAGAGGATGTTGTGAAGGTGAAATCTATAAGGTCCAAAAAAGAACTGGATAATTTAATGCAGGAAAGGTCAATCAGTGGCATTTAACCAGGATGGACAGGTAAGGTGTTCCTAGCTGGTGTGTTCTAGAAGCTAAGAATGGGCGATGGGAGGGATCACTTAATAACTGTCTGTCCTGAGGATTCCAACTGGGCAATGAAATTAGCTGCTGTCATGAGACAGGATCCTGGGCTAGTTGGGCAACTGGCATGGCCCCATCTGGCTGTTCTGATGTTCTGTTTGGTTTCTGTTCTTGTCCCCTCTGGACAATGGAAAATGGACCCCTGTCCTGAAGGGGACAGAAAGTGGCCTGTGAAAGGTTAATGTAGGTAAAGAAAAAAATGCATTCGTGTGTCCTGATGGTCTAGTGGATAAGATTTGGTGCTTTCATTACTGAAGTCTGGGTTCAATTCCCAGTCAGGGAAACCAGCCTCACTCTTCACATAACAACAGCCTACTTGTTCATCTTACCTCATTGTTACAGCAACAGTGACCCAAGAGATTAATTCAGGGCCCTTCTCCCACCTCTCTGCCTTCTAGGTCATTTAGCTGGTGGGAGAGGAGAAGGCTCCTTCCCACACTCATTCTTTGGACTCCCATTCTCTCTCTGGCCTCAGAAACAGATCTCAAAGAGACTCCCTGCAGCAAAGCAATGGGGGGGGGGGGGGTCTCTGAGATGGCCCCTGCCCTGCAGCCTGTCCCACCTGGCCATTGTCATGGACTCTCTGTGAGGTCATCACCTACCAACCTCCATTAGCCAATAAGCTGAGGGGCTGCAAAAGGTCCTTGTGATGTCACTGCCACACCCACCCCTGCCCTCCAGGGCTAATGTCTGGCCCTAGGCAGCCCCTTTGCATGGCTGAGCTGCTCCCAGGGGTGAAAGTGACACATTTCTTACAGGGACTGTTCTATTGGGCACCAGCCTTTGGGCTGGGGGAGGCTCAAGGCAAAAACAAGGGGGTTTCAGTAAAGCTACATGTGAATGGATCCATCTAGCAACCACTGCCAGCCACACGCACAGTGGGGAGGTTTTTGTGCAAGTGAAACATGCAGTGGAGACATACTGGGAGAGAAGGGCAAGGGCAAGGGGTGGAAGGCAGGTATTTCAGGTGCCAAAGTAGGTCAGTTTGGAGAGCATTAGACTGAAGCTTTAAAGGGCCCTGGTTCAATCCCAGACATTGACAAAAGCTTTTGTTCTTGAGGCAGTCCAAGGGAGGGCTCTGGGGTGTCAGGCAGGGGGGGCTCTCAGCAAACTGGGCTCTCAGAGCACAGGGGAAGTTTGGGGGTTTGTTGCTTGTCTCCTGACTTTGTCCCATTTCCTGCCTCTTTTCCTGATCTGACCCAGAGGCTGAAAGGGACGGTGGCTGCTGATGGGTGGGGTGGGGGGGGGGAGAAGATGGACAGGAAGGACCCAGCAGAAAGAGGGTCAAGGGTCCAAACCTCTCTGTGCCAGTTGGCCTCACATCGTGGCCACCCAGCAATCGCTCTGATGAGGCCATTGCCTGTGGGCCTAGGTAAGCTAGGCAGCTGCCTAGGGCACCACTAACCAGGGCACCCGATGATGCCATCATGGGCATTGATAGCTGTGCAGGCAGAGGCACCGATTGCGCCGTCCCGCCCAGGGCGACAGCTACTGCAGCTGGCCTCCGGCCGCTCTTGGGAAGGGGGAATTTTCACTGCTCCTGTCCTCTGGGGTGAAATCCCAGCACCAGCAGGGTTCAATGCAAGAAGACAGCCCAGCTGTGACTGAAAACCATTGCTCTAGGTGAGGTTTGAATTCACAACCTCAGTAGGTCTCCTGGGTGCACTGTCGTATAAGTACTGCAGGCCGACCCATTGTGCCACTGGAGCTGCTTTTGGAAACAGTTTTTTCAAAGTCCTTAGATTGAAAAAGTAAAGACACACAATGTGGACTTGAAGGAGAGGGGCAAGGAGATTCACTCTCACAGATTTGCACAAACCAACACCTCACCAGTAGGCCCTACTGAGATTTGAATTCAGACTGCAGAAATCAAAGTCCTGCTCCTTACACCATGGGACCACCACACTGCCCCATGTTTGAGTTTCTCAGCTGATAGCTGACACTCTGCTCTCCTTGCTTTTTCCATTCAGTGGCTTCACCTCTCCAGACCCTTCCCATCTGTATGTGGTATCATGGGAACTATCTGGCTCCCTCTCCGGCAGAGGAAGGAGAAATGTTGCCATGTGTTACACCCGTTGGCAGCATACAGACCCCGGCCCTGGGTCCCCCTGCCCTGAGATACATGGGACAAGGAGAAACTCCAGGAGATGGTTACCCTGGGATCACGTCGCACATGGATCCAAAGGCTGAGAGGACCCAGACCCACCCTGTGGCCAGGAATGCCTGTTCCTAGAAGCTCCCACCTAGAAAGGACTCAGTTGAGGGGGGAGGGGCAGGTGTCAGGAAGAAACTGGGGAGGAATTGGATGGCAGAGGAGTTACAGAAGTTCCTGGGAGGGGGCAGGTGCAGCTTCTTGGCTCAAGTTCAAGAGCAGCAAAGGGGCTGCCAGACATTCTGCATGGCCCATGGCCAATAGCTTTTCTCATGTTTCAGGTGGTCAAGTGTAGCTTCTCCACCATTTGGCTGTGATCAAGAACTTCCTGCGTATTGAAAAAGCAGCTCCCAGCTGTGGGACCCACTTGTGCCCATTTTTTGGGGTTAAAGTAAAACCTTTGTAAGGGGCTTCATTGCTCCTTCTTCCCTTTGCATTGGCTGGGAATTAAACCCACATCAACTGCTTAGAAGGTAACTATGCTCAGCACTATGCCACCAATGCCTGTGTCTGTTTCTTACCATGGTTCTGGAGTCTGGAATGGAGACACCTGGGCAGCAGCAGCTGCAGATTCAGGACGACCCTGATGACCAGCAGTTCCAGGATGAGGATTCCAGGAACGTTGTGACCCTCCCCCTGGAACTGGTCCCCCAGATGCAGGAGGCCTCCCAGACATCTTCAGGCACGCGGGCGGGAACATCAGGTGAGTGCCGTGAGGTTGCAACACACACAGGGCAGGGAGGCGGGAGCACAGGGGATGATGCACTATCGTTAAGCGTCATGCTGATCGTAGGTTGGGGGACACCACACATGACCAAGCCCATAGAGGGCCGTCCTCCCCCCGCCATGTGTGCATGGCACCACCTGCTCCTGCAAACAGTACTGCCAGAGAGTAATTTCCCAAGACTTGAGGTAAAGATAGATGGGAAATGGGGGTGTAGCTCAGTGGTAGCGGAGAGCAGTGTGGACATACCCTGTGTGAAAAGGAGGGAAGAGGATACTCCTGTCAGTGAGGAGCAGGGCGCATGGATCCCACTCCTTCCTGCAAAAAACTGAACCAGCTGAGCACTTTGCAGATAACTGGCCAGAGCCCTGCTGGGAGAGGCTCCATCATGCACAGACTCTGCGCAGGGCCAGCCTGCTGGTAGGAGGCTCTGGCCATGGACTTTCCTCCCCTCTCTGTTACCTCCTGCACCTGGGGCTGAAAGGGACGTGGGCTGCAGGCTGGTCCTGCCCAGCTGCCTTCCCCAGTGGGAGCAGAAAATGCTCATGGAAGGGCTCACACATTGTCCCCAATGCACTGGCCCAAGGCCCAAGTCATATACCTAGACTTTAGTAAGGCATTTGATACGGTCTCGCATGATATTCTTATTGATAAACTAGGCAAATATAACTTAGATAGGGCCACGATAAGGTGGGTGCATAATTGGCTGGATAACCGTAGTCAGAGAGTAGTTGTTAACGGTTCTAAATCCTGCTGGAAAGGGATAACAAGTGGAGTTCCTCAAGGGTCTGTTTTGGGACCCGTACTGTTCAATATCTTCATCAATGATGTAGATATTGGGATAGAGAGTACGCTTATTAAGTTTGCAGATGATACCAAACTGGGTGGGGTTGCAACTTCTTTGGAGGATAGGGACATAATTCAAAATGACCTTAGCAAGTTAGAGAAATGGTCAGAGGTAAACAGGATGAGGTTTAATATAGAGAAATGCAAAGTGCTCCACTTAGGAAGGAACAATCAGTTCCATACATACAAGATGGGAAGCGACTGTCTAGGAAGGAGCATGGCGGAAAGGGATCTAGGGGTCATAGTGGACCACAAGTTGAATATGAGTCAACAGTGTGATGCTGTTGCAAAAAAATCAAATATGATTCTAGGTTGTATCAACAGGTGTGTTGTAAGCAAAACTCGTGAAGTCATTCTGCCACTCTACTCTGCACTAGTTAGGCCTCAGCTGGAGTACTGTATCCAGTTCTGGGCGCCACATTTCAAGAAAGATGTGGAGAAATTGGAAAGGGTACAGAGAAGAGCGACAAGAATGATTAAAGGTTTAGAGAACATGACCTATGAAGCCAGGCTTCATGAACTGGGCTTGTTTAGTTTGGAAAAAAGAAGATTAAGGGGGGACATGATAGCGGTTTTCAAATATCTAAAAGGGTGTCACAAGGAGGAAGGAGAAAATTTGTTCCTCTTGGTTTCTAAGGACAGGACAAGGAGTAATGGGCTTAAAGCGCAGCAGGGGAGGTTTAGATTGGACATTAGGAAAAAATTCCTAACTGTCAGGGTGGTCAAATATTGGAATAAATTGCCAAGGGAGGTGGTGGAATCTCCCTCTCTGGAGATATTTAAGAACAGGTTAGATAGACATCTGGCAGGGATGGTGTAGACAGAGCTTGGTCCTGCCTTGAGGGCGGGGGGCTGTACTCGATGACCTCTCGAGGTCCCTTCCAGTCCTATTATTCTATGATTCTATGGTCCTGAATTCTTGATGCACCTGGGTGCACCCAAATACTCCTTCTAGGAGGGAAGATTCCTCAGCTCACACCCGTCCTGTCTCACTTGGTGCCCTGAGAACAAAGCTTGCAAAGAGGTTTGAATTTCCTCCATCTCCCCTTCCTGCATCGCTAAAAGAAATCCTGAACCCGGACCCTTCACCTGTCACGGGAGAGATGGCCCTGTCATGGGGTAAGACATAGTATGCAGCCTGGCTAGCTCAGTTGGTGAAGCCTGAAACTTTTAATCTCAGGGTTGTGGGTTCAAGCCCCATGCTGGACAAGGTCCTTTAACTCACGTTCTCAGTTTGCAAACAATTCACACACTGCTTTCACCAGGGTTTTAGAAAGAAAAAGTCTAGTCCTGGGGCCCAGCTTTAGTAGAACCAGACAGAGAACCAACTGCAATTTCCATCTTCTGAGGAGAAGGGAAGAGGATTTTCTTCTCCTCAGTTCTAGCTACATCAGCCCAGGGAGGAGAAAAAATAACCCTCCGCCCACTGATTGTCCCGTCAGCTTCTGTAGCTTCACCTCATGCCACAGCAGCTCCAGCTTTGAATTACAAATATCAAGGGGCTGGTGAGGAAATGAGGAGCTGGCAGCTCGGGTTAGTGGCTTCCCTGAGAACAAGAGGTGGAGTGTTCACAAGGTGCATCCCCCTCCCCCACAGAGCAGGGTGTAAGAAAGAGCCAGGAACAGAACAGTCAGACAAGTCCCATCCACAGGAAAGTGTGTTTCTGTGGTGAAGTGGTTATCACAGTTGCTTCACCTGCAAAAGGACCCTAGTTCAAAGCCAGGCAGAAACAAGGTATCTTCCCTTATTGCTGCTTCCCCTGGGTGCCCAAGTAACTGCAGCTGCTGCTGACCAGCCTGTGCATGGGATGAGCCCAACTCCATGTGACAGAGGGGGGTGACATCAGCTGAGAATGCCCCTGGGTGCCAGCCTGGGAAAGGGAGATGAATCAGCCCAGGCAGGTGCTTGGGGCTTGTCCTCCCCTGCCCTGGGAGGCTGGTGCATTGGGCCAGCTCTGCCTCCTTCCTCCCTTGTGTGACTTTCCCAGTGTACACCGCCCAAATGTTGGAAAAGCCTCTTCCAAGAAAAAGCTGCACAAATTGGGTTTTGAAATTTGCATAGCTTTTTCCAGAAGAGCAGTGCAGTGTAGACATAGCCTGAGTGTTGCTCAGCACTAGTAGGAGACAGGGAGGGACAAAAGGGTCTAATGGCACCTGCAGCCTTTCAGAACAACCCCGAGCCCCAACCCAAGTACCAGCCCTTCCCTCCACCCTCACTGGGGTCTGCTGGGAACTGTCTGGACTCAAGCCCACCTGGGTATCAGCCTAAGGATTGCCTGTTCTGTAAAATGTGCCCTCAAAATGAGAAAGCAGCTAAAGTGACTCTGGTGGGATTTGAACCTATAACCTTGAAATATGCAACTGGGCTCATATTAGCTACTTGTTACTGAGAAGTCCAACATGCTTTCCATGGCACCACAGAGCCTGCTAGACTTCTGAGCTTGATATCTCAACTCTCTACTTTGCAGCATGGCAATTGCTGGGGGAAAAGACAGGCAAGCTGGATCTCTCTCTCTTTTGGGAAAGCAGGTAGGAAGAGAGAGAGGGCCAGTGAAGATAAAGAATGAGAACTGAGCTGTATTTGGAGAATGTGGGCATCGATCTCACTGCACCTAGCATGCTAAGCAAACACTCTACAACCGTGGTCCCTAACCCGGTGCCCGTGGGCACCATGGCGCCCTCCGGGCTCTTTACATGCGCCCGCGGAGCAATCTGGGCTGGCAGGTGCCAGCCCCGGGCACATGGCCGGTCCCGGCCCCGGGGGCGCCACGCGTACCCTTGCCAGCTCCGGCGCCGGCCTTGGCCCCGCCCCCAGGAGCACCGCGCATGCCCTTGCCAGTTCTGGCCTTGGCCCCGCCCCCGGGGGCACCGCGCGTGCCCTGGCCCCGGCCCCGGCCTTGGCCCCGCGGCGCTTACGGGGGGAGCGCCAGCCCCGGTCGCACAGCGCTTGCCAGGGGGCGCGCGGCTATGGGGGGGGCCCCGGCCCCGTGGCTATGAGGGGGGGCATGCGGCTGGGGGGGTCCGCCCCCGGGCGGGCAAGTGTCCCCGCCCCCTGGCGCCCGGCGGGCGAACGGCCACGCTCCCTGGCGCCTGCCAACCTGAAAAGGTTGGGGACCACTGCTTTAAACTTGAGCTAATTCCCCTACCTGCAAGACCATCTGCTGCCCCACCCTCCAACTTCCAGAGCCCACAACATTGCTGCAGCTGCCCAAGGCTGCTTTCTGAAAGGGCCACTTGTGAGACTGACACCCGTGGGCCGGCTAGCTCGAAGGTTTCGAATGTGGTGCTCATATCACACAGACACGTATTAAGAGCAAGCTCCTTGTTTCAAGCCATAACTGGCTCGCTGTTCCGACGTCCCTGTAAACCTCAGGGCATGAGGAGTGAGGGATATTTTGGAATTGCGATTTATTTCGAAGTAAGTGCTGTGTAGCCAGCGCCAAATTACAAAATAAGCTATTTCAAAATAGACGCAAAATAAGCTACACAATTGCATTGCTTATTTGGAGCTGTGGGACAAACCCCTAGTGAATTAGAGCCCAGCTCTGCCCTCTGCTCCCTGCTCCACCCACCCACGCACTGACTCCCTTGCTATCATGTGGATGTTTGCATTGGCCCCTTCTCTCTGTAGCCAGGCTTCAGCCAGGACTGAGACTCAGGCAGGAGAATGTGACCCAGCTCCCTGCACCTGGGCCCTGCTTTTCTCATCCCTTCAGAGACACTTGCTAGTGGAGGAATAAATCACAATCACATGAGTGTAGATTATGAAACTTTGTTGTTGCTGTTGCCTTGGAAACTTCCCACAGACCTTCCCCTGGGGGCTCTGGGCAGCCGCTCACATTGCACAGCTTACTTCGAGGTGAGGGTGCTGGGTAGATGCACCCACCCTGTTGAGGACTAGCCTGCCGGGGGGAGGCTCTGGCCGTTTCCTTTTCTTGTCTCTCTCAGCCTGTGTCTACACTGCAGGGCTACGTCTACGCTGCAGGCTTTTTGCGTAAGAGCAGCTGTTCTTGTCCAAAAACTTACAGAGCGTCTACACTGCACGCACGTTGTTGCACAAGTAAATTTATAGTACAGCATCAGATAACAGGGTTTCTTGTGCAAGAGTTATTCCTCTCCCCACGAGGAATAAGCCCTCTTGCTCAAGAACTCTTCCACAAGGAGGCAGTGTGGATGGGCAACAGAGGTTTCTTGCTCAAGAAAGCCCTACAGCTAACATGGCCATCAGAGCTTTCCTGCGCAGGAGAGCGTCCACAATGCTATGCGTGCTCTTGCAGAAAAGCACTTCTCTTTTGCAAAAGCACATAGCAGTGTGGACACACTGTTGCACAAGACCTTTTGCACAAGAACTCTTGCACAAAACTGTTCTTGCACAAGAAGCCTGCAGAGTAGATGTAGCCAGGGAGTGTCTGGGTTTTTTACAGCACTGAACTTTGCACAACAGCTCAGATGAGGTGGCCGAGTGGTTAAGGCGATGGACTGCTAATCCATTGTGCTCCGCACACATGGGGTTCAAATCCCATCCTCATTGGGTGTTTGCAGCCCTCTAACTTGCTTCTCTTCAGTTCATTGCCAGCCCCTCCTGTAACCCTGCCTGCCCCAGCCCCTCCCACTGCAGCCTGGGGAAAGGGGAAATCTCCACAGAGACACTCCCAGATGGAACCCCCAATCCCTTCTACCCTCAAAGGGAAACCTCACAAAGGAGGTGCCAGGCAGCTGGTCCATGGGGGTCTCTGAGATGCCCCAGCCCTGCTGCCTGTCCCACCTGGCTGTTGCCATGGTCCCTCTGTGAGGTCACTGCCTCCCAACCAATGAGCTGAGGTGATAGGGGTGGGAAGCCTGGGGGAAACTGTGACTCCCCATCCCCCAAAACCTAGACATGGCCTTGTCCATTTCCCTCCCTTCTGCCCCCTGCACTCCAGGTCCCCCCATCCAGCCCGGGTCTGCTCCCCACACTTGACAGCTCCCCTGCCCTTGGCCCCATGACTGCACCAGCCAGGCTCTAGGGGGAAGTGGGTGTGACAGGGGTAGGAGGGGAGGGTCCAGGCGCTTCCATTCCCAAACTGGACACCTGCCCCCCTCCCCTGCCATCATAACATCTGCCCCCCAGCTAGGGAGCCCTGGCTCACTCCCCCCAGCACAGCCAGGAGGGGACAAGGACCCCACACTCCAGAGGCTAACCCGGGGGCTGAAAGCTCTCATGTGGGCTCCACCCCCTCTGTCCACTCTGGGTCTGTGAGGCCCCAACCTTGCTCCTTGGCCCAGGGGGCAGCGAGGGGCCTGAGCCGCCTCGCCCCAGGAGGGGGATTCCTAGACCGAGCTCAGCACCTGCCCGTAGCGGGGAATTAGGCACCAAGCTCTGTGAGAGCCGGGGCTTACATCACACGCCCTGTGGGGGGCTCCCATTGGCTGGCTCCGGCAGCTCCCTGCTCACACACTGGCGTGTGTGGGGCCCATTCTGAGGGGGCGTCTCTCACCTTTCCCTGCCCAGGGAGCCCACGGGCCCAGCTCAGGCTGGGTGGGTCCCGGCGCGTCCTGTGACTGGGCAGGGCAGGCGCTGGTCAGTGAGGTGCCTGGGGATCGGTCTCAGCCCCTCAGGGCCGGTGAATGTGGCCCCTAAGCCTTTCTTCCCAGCTGCACACGGGGGTTTATTTCCCTTCTGCTGCCGTTGGGGAGCCCGGCCCGGCACGACTCTGGCGCAGACACAGCGAGGGGAAGGCGGGCGGGGACGTGACTGAAATAAGAGCAGCGGGCAGGGGGCTGAGCTGTGGGGTCTGCACACAGACTTTGTGCTGAGGGGGTGTCAGTGGGTGTAGGCCTGGCAACAGGGTGGGTCGGTGTGAGGAGCAAGGGGAGATCTGCCCAAGAGCCTGTTGGGAAGGGATTCGTCAGCCCATCCAGTGCTGTAACATGGCTCCCCATGACGGTCAGTGTGCGGCGTGTCGCACAGCTGCTCACCACAGACATGCAGGCCTGTGTGAAGCTGCTCCCCCTCCTGCACGGGTGCCCATGGGCGGCAGGTTTGTATAATTTTTGGTAGTGCCTCATTAGCCACGCCTCTGGAGGTAACACGCTTGGGGCAAGATGGACACACGACCAGAAGTAAACAGTGTCATGTCACCCCTCTCCAAGGGCTTTTCCCACCATCCTCCTACCAACAGGGATTAGTTTGGCCCCCACCAAACCCCCTCATGCAACTATCCTACAGTTGCATTAACCCAACGTGTGGGACATTAACTCGGGGGGGGGGGGGGAGCGGAGAGGCTGGGGCAAGTGTTCTGTCTGAGGCTATGTCTAGACTCACGGCTTCTTGTGCAAGTACAGCCGTTCTTGTGCAAGAAGCCACAGAGTATCCACAGTGCCCACCTGCTCTTGAGAAAGGAAATTTACAGTACGGCATGGTAAGAGAGGACATCTTGCACAAAAGCTACGCTCTTTTCTAACAGGTGTAAGCTCTCTTGCGCAAGAGGGCAGTGTGGATGCTTGGCAGGGATTTCTTGCGCAAGAAACCTCTATGGCTAAAATGGACATCGCTTTCTTGCGCAAGAGAGCCATGGATGCTCTTGTGCAAAAACACAATTCGCACAATGCAGTGCGGATATGTTCTTCTGCAAGACTTCTTGCACAAGAACCCTTACGCAAGATGTTATTGTGCAAGAAATCTCCGGTGTAGACATAGCCTAAGAGTTTCCTCCCATGAGCAGAATGAATTTTGTGTTGTGCACCAGTACTGAGGTCATGTGGCTTGTTTGGATGTGCCACTGTGGCACCCAAGTTATTAATACATATTTTTAAACCTTTCCCTTTTCTCTCTGCTGCCATGTCTCCTCCCCTTGTTCCATCAGCTCCCCTGGTGCCTGCTGCCCCCCCCCCCAACCCCTCATCCTCCTCTGCTGTCCTGACTCCTTCCCTTCTCACTGCCTTCGGACTTCCTGAGACCTGCCCCCCTCCACCAGCCCTTCTCTGCCCCCTGTTCCCACTCTTCCAGTAGCCCCACTCTGACCATGTGAGCTACCCCTCCTCATCCTCTCTCCTACCACCTCCCTCTACACACCTGCCCTGCCTCTCTCCTATGGTGCTGGTCCCTCCCTGCAGGTGTCTGCCCTTCTGCTTCACCCCAGAATCCCCTGGCACCTGCACCCTCCTGGTGCCTCCCCCTTCCCTCACTGCCTGTGCCCACTTTGTCCTATTTTTCCCTGATGCCCACCCCATCACCACCCTCTGCCCCCATTCCTCTGTGCCCTCACACATGATTTGCTCCATCCCCGCCTTCCTCATGCCCACTCCCTCTTTCAAACCTTCTCCCAGCACCTCCCTCTCCCCCTCCAGTTCCCAATACCCTTCCCCTCTCCTCTCCCAGCATCACCCTGTCCCCCTCCCACTGACACCTCCCCTCCTGCCCTTTCCTTCATTGTCTGCACTTGGTCCCCTGACATTTGTCTCTTCTCCACCCTGTCCCTTGGTGCCTTCCCCTTTCTTCCCCTGACCTGCCCCCTTCCCCTCAGCACAAGCCCCTTCCTCTCCCACCCCTTCCCCCTATTTTTCCCCCTCCCCTACCTTCTGCCTTCCAGTTTGCGGGGCAGCAGGGCTGGAGTCTGCAATCAGGCCCTGCTGCCCGTCAAGGGACATAGGCCGTTCCTTCTAGGGCTGTGGAGTCTGGGTGTCCGCTCGACAGGGTTGCCTGCCGGGTTCTGGCTGCCGCAGGAGAGTGAGCACTTCCCTCAGCTCACCCCCTGGGCCTGGACCTGGACCTGGGTGGACTCCCTTGCCCTTGACTGCCACGTTGCTGGCATTTAAAATACCCGGCATGGCGTGAGCATGCGCTGCAAAGGTGCAGGGGCTGCCCGCCGTGCCCACTCGCTGTAGCATCCGCCCAGGGGTGAGGCCTCTGCATCCCAGCACCCCTGTCTGGCGCGCAGTGTGTGCATTCACTGCAAGGGCCCAAGGGCGGGGGCAGCCTGCCGCGACAGCTTGCTATGGCGTGACTTGTGGTGGAGCCCGTGTGCTCCATCACACTGGGGCTGTGGGCGCCCTGTTACAAGTCCTCTTCTCCTGGGATGCTCTGGGGCTGGGGGGGGGGGGGGGGAGGAGCAATATTCAGAGCCAGGGGAGAGACCCAGCTCCAAATATTGCTGGAGCACGGGCACCACGAGCCCATATAACTTGCTGCCCATGCGGGTGCCAGCTCATGTCTCTCTGGTCACTGGCACATGTGGGGCCAGCAGCCAGCTGGCTCCCTGGGCTGTCCGTGCAGTTAAAACAAGCATTACACTGGCAGAAACGGGGGCAGGGGCTGGGCTGTGGGAAATATTGGGGGGTGGCTGCCAGTTCTGACCCCCTGGGACTGGCTGTGCCTGTGGCGCTGGGTGAGAGTTTGGTGTTTCTTAGGGGCTGGACAAGGGTTTGTTATGACACCAGGACCAGCCCAAGGCCAGGAGATGGGCAGAGCCAAGTGTGAGACCCTGGTGTGTCTGTAGGGGTGGGAGGGGCATCTCCTGCCTGGCACAAGAAGCTCCAGACCCCAGAGAAGCTAGGCAGGAGAATTGTGAGCAAAATACTCAGTTGGTTGCTTCCCTCCCTCCTCCTTCTGCCCTAGAAGAGGAGCCGTGCCCCAAACATTCCTCTTATCAGTGTGAGCTCTGGGGGAGGGAAGGACAAGCCAGGGCAGGAAGAACTTTCTCTCTACTGGGCTTAGATGCTGGGTGTGGGCCAGGGAGGGAGGGGGTTGGTGAGGGGGGGAGGGTTAGGTACAAACTGAGGGATCTGCAGTGGCCCCACACCGAGCTTGCTCACCAGAGGTGCCTCTATTCCCTAGGACCAGGCAGGAGCGCACCGTGTGCGTGTGCGTGTCCAGCTGCTGCGTTCTCCCTGTGAGTAACTCTCCTTCCCTTCTCTGGGCCAGTAAATCGTTGGTGACGGTGCCATAGGACTCGCTGCAGGTGCTGGGTTTGCTTTCAGCCAGGAGGTGCCAGTGACTTGGGGCAAACGCTCCTTTGGGATGGGCAGAAACCAGAGTGTTGTGGAGCTTGGGGAGGGAGCAGGTATCTGTCACACAGGGTGTCCTGCTGGGGTGGGGGGAGGAGGGTTCCTTTGAATTTGTTTCTATGTGTAGAATAAATGTTGGTGAGTGCACCAAGGTAGGTGCAGATGTGCACCACCCATAGAAACACAGGCTGCTGCCTGGGGTGGGGGGCAGGGGGAGGCTCTGCTAATCACCTGGACAGCACCTGAATCTCTCCTGAGTGGCTGCCCAAGTGCTCAGCTTACAGGGAAAACTGGTGGGGGGCCCATGAGCAGCCCCAGCCCATGTCCACACCCCCGCCCAGGGCAGGTGGAGTCTGAGGCTCCCTACAACTGCCCCTGTGGTTCTTACCCCATTCACGTTACAGTAAGAGCTGGCTGGGCAGTGGGGGGCATCCATGGACCCTCCATGTGCCCTGGGCAGGGGATGCTTGGACCAATCCATCAGCCAGGGGCAGCTTTTGAGCCCCCCATCCCCAGGTGGATGGTCCTGTGATGGCCCCAGCTGTATTGGCACCTCAGGGCTTCTCCTCTCTGGGCAGGGCTCCAGCTTCTGGCCAGGGTGGGGCGGGGGCAGAGCGCAGGGGGTTTGGGGAGGAGCAGGGGCGTCTGGGAAGAAGAGGCCAGGCCAGACCTGTCCACATTCAACAGTGGGGGGGGGGGGCCTTGGCCTCCTGTTCTGCCCCCCCCCGGGGGATGGGCAAAGGCAGAGGTTGCTCATTGTGACAGGAGTGTCCCGTATCCATGGCAACATTGCACCCCCTGACCTAGGGCCTAGTGACATGTGGGGTGGGGCAGGGATGGGCAACAGCAGGTGGGGCTGGTAATGTCTCAGCTCCCAGCCCTGGAGCAAAGGCTGGAGAGAGGCAGGAGGGGAAACTGACAGATGCACCCTTATCCTCCCCTGTACTCCTGGGCCAGTGAGTGGGGAGAGGGGCCCCACTGGGGTGGGAATGTCCCAGCTCCCAGCGCACTGTCCAGGGGGCTGCAGGGTGCAGCGACCAGCAGAATCAGCAAAGGGCAGGAGGCAGGTGTGATACCAGCTCCCAGAAGCAACCCCCACAGCAGGGAGTCCTGGGGGGCAGAGGAACTGGGGGGGGGGGTTCCTACAGCCCGGGGCAGGTTAATTGACTCCACAAGAACCCAGAGGAGCAGGAGCCATCGCCCCGCAGCTCCATGGCCCCCAGGGGAGAGCAGCCGTGCAGCCAGGGACACATGTGGGGCAAAGAGCCCAGGGATCGCAGGGCGCTAGGACCCAGGGGGTGTCGGGCGGAGCAGCGGGGCACAGGCGGGGACTTGCAGGCGCCCTCGCTCCTCGCAGCCCCTGGGGAGAAGGGGAGCCGGTGGGGGGTGCGAAGGGGGCGGGGCTGTGGGCCTTTGGGGCGCGGGGAATCGGGGCGGGGATAATTCTGGGGCTGGGTGCAGAGTTGGGGGGGGGGCAGGCTGAGCAGCCGAGCCCGGAGCAGGGAGGGAGCCTGGGAAATGGGTGTGAAATGGACCCAGACCCCTTTGGAAACTCCCCCGAACTGCCCCTTTTGCCCGGGGGGGGGGGCAGGAAAGTATCGCACCGCTCGCCCCATATCTCCCCCAGCCCGGAGCCTGCCCCCAGCCCCTGCCCCACACTCTGCACCCCCGGCCCCTCCCGCACCAGAGCTCCCAGAGCCCAGCCCCGCCCCCTGCATCCCGATGTTCTGGCCCTGCCCCCCGCTGGGTGACCCCACCCTGCCGCGCTAGGTGCGGTCCCTGCAAATGCCCCCCCACCTCGCGAGGGTCCGGCCCGGCGGCTGCCCCAACCCCACCCCCATCTCGGCCCCGCCCTACGTGTAACAATGGGGGGCGGGGTTTCCTCACAGCCGCGCTGGGGAGGCAGTGCCACGTGCCGGGGGGCGGGGCTGGCGTGCGCTGTTGTTCGGCTCCCGCCCGTCAACATGCGGGGTCTCCCCTGCCCACCTGGCGCGTGACGGTGCTGACACGTGACCAGCCCCCGCCTCTTTGCTGGTCGGTCGAGAGGCGGGGCTGGGGCTGCAGGGACCCGCGTGGGCGCCCAGGGAGGAGATTGCGGGTTCGTGTGCGGCTCCCCTTCCCTCTCCCCCACGGCTCTTGTGCATTTCACGGGGGGACACCAGGGAGCCCACACCAGTGGGGCTGCTCCTGTCCCCGCTGGGCCCCCTGTCCCCTCGCGTGGGAGCACACCCACCTCCGGCAGCTCCTGTGTGGGGCAGCGGGGCAGGGGCAGCGGGAGAGCGAGCCCCCCCCCCATCAATCCAGAATGACAGGAGCTATGTCTACACTGGTGAGGGTTTGTCTTGCGCAGGAAGGGGCAGTGAAGACAGCTCCTGGCACAGGACCCTCTCCTGTAAAAATGGTGGCTCATTAGATATGCAAATGAGGCGCAGGACAGTCCATGCTCAGCTTCATTTGCATATTTCTGTCACAAGAACAGTGTAGACACAGCCAAGGTGAATGCCAGAGCACTAGAAAGACTGTTGGCTGCCTACTGTACCCTGACGACATCACTGAGCTAGCAGCCTTGCAGACTGTGGGGCTGCATCTAGATTGGCAAGATTTTGCGCAAATATTTTTATCAGGAAAGTGGCAGGGGAGACAGAGGCATGGAGGAGAACAGGGTGAACCAGGAATCACATATCCAGGCTCATAGCCAGTCCCAGATGCTGTGCCTCTGCTTTTTAAAGGGAGGGGCATTTCAAAAGAAGAGGTGCAGCATCTGGTACCGAGCCTGAGACTGGACAGCTGATTCCCAGCTCGCACCCAGTCCCAATTGCACCTCTGCCTTTGAAATGGAGTAAGGGCCGGTGAGGGGCGTGTGCAGGGCAGGGCAGCCAGCCCTGGGGTGGAGATCGGGAAGGAGCTGAAGAGGGGAACAGGGATATGTGAGGCTGGGGCAGGAGAGGCATGCAGGAGGTGTGAAGAGAGATGGGGGGATTCAGGGAACACTTATGGGGTGAATGGGAGCAGGGGTGCAATGGAACAAAACTCTGAGGGGTGTCACAGGCAGGGAAAGGGGGATGTGGGAGGGGAGGCAGGGGCGTGACTATGGGAGCAAGAGCAGCCTGGCTGGGGAAGGGGAGACACAGGGCAGGGGTTGTACAGCCGGGGCGGGGGAGATACAATGGCAGCTCCCCCACCTCATGGAGCAGGGGGGACAGGGCAGAGGTGACTGACTGGTGGTAGCAATAGGGGGCATCAGCTCCTGGGCCCCAAAAATATTTGCTACTAAATAGGGAGTCCCAAATGCCCCTGCCCCGGCGGATGCCCCTCCCTGCACCAGTCGCCCACTCAACAGCGAGGCGGGAATTCCTTCTTCTGAATTTTTTTTTTTATGTTGTAGATATTGGCAAACTCTGATCCATCACGGACTGGCACATTTCATTTGCATAGTCGTTATTTGCATAAAAAAATATGCAAAGAAAATCTTGCCTGTCTGCCAAGGGTTTGTGAATGGCTTTACCGGTCCGCTGTATAAAACAAGGTTGGGAGCCACTGGTCTAGTGGACAGGGCTCAGTGTGGAAGCTGAAGCCAGACAATTTCAGGCTAGAGAGGAGGCACAAATGTTCCCTAGGGTCGATGATGAGCCACAGAAACCAGTGGCCACAGGAAGTGGTGGATTCTCCATCTCCTCATACTGTCAACTCAGCACTGGGCAACTTAGTAGAAAACATTCTGTGGGGAAACAGCTTTGTGCCTGGGTAGCTGGGCTAAGTGCAATGGCTTGTGTCACAGAGGGGGTCAGACTGCAGGGCTAACGTTCCCCTTGGATACTGCAAATCTACAAATTTCAGGGTCTCATCCTGCAAACACTCACCACACGGGAAATTCAAATCCCGGGCTTCATTTGCACGTTCGGTATGCATACATTACCCCGCTAGTTCGAACTAGCGGGGTAGTGTAGACATACCCTATGAGAGGGCCTGAGTCTATGCTACAAATATATGGAGGAAAACCAGGTATTTTAGCTGCAGGAACCTAAATTTAGGCAGCTGTAGCCATGATTAGTGGCTTGTTTCTGGAAAACACTGGGTGCTCAGAATTGAATCCCATTGTTGCGGGTGCAGGGATGTTGAAACTCAAGCCAGGTGTTAAGAGAAACGAATGTGGATTTGGCATCTAACTTGGTTGTGGAGTTTATGGAAAAGCTAGACTCAGCATCTGCGCACAATGGCAGAGTCTAGTGTGTCGGGGGCATCGCCTGCCTCGCATAGGAAGCTCCAGACAAGACTCTGTTCATTGCTCCCCTCCTCCACATGCCCTCTGAAGAGGAGCCAGCCCCAAACCCTCGTATCAGTGTGAGCTCTTGGGGAGGGAAGGACAAGCCAGGGCGGAAAGAACTTTCTCTCTCCCAGGCTTAGATGCTGAGAGTGGGGCAGGGAGGGAGGGGGATGGCGGTGGGGGGAGGGATTGGAACAAACTGAGGGATTTGCAGCTATCCTGTGTGGGATGGTTCTATAGGACACTGGGGCTACGTCTTCACTGGTATGAATTTCCGGAAATGCTTTTAACGGAAAAGTGTTTCGTTAAAAGCATTTTCGGAAAAGCGCGTCTAGATTGGCAGGACACTTTTCCGCAAAAGCACTTTTTCCAGAAAAGCGTCCGTGGCCAATCTAGATGCGCTTTTCCGCAAAAAAGCCCCGATCATCATTTTCATGATCGGGGCTTTTTTGCGGAAAACACTACTGTGCTGTCTACACTGGCCCTTTTCTGGAACAGTTCTCTGGAAAAAGACTTTTGCCCGAATGGGAGCAGCATAGTTTTTCCGGAAAAGCACTGATGATTTTACATTAGATCATCAGTGCTTTTCCGGAAATTCAAGCGGCCAGTGTAGACAGCTAGCAAGTTTTTCCGGAAAAGCGTCTGATTTTCCAGAATAACTTGCCAGTGTAGACACAGCCAGTGAGCTGGCTCACCAGAGGTGTGTTTATTCCCTTGGGCCAGGCAGGAGCGCACTGCATGGCTACATCTACACTGGCATGATTTTTCGGAAATGCTTAAAACAGAACAGTTTTCCGTTATAAGTATTTCCGGAAAAAGCGCGTCTACATTGGCAGGATGCTTTTACGGAAAAGCACTTTTTCCAGTAAAGCGTCCGTGCCAATGTAGACGCGCTTTTCCACAAAAAAGCCCCGATCGCCATTTTCACGATTGGGGATTTTTTGCGGAAAAGAAATCTGTGCTGTCTACACTGGCCCTTTTCCAGAACAGTTTTCCAGAAAAGGCCTTTTGCCCGAATGGGAGCAGCATAGTTTTTCCGGAAAAGCACTGATGATTTTACAGTAGATCGTCAGTGCTTTTCTGGAAATTCAAGCGGACAGTGTAGACAGCTGGCAAGTTATTCCGGAAAAGTGGCTGATTTTCCGGAATAAGTGGCCAGTGTAGACACAGCCCCAGGGTTTGCCTTAGTTGGGACTTGTCCCGAGGTGAAGGTGCCTGGCTCAGTTCCTGTACAGTGTCATCAGGCACCGACCTCCGCCCTCCCATCCAGACAGCACCCAGGAACTTCACCTCATGAGAGGTTCCCTGGCACTTATCTGGGGGTAAAGCTAACCCAAGATTTTCTAAGGCAGTCTTTACTAAATCCACAGCCTGCTGCACTTCTTCAGCAGTATCCCCTCCTATCACAATGTCATCTATATATTGCAGCATTTGGATACTAGGTGGCATGGTTAAACCATCTAGGACCTTTGACAGTGCCCCATGGCAAATAGTGGGCGAATGCTTGAACCCTTGGGGCATACATGTGAAAGTGTATTGGACACCCTTCCATGTAAAAACAAATCTGTTCTGGTCTGCAGGCTGTAAAGGGACCATGAAAAACATGTCCTTTATATCTAGCACGGCTAGCCATTGCTTGTTCCAAGTCTGTATGGTATTTACAATGCTTGCTATGTTGGGGACTGCTGTTGTTAGGGGCCCTATGTTACACTTTAATTTTCTGTAATCAATTGTAAGCCTCCATTTACCATTAGGTTTCTTTACCGGCCATTCTGGGGAGTTGTATGGGGAGTGAGTGCGAATTAAAACTCCCCGGCTGTGTCTAGACTGGCAAGTTTTTCCGCAAAATCATCTGCTTTTGCAGAAAAACATGCCAGCTGTCTACACTGGCTGCTTTAATTTCCGCAAAAGCACTGATGATCTCATGTAAGATTGTCAGTGCTTTTGTGGAAATACTATGCTGCTCCCGTTCAGGCAAAAGTCTTTTTCCGAAAAACTTTTGCGCAAAAGGGCCAGTGTAGACAGCAGAGATTTGTTTTCCGCAAAAAAGCCCCCATCGCGAAAATGGTGATTGGGGCTTTTTTGCAGAAAAGCGTGTCTAGATTGGCCACGGACACTTTTCTGGAAAAAGTGCTTTTGCGGAAAAGTGTCCTGCCAATCTAGATGCACTTTTCCGAAAATGCTTTTAACGGAAAACTTTTCCGTTAAAAGCATTTCTGGAAAATCATGCCAGTCTAGACACAGCCCCCGTGTTTCCAGATCTTTAATTAGCTCAGTGACAGGCGCTATAGCTTCAGCTGGGACATTGTATTGTTTTACATGAGTCACAGCTGATGGTGGGAGAGCAGGAGCTTGGGCTAGTAACCTGACACTATAGAGGGGAACTTTCCCTTCCTCCAGGATTGCTGTGCTGGGTTTGCAGCCGGCTCCGAATGCCCACCTTTCCCCACCAATGATTCCTTCCTTGCCCTTTAGGATGTCCATGCCCAGTGTATTGACATTCCCAAGTATCAATTCATGTTTCCTGGGCTGCTGGTAGGGGTTTAAAGGGATATCCAGCTTTACTTTGACCAGCGGGTAAGACACAATAGTGCCGTTCACTCCTGTGACCAAAACCTGCTTTCGGCCAGAAGGTGGAGGTCCGAAAAAGTTTTCTCTTTTATTCATGGATAATTGGGCTCCAGTGTCTACCAAGAAAGAGACAGCAGTCTTATCATTAACTGTTACTAAGATCCGGGGGTCGTTGCTAGGATTTTCCCTCTCTGCCTGCTCAAGTTTATTTATACAGAGAGAGATCCCACTCCCGCTTGTCAGTTTCCCTGGTTAGTTTCAATTAGCGGCAGCAGCTCATGTAATTGCTGCCTTAGCTGTGCGTGTGGAGGCTCGGAGCTGAAGCAGGGAGCACTAGGAGTGACTGCTGCTTTCTCCTGCTCAACCCCCTTCGAGGCAGCCAGAAGCTTTAGCTTATCGGTTGCCAGCCCATGTAATAGATCTCAGGTGAACCCTAGATCCAAGTACCGTTTCCACAATTTAGTCCTAAATTCCCTCTCCTGTGGTGTTACTTCATGTCTAGGCTTAAAACCTTCCTGCTTGCTCTTGCTCCTTTTAAGTTCTGCATCTTAACTTTAACCTGCAGTGCCTCAGTTTCCCCAAATTCTTGGCGATCTCACAGCATAAAATCAAATAAGTTCTGATAGGTCAGGTGGTGGTTCTGAGCATGATTTCTTCTGGCTAGCGCTATAGCCTTATAGGATCCGGGAGCCCCTTTTAGCACTGGTCTTAAATCTCCTGTTACTACCTGTTGTTCCCAAGGGTTCTCTTCCTGCCTCCTATTCTGGGGACCCCCTTGATAAAGCATAGCTATTATAGCAACAGTTTGTAGGGCTCCTTTAAGTTCATCCCCATTAATCCATGGGATGCTAGTGGGTTCACCTCTATCAGTGTGGTGAATTCCCCGAGCCCATCTATAGGCAAAGGTCCATATAAACTTTGGACCCTCCTGATTCCTGGGGCTAAGGAATATTCCTGCACCCAGATTTACCCTGCCACACTCCCAGGAGGACAGTTGGATACAGCCAGCTCCTGTATCCCATATCCTAGCCAGCCACTCTATCACGCCTTCCCCAGGTCTCTTGGCAAATTCATCCTTTTTCCTCCTCAACTCTGCAGGCTCATAACTGCGAGTAATAATTCGGGTAGGTCGGGGTTCTGTCCTTTTGCCAATGGAGGGGTTATCTTCATCCACCTCACCCTCTTCCTTCTCAGTTAAATCCATTTGGTATGTGATGGTGGGTCTCATGTGGACAGGGGGATTCCCTAACTCAGGGGAGGTGGAACACTCATCATCGGAGGAGTCCCAGATGTCTCCATCCCAATCCTCCGGATCTACCCAGAGAGCAGCCTCTACTTTGGCTTGATTAATTTTTCGGGGCTTGCTCTCTAATCTCGCTCTCCTTTCTGCTCCCTCCCTTTTTATTATTGGAGCAAGACATTGTTCTAATTGGTGCACATCATTGCTTAGCAAGTCGCCCAGATGTCTAGGTTCATCCCTTTCCTTCTGTACCCTTTCACGCTCCAGTTCCAATTTTAAATGGCTTTTACATGCTGTCTGCAGGGCACCTTTAAATAGCCAAATACATGCTCCTTTCCCCTTTTCATTTTACAAGCTGTTCTCCAGTTACAGAACTGCAACCACAGTTCCTCAGGATTTCCCCACTCCTCCTCTAACATTTCTTTATCCCATTTAAGGTCAGCCCAACCTTCCTGGGTGAAACTCTTTTCTACCTTGCTAGAATCAGTGACTGGCTTCATGCTGCTGTATTTTGAACCGATATCACAAATCCTGCCGACTACGCCAATTCTGTCAGCAGGTGGTCAGGGCAGTGAGTGGTTGGTGTGTATGTGTGTGTGTGTGTGTGTTAGTCATACAGCTGAGACTTCAACTGCTGAGACCAGAGTCCCTTCGCAGCGGGCAACCTGGAGAAGATTGTCGGGCACCCCAAGAAGTTTACAGGGAGAGCTTATTACACCTCAGATTTTTACTGTTAGGATACACGATCCCTTCGAAGCGGGCAGCCTGGGGAGGCTGAGAGATGCCCCAACGACTCTGTCATCTGGAAGCGACACAATCCAAATGCCAAGCTCACTGTATCTGTCCCTTATGACCTGCTGGAGTTCTTTTGTTTGTGTTCGGTTCGGGTACAGCAGCACGGGTTCAAGTCAGAAACTTGACACGCACTGGCTTATTTGTAGGAAAAAGAAGAAAGAAAATAAAGACAACTTGGTTCAATATATAAAGTGACTGAGGACACCAACTTATTTTCACTTTAATTTAGGCAGCTGTCCGAAAGCAAACCGCGGCGATTTGATTGACAGGAAAATGATTTCTCGGGGCTTTAAAAATGGCCGCCCAATTTATGAATGAAGCAAAATGGCTGCTGCACCTTTGATTGACAAGCTAATGATTTTCCTGCAGTCTGATTGGATAATTGCTGACCGCAGGTTTACAATGAAACAAAATGGCCACTGGGAGTGCTTCCATTAAGGAGGAAGTTTTCTTAAGTGTGATTGACAGCCTAACAAGATACTGGAGTTTACATAGAAGGGAATGGCCGTTCTAACAGAAGTTAAGTGTATATTGCAGTTTACAGATAGATACAAAGACTCCCTGCGGTTTGATTGGCAAGTTAATTGGGTTCCACAGTTTATAGCTAAATCACCTTACCAAAGGCAGTTTTACAGTAGAGATGAAGCAGTTTGACTTAAGAAACTATAATAAAGTAACTAAACTTATAACATAGTAACAATTAAAGTGTACACATAAAGAAACACATTGCAGGTATAATTCTCACCCCTGTGTTCCAGACTTGGCGTGGCCAGCGTCTTTCTCTCAATCCCTCGGGAAGAAGTAGGGCGAGGTTGGGCATCCCACGGACCTGGGGAGACAATCAATACCTGCCAGCAGGTGTAGGTGATTGTAGATCAAATGGGGTGGGCTACTATACCCCTCTTTACACCCCTTGGGTCACGTAGGCTTCTTCCTGGTCTCAAGTGGCCAATTTAGGAAAAATGGCTTTGAACACCAAATTTCCCACGAAGGGTGCAAAGCATAATTCACACCTGGGAAAGTGCGGACAATGGGCACCTCTGGTATGTGATGGGTGAAGATTCCTCTCCTGGGACAGTGCGGGCGTGTCAATTACTGGTACTAGCCATCAGGGCAGCAGGAGGCCCCGGGTCATCAGGTAGCCCATTTACTGTCTGGTTTCTGTTTATAGTAGAGTCAGGGACAGGCAGCACACCTGTGTTCCCAGGGCATCAAAGGCTGACTGCCCTTCTCTTGCTCTCTGCGGGAGGGGAGGGACAAGATGGGGATCATGTCTGGCTACAGCCCCCTGCCCCCAGGAGAGGGGTTCCTAGGCTGAGCTCAGCACCTGTCTACTGCAGCATGAGTCACCAACTCCATGAGAGCCAGGACTTAGGTCACACACTCTATGGGGGTCTCCCATTGGCTGGCTCTGGCTCGCATACTGGCATGTGTGGGGCCCATTCCAGGGGGGCGTCTCTCCCCTTTCCCTACCCAGGGAGCCCATGGGCCCAGCTCAGGGTGGGTGGGTCCCAGTGCGTCCTGTGACTGGGCAGGCGCTGGTCAGTGAGGTGCCTGGCGATCGGTCTCAGCCCCTCAGGGCTGGTGTATGTGGCCCCCAGGCCTTTCTTCTCGGCTGTGCACGGGGGTTTATTTCCCTTCTGCAGCCACTGGGGAGCCCGGCACCGGCGCGACTCTGGCGCAGACACAACAAGGGGAAGGTGGGCGGGGACGTGACTGAAATAAGAGCAGCGGGCAGGGGGCTGAGCTGTGGGGCCTGCACAGACACTTTGTGCTGCGGGGGTGTCAGTGGGTGTAGCCCTGGCAACGGGGTGGGTCGGTGTGAGGAGCAAAGGGAGATTTTCTGGCCAAAAGCCTGTTGGGAAGGGATTTGTTAGCCCATCCAGTGCTGTGACATGGCTCCCCGTGATGGTCAGTGTGTGGTGTGCATTGCATGGCCGCTCACCACAGACATGCAGGGCCATTGTGATGCTGCCTCCTCCTCCTCCCTCCAGGTGCCAGCTCCTGCCCAGGCCCCAGACCTCCCTGGACACTGGCACATGCCAGCCGGCAGCCAGTTGGCTCCCTGGGGTGTCCATGTGGTTAAAACAGGCCTTGGACTGGCAGAGACAGGGCTGGGAAATACTCTGGGAAATACTGGGGGGTGGCTGCCGGTGCTGACCCCTGGGACTGGCTGTGCCTGTGGCGCTGGGCGAGGGTTCAGTGTTTCTCAGGGGCTGGTGGAGGGTTTGTTGTGACACCGGGAGCAGCCCAAGGCCAGGAGAAGGGCAGAGCCAAGTGTGAGACCCTGGTCTGTCCAGGGGACGGGGGAGGGGGCATCTCCTGCCTGGCACAGGGAGCTCCAGACACCAGACAAGCCACTGTGGAGCATAAGACTCTGTTAGCTGCTCCCCTCCTCTGCCTGCCCTTGAAGAGGAGCTGGGCCCCAAACCCTCTTATCAGTGTGAGCTCTGGGGGAGGGAAGGATGAGCCAGGGCAGGAAGAACTTTCTCTCTCCCAGGCTTAGACAGGGGGGTGGGGCAGGGAGGGAGGGGGATGGTGGAGGGGAGGGTTTGGCACAAACTGAGGAATCTGCAGCTGGTGGGCTGGTGCTACAGGACACACTGAGCTGGTTCACCAGAGGCGCCTCTATTCCCTGGGCCAGGCAGGAGTGCACCATGTGCGTGTGCGTGTTTCCGGCTGCTGCGTTTGCGGTGTGAGTAACTCTCCTTCCCTTCTCTGGGCCAGTAAATTGCTGGTGACGGTGCCATAGGACTGGCTGCAGGTGCTGGGTTTGCTTTCAGCCAGGAGGTGCCAGTGAGTTGGGGCAAACGCTCCTTTGGGTTGGGCAGAAACCAGAGTGTTGGGGGGCTTGGGGAGGGAGCAGGCTATCTGTCACTCAGGCTGTCCTGCTAGGACAGGGGCAAGGTTTCCTCAAATTTTTTCCATATATGTGTGGAATAAATGTTGTTCTATGCACTCTGGCAGGTGCAGATGTGCACCACTCAAACCCAGGCAGCTGGCTGTGGGGACTCTGCTAATCAGCTGGGCAGCACCTGAATTGCTCCTGAGTGGCTGCCCAAGCGCTCAGCTTACAGGAAACACTGGTGGGGGGCCCATAAGCAGCCCCAGCCCATGTCCACACCCCCAGCCAGAGCACGTGGAAAGTCTGAGGCTCCACTCCACTGCCCTTGCGGTTCTTACCCCCTTCACGTCACAGTAAGAGCTGGCTGGGCAGTGGTAGTATCCATGGATCCTACATCTGTCCTGGGCAGAGCCAGGGGCAGCTTTTGAGCCTCCCCCTCCCCCCTGCTGCCAGGGGAATTGTCCTGTGATGGCCCCAGCTGCATTGGCACCCCAGGGCTTCTCCTGTCTGGGCAAGGCTCCAGCTTCTGGACAGGGTGGGGGGGCAGAGCCCAGGGGGAATGGGGAGGGGCAGGGGGAACTGGGGAGAAAGAGGCCAGGCCAGACCTGTCCACATTCAACAGCGGGAGGGACCCTTGGCCTCCTGTTCTGAGGCTCCGAGGGGGATGGGCAAAGGCAGAGGTTGATCATTGTGACAGGCGTATCCTGTATCCATGGCAATATTGCACCCCTGCTCTAGGGGCTGGTGACAGGCCAGGTGGGGCAGGGAGGGGCAGCAGCACATGGGGCTGGGAATGGGAATGTCCCAGCCACCAGGACCACCCAGACCTGGAGGAAAAGCTGGAGAGAGGCAGGAGGGGAAACTGACAGACCCCTCCCCTATTCCAGCCTGTGTCCCTGGGCCAGTCGGAGGGGAGAGGGGCCGCACTGGGGTGGGAATGTCCCGGCTCCCAGCGCACTGCCAGGGGCTGCGGGGCGGGGAACAGGAGAAGCAGCAAAGATGGGACAGGTGTGATACCAGCCCTCAGCAGCAACAGGCCGGCAGAGAATCATGGGGGGGGGGCGGTTGCTATTGGGAGGGTGGCGGTTCCTACAGCCGGGGGGGGGGGTCAATCCGACTCCACAGGAACCCAGAGGAGCTGGAGCCATCACCCCGCAGCTCCATGGCCTGCGGGGGGGAGCAGCCCGGCAGCCAGGGACAGGCATGGGGCAGAGCCCAGGAGCTGGGCGGAGCAGCCAGGGACTTGCCGGGAAGAGGGTGCTTGACCAGGAAGCTCCTGGTCTGACATAAGCGCTGGTGCTGGACTCATAGCAGAGTCACTGACCTTCTGCGCATGCGCGATCTCATCGGGCCCCACCATTCGGTACCGCCCGTCACTCCCGGCCCGCAGCAGCATCTGACTCCGCGAGCGAGCAGAGGGAGGCAGCGAACTTTGCTGCGGTCACTGCGCATGCGCCGCGCGCCCTCAGGCAGTCCTTGGTGCCCTTATTCACGGCGCTGCTTCGGGAGAGCGGGGAGCAGAGCGAGGTGGGCGGGGCCGGGTAGTTAATGCTGGGGGGGCCCTGGGAGCGGGGCTCTGCGTGGCTGGGGGAGCGGGGCTGTTTGTTTGTTTCCCTCCGCGGCACCTCATTGGCTCCCAGGCGCTCCCGCTGCTCCTGGTAGCTGGGAGAGCCCTGCGCCACGCTTGTACGAGTTTCACCTATAGCTGCCGGGGGCCTTGCTCTTGACCCGCCTCCTCCTGTGTCTGTGGAGCGGCCCCTGCTGGGTGCGTGGCTGCGCCTTTGTTCCAGCGGGGGGAGAAGGGTTGTGGGGCAGGGCCTCAGTGGGGGGGGAGGTTGTAGGAGGGGCTCACACAGGCGGGGGGGGGGGGGAGTTGGCCAGGTGGAGTGCGGGGGGGCTGCAGCTCGTCTTGTGGGAGTTGGGGAAGGGGCACAGCTGGGCTGGGGTCAGGGCTGTGACCCACCTTCCTGTGCTGTCTGTGGGGGGCTGCTCCGGCCGGGCAGAGGACTCAGGCCGCTCACTGCTGCCTCTCTGTGGCTGAATGTTGCACGTTCCGTGCAGGGCCCATTGGCCCATCTGTCTCTGGCTGTCGGTGCTTCCAGACGCTCACGCTCGACACAAGCCGAGAGGCGAAGATTGTGGCCGAGTTTCAGCAGCTGCAGCAGTTCCTGGAGGAACAAGAGCGACTCCTGCTGGCCCAGCTGGAGAAGCTGAACGAGCAGATTGGGAGACTCCAGACTGACGCTGACGGGAAACTCTCCGCACAGATTTCCCATCTCAGCGAGCGGATCAGTGAGCTGAAGGGGAAGTGTCAGAAGCCAGGGAGTGAATTCCTGCAGGTGAGACTGAGGGAGAAACATCCCAGCTCCCCATGCAAAGAAGAGAGGCTCCTGAATAACAAGTGCTGGAGTCCAGCCATCAGATCTGGGTGTAACTCGGTGTGTGCATTGCTGCCATGCGAGTGACTGTTGTGCTTTGCAGAGTCACAGGCACAGACCTATTAGTATCTATGGCCCTGGGGCCAGGTCAGGGCGTCTCTTCCCCATATTTGCAAATTGCCTTCCCTGTGTGTGTCCAGTGCAGCTGAGATTCTTTTCTGTCTCTTTTCTGTAGGATGTAAGAAACAGCTTGAACAGGTAGGTGGCTCGCACTCCTGTCACACTGCACAGCGGAGGGAAAGAGCTCGGAGCTGATGTTGGCACCACATCTCCCCAGGTCCCCAACAGCACCACATCTCCCCAACAGCCAGATGTTGGATAGAAATGTCTCTGACTCAGTTAATTCTGAGGGTCTAACCCTTGCACAGCAGACTCTGGAATTCCCCATTCAGGGGCACAGTCTGACTTCAGATATTTCCTAGAGCTGTCACCTCCCTGGAGAATGATGGCCCCATCGTGATGCTCTCCTTAGAGACACTGAGCAAACAGACACAACTGCTTGTAAATAGAGCCAGGGGTTTGCAAACTCTAAGCCTCCCGTTGGTGTCAAGGGATCAGAATAGGTAAAGTTAATGTCATGGCAACGTCTTTCCCTAGCGCAGCTCTTGGTTATGACAAGAGGTGGTAAGTGACTGAGAGAAACCAGGTGAGGGGATGAGGAGGGAAAAGTAAATCTCACTTTCAGTTTGTGTCTCTTTGGGCGGGGATGAGGCTGCAGAGATGTTGGCTCCATTGCTGGCAGGTGCCCAAGCGAGAGAGGACACAGAAAGTTTCACCTCCCTTATCTCTTCCTCCACCAGACACTCTGCCCTCTGCACTGGAGAGAGCAAGAGGAAAATCCCTGGGAGCTTTCAGACAAGGTGAGTTTGCAGGTGGAGATTCTTTAAATGATGAGAAAACTCCAGTGAAAACATCTTCATAGGATTGTCATTGAAGTTACCAACCAGACCCAGTGACCACGGTGCTCACAGCCCTAAATCTCACCCACTGATCAGTGAGGAGCCACAGGGGCACTGCATAGGGACCTGCAGACACTTTGAGAATCACTGATCTACGGGGTGTGATGCTATAGGGGTGACGTTAAAGCACACAACGGACGGCACCTTCAGGCTCGGATTTCACTGCTTGGTCAGTTTCAATATGGGGTTGGTTTCAAACAGTAAATAGGATGAAAGGCTGAGAGCTCACTGGCTTCCATGGTATCAGTTTGTTCATGACGAGAAACTGCTAGATCCCCAAGGGCTCTTCGGTCTAGTGCAGGCCTGGGCAAAATACAACCTATGGGCCGGATCTAGCTCGCCAGGCCATCGGATCTGGCCCACTGATGCTTGGCGAACCATGGGCTTCTTCTGTGCTTCCCACTTCCCACCTGCAAGCCACTAAAAGCGAAGGTGAGCCTGGAGAGGAAGTGTGAAGGCGGCAGGCAATGCTTCCACTCCCAGGACAATCTCATTGGCTGGTTTCTGTCCAGAAAGGAAGCATCGTGCCCCCTGCTCTCCAGCTCATAGTTATTCACACACCCACATGGCCCTGCAGCCTTTGCAAGGATTGGGCAGGCTACCTGCCTGCCTCAGAGAGGTGCTTGGCTGCTGGTCGGGAGTCACTCAGGTAAGTCTCCTGGTTAAAGCTTGCCTCTGGCACCCCAACCTCTCTCTTCCTCTCCTAATTCTCTGCCCTCCCCACTCCTGCCCCCCATTCCACATACCCAAACTCTTTGTTCTCTTCCTGCATTCAAGTATGCAAGAAGCTCTTCATTGTCAGAAACCCTCAACCCCTTATTTGTCCACTCAGCCACTTCTCTAAATTAACTTTTCTTTAAATATCTCATGAGTAGTTGGCTAATCCAGTGCTCCAATTCACACCAGCTTCCTTCACCCAAACTCCTTCCCAGACCCCTCTTTCCCCCCTGCATCCCAAACCATCACATAAAACTCCCTTCTTCTTCCGGTGTCCAGCCCATATGCTGTATTTCCTGCTTAATGTCTTGGAAGAGTGCAGCTCTCAACCACTTTCCAAAATCTTGGAGTTCTCCCCTCCCCTCCCCCGCCATCAAAATGAATTGCCTACCCCTGGTCTAGTGGATACAGTTCAGTGAGAGCCAATAACTGAAAGCTGCAGCTGGAAAATTTCAGGCTAGAGAAAAGGCACAACTATTTGATGGGTAAGAGGATTAGCTGCTGAAACAAATGAGCAAAGAACTGGTGGGTTCTCCATCTCTTGATGTCTTCATATCAATACTGGGTGACTTTCTAGAAAACATGCTGTAGGGGAACAGAGCTTTGTGCCTGGGTAGCTGGGCTAAGTGTAATGGCTTGTGCCACAAAGGGGACAGATTGCATGACTAAGGATAGTTTCTGATGCCATGAATTCATGAATTTTAAGGTCTTATCCTGCAAATACTCAGTACACGTGTTTAATAATATGCATCTGAATACTGGTTATGATAGAATGTAGGAAAGGAGTTAAGGAGAGTCCCAGCTGTTGGGCTAACCGAGGGTACGTCTATACTACAGCACTAATTCGAACTAACTTAGTTCGAATTAGTTAATTTGAACTAAGCTAATTTGAACTAACGCATCTAGAACTAAAAACTAGTTCGAATTAGCGTTTTGCTAATTCGAACTAGCATGTCCACATTAAGTGGACCCTGAACCGGGGTTAAGGATGGCCGGAAGCAGTGCCGGCAGGGCATCAGAGGAGGACTTAGAGCGTGGAGATGCTGTCTCAGGCTAGCCGAGGGCTGCGCTTAAAGGGTCCTGACCCCCACCCCGGACAGACAGTTCTCAGGGGTGCCCCACTTGCAAAGCAGTCCTGGCTTGGAGTGCCCGGAGTACCCACACTGGGCACATCACAGCACTCAGCCATCAGCCCGGCTGCACTTGCCGCAGGCTGCCATCTGGGGAGAGGGGGCAATTGGGGGGCTGCAGGAGAGCTTCCACCCCCAGAAGCCCACAGAGCCAGCCCAGTCCTCCCCATCGGGGGCTCGTACCCCATTCCTCCCTCACCTCCTTCCACTTACCCTTCCCTAGCCCCTTTTCTTGATATACAAAATAAAGGACAATTGTGTCCAAAAATGGAATCTGTCTTTATTGAACAAAACTGGGGGAGACTGGGAAAAGGAGGTGGGAGAGGGGAAGAGAGAGGCTGGGAGAAGGGAGGGCAACTACACTGATCAGGGATTGGGAACAGGTCCCATATGAAGAGAGGCTAAAGAGACTGGGACTTTTCAGCTTAGAAAAGAGGAGACGGAGGGGGGACAGGATAGAGGTCTCTAAAAGCAGGAGTTGGATGGAGAGGGTGCATACAGAAAAGTTCTTCATTAGTTCCCATAAAGAAGGACTAGAAGACACCAAAGGAAAGGAATGGGTAGCAGGCTTCAAACTAGTAACAGAAAGTTGTTCTTCACAAAGCAAAGAGTCAACCTGTGGAACTCCTTGCTGCAGGAGGCTGTGAGGGCTAGAACTGGAACAGAGTTTAAAGGGACGTGAGATCAAATCATGGAGGTTGGGTCCATGGAGTGCTATTAGCCAGGGGGTAGGAGTGGTGTTCCTGGCCAAGGTTTGTGGAAGGCTGGAGAGGGATGGCACGAGACAAATGGCTTGGTCACTGTCTTTGGTCCATCCCCTCCAGGGTTCCTAGGGTTGGCCGCTGTTGGCAGACAGGCTACTGGGCTAGATGGACCTTTGGTCTGACCCAGGATGGCCATTGTAAGCTCAGGGCTCAGGGTCGGGGGTCTCAGTGGACCCCCTTGATTCTCTTGCACACCTGCTCCTGGGTGGCCAGGCTGGCAGCTCTCCTGCCCTAGCCGGCCACTTTCCTGTGCCTAGTGTGAAGATCGTGGATGAGGTCCATGATGTCTGCACTAGCCCAGGCGGGTGCCCGCCTCTTGCGGTCCCGGGCAAGCTCCCGGGAGCTGCCAGCCTGGTCCCGGGAAGAGGGGGAGGGCTGGGGGGCATCGGGTGGCTGGCTTGATCCGTGCCAGGGGCAGGGTCTGCTGGCTGGGTGCTGGCAGGCTTGCACCTGGCACGGGCACCGTAGCCAGCCCGTGCCCCTTTAAGGGGTCCGGGGCCGGGAGGGGGGCAGACGAGTTTCCCTGGTGTTGGCCAGAGCAGCCACCAGGGAAAGCTGGGGAGGGCTAGCCTCCCACTAGTTCGAATTAAGGGGCTACACACCCCTTAATTCGAACTAGCTAGTTCGAACTAGGCTTAATTCTCGTAAAATGAGGTTTTCCTAGTTTGAACTAAGCGCTCCGTTAGTTCGAATTAAATTCGAACTAACGGAGTGCTAGTGTAGCGCCTATGAAAGTTAGTTCAAACTAACGTCCATTAGTTCGAACTAACTTTGTAGTGTAGACATACCCCGATTCTCCTTCTCCCCGACAGGCTGCAGAACACCAATGTCTGACTCCAGCTCAGCCCCTGGCCTGCAGAGCCAGGGACAGGAAATGGCCGTGGCAGAGCTGGTGAACTTCAAGGAGGTGGCTGTGTATTTCTCTGAGGAGGAATGGGCTCTGCTGGACCCGGGCCAGAGAGCCCTCTACAGGGATGTGATGCGGGAGAATTACGAGGCTGTGAGCTGGCTGGGTGAGGATTCCTGTCCCCTTGTGTAACAAAAGCTGGATGGGATCTGGAACAGCAGGATTGGGTTTGGTTCAGGGTCCCTCATTGCCCGAACCCCCAATATCAGCAGTATCTGCCCCAGTAATCCTGGCTCTTGTGTGAGAGGAGATTCAGTGACATAATAGTGGTGCTGCTCTTCCCACAGCCAAGGTCTCGTGGTTCCAGCCACCTTGCCCATGTTGTGCTTTTGCCGGAGTGTCAGTGGAAGGGCCCAGGCAGGAACGGCAGGTATCAGAGTTGTGTGACTGTGTGCAGCTACTCTTAATGTCTGCAGGGTCCCCTTGTGCTTGTGCTGCAGAGGGGACAGACTGCATGCGTAAGGATAGCTTCTGATGCCATGAATTCATGAATTTTAAGGTCTTATCCTGCAAACACTCAGCACACGTGTTTAATAATATGCATCTGAATACTCATATTAACTTCACTTCCTCTCTGTTGTGGAGAGAGTTTATAAAGTCTGTGTCAGATGAGAGTACCAAAGTTTGGGCTGCAAATCAATGCATGAATACTAAGGATTATAAATACAGCAGCCCAAATTCAATTAAACCTATGTCCATGTTCAGGCAGATGAATATGTGGCTTGTTAGCAGCAACATTAGGTGCTGAGAACTGAATCCCATTGTTGCAGGCAGGGTAATGTAACTGAAGCCAGATATTGAGAAAAATTAATCTGGCTTTCCGATCTAACTCATGTGTGGTGTTTATGGAATATCTAGACTCAGCGTTTGCCCAAAACTGCAGAGTCCAGCATGTGTGTCACCAGCAACAGAGCCTGGGCAGAATTGGGGTGTGGAAAAGATTAAAGCCCTGTTTGAAATGTCTCCAATTCCCCTTCTCCCCCTGTGTCAGCCGAGGGTCTGGGCAGTGTGTGTGTGTGTGTGTGTGTGTGTGTGTGTGTTACACCCGAGTCTTCAACTGCTGGGACATAAGGCCCCATCGCAGTGGGCAGTCTAGGAGAGACTGACAGGTGCCCTGAGGAGTTTAACGTCCGTGTCTTAGTCCGCTAGGATCGGGATCCATTCGCGGAGGGCAGCCAACAGGCTGATAGACACCCTAGAGTTTATAGGAAGAGCTTATTACATCTCAGATTTTAACTACTAGGATACAGGATCCCTTCGCAGCGGGCAGCCTAGGGAAGACTGAGAGATGCCCCTACAGATCTGTCCTCTGGAAGCGACATGATCCAAATTCCCCAGCTCTTCCTATATCTGTCCCTTATGACTGGCTGAAGTTCTTTTAAATTGTGCTTGGTTCTATTACAGCAACTGAGGGAGTCAGGTTACAGCTTTAACAGTTACGGGTTTATTAAAGAAGCTTATAAACCATATGGTTACAATGGCTATTGCTCTATTTCTTAACTGCTAGCAAATACAGTTCTTATGGTTACACAGGAAGAAGGAAGATAGAAAATAGAAATAATGGTACCAAGTGACAGCTTAATCTTTAAAGAGCTCTATTCTATGCATGCACTAAAACAAAAGGACACATTCGGGTACAATTTTTTCCCCCTTCTGCATCACTCGGTCCCAGTGTGTCAGGCCAGGATCGGTCCCTCAATTCCTCGGAAACACGAAATACGAGGTGGGCGTCCCCGTGGACCTCGGGAGGTCAATCACCTAACCCGACCAGCAGATAGATGGTAGATTGATGCTCAAAGTGAGTGTGCTGCTGGACCCATCTTTATACCCATGGGGTCACGTATTTCTCTTTCTTATCTGTGATGCCAAATGGTGCTGGTCCATCTTTGTGACACCAGTTCTTACAAGGGAGTTGTGAACTAAATTTGCACTTGTAAGACTTACTTACTTACTTACTGCCCGTTACGCCAATGGCGCATAGGGCAGCAACAAAGTCCTTCCACTTCTGTCGGTCACAGGCCAAAGCGCCTATTGTTCCCCAAGTGTGATGATGGTCTTTTAATTCTTGTTCTACCGTTTGGCGCCAGGTTGTTTTTGGTCTTCCTCTCTTTCTCTTCCCATCTGGTTTCCAGTGGAGTGCAATTTTCGTAATAGATCCGTCTTCTCTTCGTAACATATGACCTATCCATCACCAGCGTCTTTTCATAATTATAGTGGCCATATCTTCTTGTTTACACAGAGACAATAGGTCTTTGTTGGAAATTTTATTTGGCCAAAATATCCTGATTATTCTTCTAAGATTCTTGGTATGGAATGTAGACAATTTAGTAAGGTCTCGTTGTATCATGCGCCAACATTGTGCTCCATAGAGAAGCACTGGAAGAACACAGCTGCTGTATAGTTTCATATTGGTGCACACGCTATACTTTGAGGATTTCCAGATGTTATTCATACTGATAAAGGCATTTTGTGCTTTACTCAGTCTATTTTGAATGTCTTGCTTACTTCCACCATCTGGGGTGATGATACTACCCAAAGCTGAACTATGCTGGCTGGAGCTTTGTGCTCCTGGTAGGCTTTTCCATGCCAGACAGGTCGAAGGGTAGAGATAAGACAAAGTGTGGTCCCTGGTCCTCCAGGTTGGGGGTTTGGCACAGGGCTAACCACCCTGTCCTAGGAAACATTTGGGGTTACGGAAACAGCACTTGTAAGAGAGAGAACTAAATTGGGAGAACTGGGCATTCTTTTCTCAGTGGGAGATTCCTCTCCCAGGGACGACTGTGTGTGATCATATCAATATAGGTGTCAGCCAGGGAAGTTCTTGCAGCCTCGAGGTCAGTTTATTGCCTTAATTGTTCTTTCTCATATCTATGTTTTCAGCTTACCCAGGGTCAGATGAGCCGGCATATCCTGGCCTCGCATTGAGGCTTCAAAGGCTATGCTGATTTTATTGCTTCTCTCTGCCCTGCATTCTCCAGGCACCTCAGAGGGGCAAACGATGGATGTGACGGGGGGGGGGCCTGTCTGGCTACATTCCACCCCCTGATATGACACACCAGTCCCGGGAATGCAAGACGGTGGTGTGCCAGCACCTCTTGCCCACCTTGCAGGAATCTAAAAGTACCCGATGGCCTGATTAGAGGGCTTGGGGTCGAGGAATTGGCTGGGATCTTTTCCCAGCGCTGTATATCGAATGTGCGCAGAGGAAATGGCTGCATTAACCAAGCATCTTACAACACACAATATTATACAAAAGGCAATTACTACAATCAAAATAATCCAAACAGTGGTTATGATAGAATGTAGGAAAGGAGTTAAGGAGAGTCCCAGTTGTTGGGCTAATCAACTTAGCCATGAGATTTCTCCATTTTTACCTACAGCATGTAACACTTTAACTGCATCTTTTATGGCAGACACATCCTGTTCAATCTGCCCTGAATGATTTACATAGCAACAGCAAGACTGATTAATTACAGCACAAACTCCTCCTTGTTGAGCCAAAATTGCATCTAATGCTATCCTGTTTTGCAGGGCAAAGCAGGCCAATGATTGGATCGGCTCGTTGAGCAGGCCTAGGGCATCTTCAATGTGGTTGAAAGCTATTTCTAGTTGCCCTAACACATTTACTATGGCTTGTTCAAGTTCAGCTACACTAAGGCAGAAATGCACGGGCAAATCGATGAAAACCTGTGGGGCGTCTCACAAAAGGGTAAATAGTAAATTTCCTCTTGGATGGATGCAGGAAGCTTCCAAGGTTTGTAAAACCTGGAGCTGTAATGTGTGGGTGTACCGTTAATCCACCAGGCACAGCATGTCCTAGGGAACACCGTCCTGTCCAACCCACTGGCAGGTATTTCTAAGCCTTTACCCCACAGATGAAAAATAGACCAGGTTCTTTGTTAAGGATAGGGGAATATGGTCCCTTATACCACCCCCTTCCCATGGGCCTTTCTTTAGGGGCATGGCACAATAGCTGTTATTAATGATGAAGCACTGGAGAGCAAACAACAGATCCTGTAGGATCTGATCGGGTCGAAAAAGGTCTGCCCTAGCACATTGGCCATGTAACAGGCTATTGTTATATACCAGTGTGGGGTTGTAGATGTGTCTGGTGCTGGGAACTATAAAGAGGGAATTATTGTACCAGGCACTGCTGTCTGGATACTGACTAAACTTTAAGGAGACAATAGAGGCATTACTAATGCCAAACAAAGGTCAGTGACCAAGGGAGACATTGATAATATTCCCCCAGCAATTTAATGTCTCCTGGTGGGTATAATTATTTTGATGTGAGTAAATTTTGGTGTGGAAAGGATTAAAGCCCTTTTTGAAATGTCTCCGATACTCCTTCTCCCCGACAGGCTGCAGAACACCAATGTCTGACTCCAGCTCAGGCCCTGGCCTGCAGAGGCGGGGACAGGAAATGGCCGTGGCAGAGCCGGTGAGCTTCAAGGAGGTGGCTGTGTATTTCTCTGAGGAGGAATGGGCTCTGCTGGACCCGGGCCAGAGAGCCCTCCACAGGGATGTGATGCGGGAGAATTACGAGGCTGTGATCTGGCTGGGTGAGGATTCCTGTCCTCTTGTGTAAAAGAAGCTGGGTGGGTTCTGGAGCAGCTGGGTTGGGTTTGGTTCAGGGTCCCTCATTGCCCAAACCCCCAATATCAGCAGTATCTGCCCCAGTAATCCTGGTTCCTGTGTGAGAGGTGCTTCAGTGACATAATAGCAGTGCTGCTCTTCCCACAGCCAAGGTCTCATTGTGGTTCCAGCCATCTAGCCCATGTTGTGCCTTCGCCGGAGTTTCAGTGGAAGGGCCCAGGCAGGAACGGCAGGGACCAGAGTTGTGGGGCTGGTTGCAGCTGCTCTTAGTGTCTGCAGGGTCCTCTTGTGGTATTGTTCTGAGCCCCTGGAAGGAAGGCGCCAACTCAGAGTCCTTCATGCCTCTGGCAGATTCTGTGCAAGCCAGAGAGGCACCAAATGGCAGGCCTGATTGGCCACAAGAGGAGGGCTGCTGTTGCTGTCAGAGCAGAACCAAGGCTGCGGAAGGGGAGCTGAGCTGCAGGAGCATCTACAAGCAGCAGAGAAGCAGCTCATCCTGCCTCCACCTTGGCTGGCCACAGGAAAAGGCCGGCACAGCCCTGGCGGTCTTCAGGACTGACAGTTGTTGTGGGAAGCTGACAGGGCCCGCCATGGCACAGTCAGTCATGATCAGGAGTGTGGACCATAGTCAGGACCTGAAGTGGCCAGCCAACGTTTCATTTTCCTGATCAGACAATTCCCCTGCCTCCTTCTGGCTCAAGTGGAGCATCTGAGCCCAAGAGCAGGGAAAGTCCAGCCCCCAGCCAAGAGCTTTGTGGACAGAGCCCATAGGGCTCTAGAGCTCTGCTGGATCCTTTCCCTCCCAGCCCTAGAGACCTGACATGTGTCAGCTCAAATATGAGTCTTGGCTAGAGGCGTCTGTCAGTTCTGAAAGTCTTAGAGCTCTCTCCTTATGAGCAGTGTGTTCCTGTCCTGCCTAAGTATGCAACAGGCCCTAAGGGACACTGAGTTGTATCCTGTAGAGTGCAGCAGAGTGCTCAGTTCCCCATGGGAGTCAGCTGGGCTATTCCCAACATGGTAGTGATGCAGGGGGAGGATGGAATTAGTGTGTCCTGGGATCTTGTAGCAGCCAGAGACCAGTCTCTGGAAGGTGGGGAAGGAGCCTCTCTGGGTAGGAGACTCAGATCCTGGCTTTGAAGCAGGAATGGCACAGACCTTAATGAACAAAATCAGCACTTGATTAATTGCTCCCCGAATAGGATTTCCAGTCTTCAAAGCTCATGTGCTCTCCTGGGCGGAGCGAAGGGAAGAGCTGCAGATCCCGGATCTTCAAGGCTGTGAGGAAGGGGAGGAAGGGGAGAAATCAGCTAAACTGACTCAAACCAATTTCTGTGTTTGCAGCAGATGTTGGTTGTGTGTTTTCATCAAGTCTGACTGGCCCTTCAGCCTGTCTTCAATTCTAGTCTGAGAAAACTGGGTGGGGAATGAGTTATGGGGGTGCAGAGTGAACTCAGCTCATGATTATTGTGTCTTTCCAGCCATTCTTTGGGTTTGTCCCCCATTTTCTATTCACTATTCACAATTTTATTTCAGCAGAGCATAGGGAATGACTCCTGTGTGATTTCTCTCTCTATCCCAGCAGGTGATGGGATGCTGAATGAGAACAGTGAGAGGAGACTTCAGGAGGAAGGACCTGAGCAAATGACTCCATGTGGGGTGTTAGTGGGAAGGTCTGAAGGGCATGTTTCTCAGAATCCTGAGGAAGGAGAGACTTTTGAGAGTCAGCGTAGTCTACAAAGGCAGCAGGGAAACCATCCACGAGCACGACAGGATAAATCCAGTCACAGGAGCAGAAGGTTGAAAACAAACAAACAAACTGTTCAAAAGAAAATACCCCATCAACATTCACCTTGTCCTTGCAGTGACTGTGCAACTCTTATTAAACATGAAAGAGCCCAAACAGGAGAGAAACCCTTCAGCTGCTCTGACTGTGGGAAAAGCTTCCGTCAGAGGTCACGCCTTGTTATCCATAGGAGAGTTCACACGGGAGAGAAACCCTTCAGCTGCTCTGACTGTGGGAAAAGCTTCAGTCACAAGTCACACCTTGTTATCCATAAGAGAGACCACACAGGGGAGAAACCGTTCAGCTGCTCTGACTGTGGGAAAAGATTAAATCACCAGTCAGAGCTTGTTAGACATAGAAGAGTTCACACGGGTGAGAAACCCTTCAGCTGCTCTGACTGTGGGAAAAGCTTCAGTTACAAGTCACACCTTGTTATCCATAAGAGAGCCCACACAGGAGAGAAACCCTTCAGCTGCTCTGACTGTGGGAAAAGATTAAATCACCAGTCAGAGCTTGTTAGACATAGAAGAGTTCACACAGGGGAGAAACCCTTCAGCTGCTCTGAATGTGGGAAAAGCTTCAGTCGGAGGTCACACCTTGTTATCCATAGGAGAGTTCACACGGGAGAGAAACCCTTCAGCTGCTCTGACTGTGGAAAAAGCTTCAGTCACAAGTCACAGCTTGTTATCCATAAGAGAGATCACACAGGGGAGAAACTCTTCAGCTGCTCCGATTGTGGGAAAAGCTTCAGTCTCAAGTCACACCTTGTTAGACATAGGAGAGTCCACACAGGAGAGAAACCCTTCAGCTGCTCTGACTGTGGGAAAAGCTTCAGTCGGCAGTCATACCTTGTTACCCATAGGAGAGCCCATACAGGAGAGAAACCCTTCAGCTGCTCTGACTGTGGGAAAAGCTTCAGTCGGCAGTCATATCTTGTTAGACATAAGAGAGACCACACAGGGGAGAAACCTTTCAGCTGCTCTGACTGTGGGAAAAGATTAAATCACCGGTCAGAGCTTGTTAGACATAGAAGAGTTCACACGGGGGAGAAACCCTTCAGCTGCTCTGACTGTGGGAAAAGCTTCAGTCTCAAGTCACACCTTGTTAGACATAGGAGAGTCCACACAGGAGAGAAACCCTTCAGCTGCTCTGACTGTGCGAAAAGCTTCAGTCAGCAGTCATACCTTGTTACCCATAGGAGAGCCCACACAGGAGAGAAACCCTTCAGCTGCTCTGACTGTGGGAAAAGCTTCAGTCTCAAGTCACACCTTGTTAGACATAAGAGAGACCACATAGGAGAGAAACCCTTCAGCTGCTCTGACTGTGGGAAAAGATTAAATCACCAGTCAGAGCTTGTTAGACATAGAAGAATTCACACAGGGGAGAAACCCTTCACCTGCTCTGACTGTGGGAAAAGCTTCAGTCTCAAGTCACACCTTGTTAGACATAGGAGAGTCCACACAGGAGAGAAACCCTTCAGCTGCTCTGACTGTGGGAAAAGCTTCAGTCTCAAGTCACACCTTGTTAGACATAGGAGAGTCCACACAGGAGAGAAACCTTTCAGTTGCTCTGACTGTGGGAAAAGCTTCAGTTGGCAGTCATACCTTGTTACCCATAGGAGAGCCCACACAGGAGAGGAATCCTTCACCTGCTCTGACTTTGGGAAAAAATTCAATGACAGGTCACAGCTTGTTATCCATAGGAGAGTTCACACAGGAAAGAAACCCTTCAGCTGCTCTGACTGTGGGAAAAGGTTCAGTCGGACCTCAACCCTTGTTAGACATAGGAAAACCCATATGGAAGAAGCTATTCACCTGCTCTCACAGTAGGAAATGCTGCAGTCAGAGGTCACACCTTGTTGTCCATGAGAACTCTCACAGGAGAGAAATCCTTTAACTGCTCTGACTTTGGGAAATGCTATAGTGAGAGTTCAAGCCTTGTTGCATATAGTTGAATCCACATCAGTGAAAAACCTTATAGTGGTGGTGAGCAAAATTTTTCTCTGTTGACAGAATCCAGCCTGCCTAAGGCTTTGATCCTGTCCACAAGGCAGTGCCAGGCCCCACCTCCAAATGAAGATGTACTGAGGGGGAAGGAGTTTAGCCCCACCCACTCTTCATGCTTTGTAACCACTAGAGAGGAGGCAGTGCTAGGCTGAGTCTTTGCTACACAACCTGAGGCTGGCACTAGAGGCACTGCTGCCACTGCACTGCTGGCCTCCAGGGCCACATGGCCATGTCAGGGGTGCCTCTGGGGCTGGTCCTGGGCCGCATGGCTGCAACAGCTACACCTCTAGCCCTGGAGTGAATGGGTGCAGTAGTGCTGCCTCTGGTGTCTGGGGCTGGTCCTAGTCTGTGTGGCTGCTGCTGCAGCAGTAGAGCCTCCCTCCGGGGTGTCCAGGACAGTGTGACTGGAGATGTTGCTGCAAGGGGGCCCAAAGCCAGGTAATATTTGCTGTCCTTCCCAGACACTCCCTCCCAATCACCTCAATTCCCTTTCCCCCAGCAGCCAGCACCCCCAACTTGCACTGACACCCTCCTTTTTTCTTGCACCCTCTCTCCTGGCCACACACTGCACCTTCCCCCAGGCCAGAATCCTGCCTGTTTCTGCATCCCAGACCCTTCTTCAAGACCCCAACCCTTTCTTGAGGCTCCTGTCACGTTATTGGATTTTAAGGTGAGCATAATCACCTTAAGATCATTTCTGTGCTCATGGGAAACTGTTTGCCCCAAATTTGGTACAGAGTGAGCCATGCGAGGTGTCAAATGCAAGCTGATATTTTGCTGATTCTATGTGTGGTATTCATGCACTTGTTTGGAGTTTGTTTGGGGAGTTATGACTATGGGCTCTGCTGATGCTGTGTATGGACTGCCTGTCATGAGGAAGGAATGTCCAATGAGAGACTATGCTAATCAGTATGGCTCCAAGGACAATGGTTCTCAAGGTGGCCAGTACACACCTGAGGAATGTGTGTGGAAAGCTGCAAAGCAGCCAGGGCACAATGGCTGCTGGCATATGAAACAGGTCACTTGACCATGTGACTAGCTCTAGCTTGGGAGACACCAGAAATGAATATCAAATGCCATGAGGGGGGCTCCATCTTGTCTTCAGTCTTGCTACTTATCCCGGATGCAGCTTTGCTAAGGACAGAGACAGGGGAAGGATTGCTGACCCATCCTGACATACGATGTACCCCAAAGACTTATGCTAGCAGTTTGTAACATCTCTGCTAAGATCCTGCATCAAGAACTTGCTGATTGATGTATACAATGTATTCTCCTTAACAGCCTTACTCTCAACCTTTTCTTTCTTTTATTAATAAACCTTTAGATTCTAAAGGATTGGTCCACTGTGATCTGGTGGGTAAGATCTAAAGTATAAATTGACCAGGGATTCATGGCTGGTTCTTTGGAACTGGGTGGATCTGTTCTGGGTTGGAGAGATTGGGCTCTATAACCCCTCACCTGTGTGTAAGCCCAGGGCTGATTGTGGCATAGGAAGAGCTGGGGTATTGGAGGGGTTTTGCTCATGAGGCTTCCTGCAGGCTGGATTGGCAGCTGAAGTGCTCAGTGTGACTGGTTTGTTGCCTATTTTGGAAAGGTCTCCAGTCAAGGGCTTTCAGCAGTCCTGGTTTTGAGCAATTTGCCCTTAGTGGATTCCCTCAGTGGTGCTCAGTCCTGGCCCTCCCAGCTAATCACAGCCCTGCCCTCTGCAAACCTTCTGTAGAGTACTGTTGCTAATGGAAACTCACTGTTAATTACATAATTAGTCAAGCCATTTTGATAGGGCTGCATCTGGGCAGTTGCATTTAAATTATTAGACATTAAACCTTTTAACTTTCTCATGTTAGTTGATCAAACTTTATTTTAAATCAAGTAAAATATTTCTGTCCAATACATACTGTGGAGGTAGGCCTCACTAGCCTGGCCAAAGACTGAACCATACGCAGTGCATCCTGCGTCAGAAGCGAGCTTCCTAAGCAAGTTGAGGAAGAAACCACAATGCTGTTAAACAAACAAACAAAAAAATCGCACTGCTTGCAATTTGTTATTGGGTCAAGCAGAGATTACCATTTAAGGATGAAGTGCCTTACTTCCTCTTTTCTCTGTAAATTTCCACTGTGACTTTGTAAGAAGGTATAAATATCTCAGGCATTTGAGTGTGAGGAAGGGGCTTGTATTGGTAAGGTGTGACTCCTTGCTATCTGTGACAAAAAACCCCTGCCCCCAGCTGGGTTATTAATTTGGTTTTGTCTGTCTTGAACCGTAAAGCTAGCATGTGTTTATTCCACGACAACTGGGAGCAGCTTAAGCCAAGAACCCTGTTCTACTGTGTCAGCAATATCTGAGGTGGCATAAAATCCCCTATCCAGTTTCTAACCCTGAAATATCATCATCTTTATGATGTCATTCCCGGCCCCTTGATACAGCCTTTGAACTCAACAGCAGAGCTATGTCTACCCTGGCGGGTTCTTGTGCAAGAATGGCTGTTGTTGTGCAAGAATCCGCAGAGCGTCCACACTGCCGGCCTGCTCTTGCGCAAGAAGATTTACAGTACGGCGTGGTAAGAGAGGGCTTCTTGTGCAAGAGCTATGCTCTTTTTTTAACAGGTGTAAGCCCTCTTGCACAGGGTCTCTTGCACAAGAGGGCAGTGTGGATGCTCGGCAGGGGTTTCTTGTGCAAGAGAGCCCTATGGCTAAAATAGCCATTGGAAAGTTCTTGCACAAGAGAGCATCCACACCGCCATGGATGCTCTTGCACAAAAGCACAGCTCACACATGGCAGTGTGGACGTGTTCTTGCGCAAAACTTCTTGCACAAGATCCCAAAAGTGTAGACATAGCCCAGATGTTTGCTTACCAGAGATGCCACAATAGACTAAGCCATCTCAAAAAAGGCTTCTGCCAAAGCCAGGGATTGAACCAGGGCCCTTCAAACCTTCAGTCTAACACTTTCTCAACTGAACTACTTTGGCAACTGTCTGCAGCTTTCTAAGGCTGATACTTCTCTCAGGCATGTTTTTTTCCGTGGCATTATACAAGAGAGATGCTGCTCCCTGTGGCCCTGCAAGGCAAGATGAGTTTTGCCTGCCCCCCTCAGCCTGACTTGCACTTGGCCCCATTCTTGCCGCTTTTCTCAGGGTGTCCCAGTGGCTGAAAGGACTGCGGCTGCCAATGGGCGGAGTGAGTTTCATAATGTGCACCACTAGTAAGGTTGTTTCCACTTGTGCGGGTGTGTACTACTGTGGTACCCACCAGTTACTCACAAACAGCTTAGCTAAATATAGTTTTATAATTTGATAGAAGAAAAAATTCTGAAACAAGGGATAGTTAACAAGGTACATGACTTCATATATTTAGCATGAAATCAAATGAAAAGAACATTAACACTGCAACACATTCCATAGCTATTAGGTATCTTACAGGGATTGTTCCTTTGAGGCATAAAACAAAATTGTCCATCTTCTTGAGTTAGCAAACAAGCAATGATGATTCATATTGCTACATGAAATGAAATAGTTGTTACACTTTATGATGGAAATTAAATATTCTGTTATTTAATGGGCTCAGTTCAGAGTCCTGTTTGGGTACATCTACATTTGCTCCCTAGTTCGGACTAGAGATGCAAATGTAGGTGACCAAAATTGCTAATGAAGCGGAGATTTAAATATCTCCTGCTTCATTAGCAAGATCTCGCCCTGCTTGCTAGTCCAAATCACAGCTGATTTGAACCAGGAAGTGCGTGCCTGGATGCGGTAGTTCAAACCAAAGCCCTTGGTTCGAACTAATGTTACTCCTCATTTTTTGAGTCCAAGGTGTTGTCCTGGACCATAAACCAGAACAGCCCTGTCCAGGGAAGGCACCATGGCTTAGCTGGTTAAAGCACCTGCCTTGTGAACAAGATATCTAGGATGCAACTCTCAGTGATACCTTGTTGTAGTCTTTGTTCACATTTTCCTAAGTCCTTCTGAGATACAGAAGAGACCTGCCCTGGCCACCCATAGAACTGCTGATTCAGGAAAAGGCTGACTGGGGAGGAATGTTGGGAAGAAGGAAACCACAAGCCTGGAGTGGTTGCAGAGGCCACTGTGACTGGCAAGGCAGTGGGAGAGTTTGAACTCCCTGGATTTCATACTGGAGTTCTGCTTAAAGCTGCAGGATCTGACTCCAGAGGCTGCTCTTAAATGCAACAGAGTTTGAGCTGCTTGTAGCTCTGCCTTTGGGACAGGGAGTTTGTACTAGAAAGAGGCAGGCTGGGTGACTAAGAACAAGAGGCTGGGCATTCCCATCATTGAAGGGTTGTTAGATCATCATGAGAACATTACCCGATACGCCAATTAAAAGATGGGGCGGCAGGGAAGAGTAGGAATGAGACTGGCAGGGGGCTGAAGCAGCAGGGTTGGAGTGACCAGGCCAGCTGTGCAGGGGGCAGGAATGTCTCCGCCTTGTTCTCACAACTATTCTGGAGGACACTTGGGGGACGTTCGTCTCGCCAAGGTCCAGCCAGGGGAGCAGACAGCAGAATCTCTCTTTAAAGAGCCCGAAGGCTCCTCCATACCAATACGGGCCCTGCTGAGCCTGCCTGAGAAACGATTCTTGCTTTAGGGCTGTCCTGTGTAGGGCTTCATCAGCCCAGGGAGCAAAGGGCAGGCGGCATCCCCAACGATGCACGGGGCAGGTCCACGTCTTCGACCCTGAGAGAGCGGTCGGGGGAAAAGTGCTGGGAGACACCTTCTGGTAGAACCTGGAGCTGCAAAATACCCCGGCATCATGCGCCTTCTCCGAGAATGGACCCATGTCCTGAACGGGACAGAAAGTGGCCTGAGAAGAGCTAGTGTAGCTGAGCAAGCAGTGTGGCTGTTCATCTCTCTGCTGGTCTAGTGGCTTGGATTCAGCTCTTTCACTGCTGTGGTCTGGGTTTGATTCCCAGTTATGGAAACCATCCTTGTCATGAAACACATCTGCTCTTTGCCCTTTTTAATCACAGGGAGTGTCAGTGGATTGAGGGAAGGGAGGTGCTGGGGTGCCAGAGGCAGGCTCTGGCTGGGAGACCTGCCAAGCACAGTTCTCAGGCAGCTCCTTCCCTGCACCAGTCTGGCCTTCCTGGGCAGGGCATGATTATGTCTACTTTGTGCAGCACGGCTGCCAAACATCCCAGATAGAGAATTAGAGGCCAGAGACATCTACAGCCAAAGTAGCTCAGTTAGCAGAACATTACACTGAAGGTCTAAAGGTCCCTGGTTCAATCCCAGGCTTTAGCGTGCCACAACATGGGACAGGAACTTATCTGCTGAGCTGGTGTTATTCCTGTTTTTGATCCTTACCTTGCTGGTTATGGCCACAGCTTAGCAAAGATAAATCAAGATAATCTGATTAGCCCTGTCCCTGACTTCTTCCTGTGAGTTGTTGCCTCCTTGCTTAATGCCCACGCACTGCTGGCCCTAGATATGGAACAGTGGCTATGGGGATGTATTTGGATAATCTCATGTGACCTTACCTGAGGTCTGCCAGCTAAGTAGGAGGGACAGGGCAACGTTTCTCCTTCTTCTGCAGAGAGGGAGCCAGCTCATTCCCGTGAGGCTGCCTACAAATGAAGCAGGGTCTGGAGAGGTGAAGCAGCTGAATGGAAAAAGCAAGGACAGTAGGGTACCAGCTGAGAACCTCAAGCACATCATGGTGTGTTGGTCCCATAGTGTAAGGGGCAGGGTTCAGGAGTCTGAATTCTACAAGCTGAGTTCAAATCTCAGTGGGCCCTACTGGGGAAATGTTTGTTTGTGTAAATCCTTGAATATTGGTCTTCTTGCCTTTCTCACTCAGTTCTACTTTGTGCTTCTTCACTTTCTCAATGTAAGGACTTTGGAGAAAACTCTCAAACATCTGCTCCAGTAGCACAATGGGTCAGTGCACAGTACTTATAAGGCATTGCTGAGGTTGTGAATTCAAACCTGATCTTGAGCAGTGGTTTTCAATCCCTGCTGGGCTGTCCCCTTCCAGTGAACTCTGTGGGAGCTGGGATTCCAACTCTTAGGAGACTATCAGTCAAAATTCCCCCTTCACATATTATGGCCTCATCAGAGTGAATGCTGGGTGGCCAGGATCTAAGGCCGAGTGGCACAGAGAGAATTGGACATTAGTACTTCTTGCTTCCAGGGTCTTGTTGCCCATCTTCTCCCCTCACCCCCTACCCATCAGCAGCTGCTGTCCCTTTCAGCCATTGGGTCAGCTCAGGAAGGGAGGCAGGAAATGGGGCAAAGGAGCCAGACAAGCTGAGGAAGGCAGGAAAATTCTGATCTCCGCATCTCCCCTATGTGAGGGTTTGTCTACATGGCATTCCTCTTTCGAGAGAGCAATGCAAATTCAACTGAGTGAAATTGCAAATGAAGCGGGAATTTGCATAATCACGTCTGGCCGCGATTTTGAAATCTCCTAGTTTGAAAGAACAGGTGCTGTCTAGATGCCAGTCTAGACGCAGCCAGGTGTCCAAAGTCAGAATGAAGGGATGCATATTGCTCTAGAAGTGACAGAGGGAGGTGGCTGTAGCAGAGCAGGGTCTGTCTGGAGATAAAGTGGAGACTGAGGAAGAGAAGGATGAGAAAACCCTTCTTTCAAAATCACCCTTACTCCTTATAAAATGCAGTTTAAGGGTTATTTCTGAAGAAGGGTTTTCTCCGGAAATAAGCGTATCTCAACAGTGTTTTGTATTTCAAAATAAAGTATTTTGGAATACAAAACGCTGTTGAGATACGCTTATTTTGTATTTAATACTATATTTTCAAAATAAAGTATTTTCAAATAGCACTGGTGTGTGAATATGCAAGTGAAGTGCAGCATATTTAAATCCCCATTTCATTTTCAATTTCATGTGTCTACATTCACATCCCTGGCAGGATCTCTAGGTGCTGACACCCCCAGTGAATCACAAGGGCATGTGGTGCTGGCTCTCCTGTCCCAGCAATTGCAGTCAGAGCCCTGCCTTGCCAGTACCAGTTACAGCAGCCTCTGCACCTGCTCCAGGCTTGTGGTTTCCTTCTTCCCAATGTGTCTCCCCAATCAGCAGTTCCATGGGTGGCCAGGGGAGGCCTCTTCTGTTTCCCAGAAGGACGCAGGAAAACATGAGCAAAGCTACAACAAGGCACCCCTGGGATTCAAACCCAGGATTGCCTGCTTATAAGGCACATGCTTTAACCAGCTAAGCCACAGTGTCCTTTTTGGCTATAAGCCCAATATTGAGCTTTTCCAGGATACCTTTTGTATCTGGGAAAAACTGTTCTTTCAGAAGCCCTGTATTCCTCATTTTATTAGGAATAAGGGCTTTTCCCAAAGAGAAGGATTTCCCCACATTTGGGCCCATATAGATGGGCCAAATGTCAGAAAAGACTCTTCTGAAAAAAGAAAACTGTCTCCAAAACTGTTCCAATTTATGGTCCCAGACAACACCTTTGAATTCCAAGATGCAGCCATTCCCCATTTCCCTCCAGCCTCAGAAGGGTCTCAAGGCCTGTGCAGCCAAGAAATGTGATTGACAGCTCGTACCCACAAACAGTTTCTCAGTCGCAGAGCAACCTAAGGATTACTTGCCAAGCATGCACTACAGGCCAAGGTCAGGCTGGAGCCAGGGGAAGCAGGAGGCAGGAAGAGCCCCAGTCTGCACAGCTCCTCTTTGTGCAAAAATGGACCCCAATTAATTATGCAAGGAAAATCCCTGGGCTACAATCCTTAGTTACACACAATAAGAATAATCCACCAGCTCAGACGTGATTTCTAAACCCACAAATAAGGAAAATAATAAAATCTGATGGACTAGGTAGTCCCCATGGGCATCACCTGCACCATGCTCAGGGCCTAGGGATTTTCTGTTACTTTGCCAGACCAAATAACTAAGCCGCCTCTCTCCCTCCACCCTACTCTGGAGTCTCTACCTCTCATGCACCTTCTCATCCTCGGTCTCCACTTTATCTCCAGACAGACCCTGCTCTGCTACAGCCACCTCCCTCTGTCACTTCTAGAGCAATATGCATCCCTTCATTCTGACTTTGTACACCTGGCTGCGTCTAGACTGGCAAGTTTTTCCGCAAAAGTGATTGCTTTTGTGCAAAAACTTGCCAGCTGTCTACACTGGCCGCTTGATTTTGCACAAAAGCACTGACATGCTACTGTCCAAAATAAGTGCTTCTTGTGCAAATTATTTGACGTTCCCATTAGGGCAAAGCACAGGCCCTTTTCTGGAAATGTTTTTGCGCAAGAGGGCCACTGTAGACAGCTAAAAACAGTTTTGCGCAAAAAAGCCCCGGTGGCAAAAATGGCGATTGGGGCTTTCTTGCACAAAACCGTGTCTAGCACAAAACCATGTCTAGATTGGCACAGATGCTTTTCCAACTGAAATTCACCCTTCTTCAACTTTTAGCTCCTGGCTAAGCCCCTTTGAAGAGGCCAGATACACAGGAAGGGCTGATCACACCCCTCTGAAAATCAGCTTTCCATGGGTGTGTATAGCTGGCTTGGAGTCATGGGCCCTAATGTCTCGTCTCCCTCCTGACACCAGGGAAGTGTCTCCCACTGCTGCAGCCTCCTGAGGCTCTATGGCCCTGTCTGTACAGCAGGGACAGCAACACTCACAGCCCCACAGGAGGGCCCCTGGCCTAGCAATGTGGCCCCCTGAGCAGCCTCTGATGTTCCCTGCTTGAGCCCCAGAACCAGCCCTGAGTGATAGGGGCAGAGGGGGAGCAGCTCACACATGCCAGGGGCTGGCCATGAGCCTGCCAGGCAGCAGTGACATCACAAGAGCCTTGCACAGCACCTCAGCTCATTGGTTGGGAGGCAGTGACCTCACAGAGCATCCATGACAACTGCCAGGTGGGACAGGCAGCAGGGCTGGAGCATCTCAGAGACCCCCATGGCCTGGCTGCCTGGAATCTCCTTTGTGAGGTTTCCCCTTGAGGACAGAAGGGATTGAGAGTCCCATCTGGGAATGTCTCTGTGGAGATTTCCCCAGGCTGCAGTGGGAGGGGCTGGAACTGAACCTCTGGGAGAGGCAAGTGCAAAGGTTTCTAACACCCGATGAGGATGGGATTTGAACCCATGCATACAGAGCACAATGGATTAGCAGTCCATCACCTTAACCACTCGGCCACCTTATCTGAGCTTCTAAGGTTAGTTTCAAATCACCTGAAGTCAGCACTTCAGGGAACCTTTCTGCCACTTGCTAACTGGCCAAAGATACCCAGGGCAGGAAGGTTTTGGCTTTTCACAATGTTCCCTGAGCTGTTGTACAAAGCTCAGTGCTGGTAACAAACCCAAACACCCCCTGGCTACATCTACCCTGCAAACTTCTTGCACAAGAACTGTTTTGTGCAAGAGTTCTTGTGCAAAAGGTCTTGCGCAACAGTGTGTTCAGACTGCCATGTGCTTTTGCACAAGAGAAGTGCTTTTCTGCAAGAGCGCCCATGGCAGTGTGGACGCTCTCCTGCGCAGGAAAGCTCTGACAGGCATTTTAGATATAGGGCTTTCTCGAGCAAGAAACCCCTGTTGCCTGTCCACACTGCCCCTTTTGGACGAGTTCTTGAGCAAGAGGGTTTATTCCTCATGGGGAGAGGAAAAACTGTGCAAGAAGCCCTGTTGTCTGATGCTGTTCTATAAATGTACTTGTGCAAGAACGTGCCTGCAGTGTAGACGCTCTGCAAGTTTTTACACAAGAGCAGTTACTCTTGCGCAAAAAGCCTGCAGTGTAGATGTAGCCCTGCAGTGTAGACACAGCCTGAGAGAGGCAAGGAAAGGAAGTGGCCAGACCCTCCCCCTGGCAGGCTGGCCCTCAACAGGACGAGCACGTCTACACAGCACCCTCACCTCAAAGTAAGCTGTGCAATGTGAGTGGGCTGCCCGGGACCCTAGGGGAAGGTCTGTGGGGAGTTTCCAAGGCAACAACAACTACAAAGTTTCATAATCTACACTCATGTGACTGTGATTTATTCCTCCACTAACAAGTGTCTCTGAAGGGACGAGAAATGCAGGGCCCAGGTGCAGGGAGCTGGGTCACATTCTCCTGCCTGAGTCTTAGTCCTGGCTGAAGCCTGACTACAGAGAGAAGAGTCCAATGCAAACAACCCCATGGCAGCGAGGGAGTCAGTAGGTAGGTGAATGAAGCAGGGAGCTGGGGGCAGAGTTCAGCTCTAACTCACTAGGGGTGCGTCCCATAGTTCAAAATAATCAATGCGCCTATTTTGAAATAGCTTATTTTTTAATTTGGTGCTGGCTACACAGCACTTAGTTCGAAATAAATCGCTATTCCCAAACCCCTCCCTCCTCCTGCCATGCAGGGATGTCGGAATAGCAAACCCATTATAGCTTGAAACAAGGGGCTTGCTCTTAAGACGCGTCAGTGTGATATGAGCACCACATCCTAAACCTCCGAGCTAGCCGGCCCACGGGTGTCAGTCTCACAAGTGGCCCTTTCAGAAAGGAGCTTTGGGCAGCTGCAGGGACGTTGTTGGCTCCGGAACAAGGTGATTGGGGCAGCAGTACTTCTTGTAAATAGGGGAATGAGCTCAAGTGGTAGAGCACTTGCTTAGTGTGTGAGAGACAGTGGGATTGATGCCCATGTTCTCCAACCGCAGTTTAGTTCTTAACCTTTAATTTCAGTGCCCCCCTCCCTCTTCCTACCTCCTCTCCCAAAAGAGACAGACCCCCCAGCAATTGCCATGCTGCAAAGCAGAGAGTGGAGCTATCAAACTCATTAGTGCATCAGGCTCTGTGGTGCAATGGAAAGCATTTTGGACTTCTAAGCTGTAATGGTTAACGTGAGCCTAGCTAGACATTCAAAGGTTGTGGGTTCAAATCGCACCGGAGTCACTTTAGCTGCTGCCTCATTTCCAGGATGTAGCTTTTACAGACCAGACAATCCTCAGGCTGACACTGGGGTGGGCTGGCATCCAGGCAATTCCCAGCAGACCCCAGTGAGGGTGAAGGGAAGGGCTGGTTCTTGGGGTTGGGGCTGGGGGTTGTTCTGAAAGGCTGCAGGTGCTGTTAGACCATTTTGTCCCTCCCTGTCTCCTACTAGTGCTGAGCAACACTCAGGCAATGTCTACACTGCACGGCTCTTCTGGAAAAACCTATGCAAATTTCAAAACCCAATTTGTGCAGCTTTTTCTTCTGCTTTTTTTGGAAGAGGCTTTTCCAACATTTGGCCTGTGGACACTGGGCAAGTCACACAAGGGAGGCAGCAGGCAGATCCAGCGCACTACACCATCCTCCCAGGGCAGGGGAGGCCAAGCCACAAGCCTCCAGCAGCTGCCTGGCCTGATTCATCTCTCTTCCCCAGGCTGGCACCAAGGGTCATTATCAGCTGATGTTACCCACCCTCTGTCACATGGGGAGTTGGGCTCATCCCAGGTACAGTCTGGTCAGCAGCAGCTGCACTTACCTAGGCACCCAGGGGAGTAGCAATAGAAGCAAATGCTGTGTTTTTGAACCAGGGACCTTTTGCATGTTAGACAAACATGATAACCACTACACCACAGAAAAATATCTTAATGTGGGTGGAACTTGTCTGACTGTTCTGTTCCTAGCTCTTTCTAACACCCTGCTCTGCAGGGGAGGGAAATGCACCTTGTGAACACTCCACCACTTGTTCTCAGGGAAGCCACTAACCCGAGCTGCCAGCTCCTCATTTCCTCACCAGCCCCTTGAGATTTGTAGCTCAAAGCTGGAGCTGATGTGGAAGGAGGTGAAGCTACAGAAGCTGACAGGGGACAATCAGCGGGCAGAGGGTTATTTTTTCTCCTCCCTGGGCTGATGTGGCTAGAACTGAGAAGAAAATCCTCTTCCCTTCTCAGAAGATGGAAATTGCAGTTGGTTCTCTTTTTGGTTCTACTAAAGCTGGACCCCAGGACTAGACTTTTGCTTTCTAAAACCCTGGTAAATCTAAGAGTGAATTGCCTGTAGATGGAGAGTGTGAATTAAAAATGGGCAAGGAGGCTTCCCTAATGTAGACAAGTTTTCTCCATTACAGAGCCCCAAGAAGAATAACTTAGAATGGCCCTAGGAAGGGGCTATTTTGAAATAGCAGAAGTGGAGCATCTACACAGGCCTCATTTTGAAATAGCTATTTTTCTTCGTACAATGAGGTTGACAGAAGTTGGAATTAGCTGTCTGTTATTTCAGAGTTATTTCAAAAGAAGGGAATTGCTGTGTAGACTCTTGTGTTGTTATTTTGGAATAACGGCCATTGTTCCAAAAGAACTTTTCTGTGTGGACAGAACCTCTGTCCTGCCCCAACTCTGCTGCTTTCAGGACAAACTCCTTGTTAGGACCAGTCACACCCTGGGGTCAGTGAGGGTCCGTCCTACCTGAAATGGGTTGTCTACAAAAGCCTCTTGTTCCCTGCCCAGTTCTCAATACTGGCTGCAGACACGTGTTTTGCATGAGGGTGTAGCTCAGGGTTAGAGTGTTTCACTGTAGTCCTTGATTCAAACCCAAGTGCCCCCTGTAAGAGTGTCTATTTAATGGAGTCATTCACCTTTCCTGGACTTCCATTGTACGTTAAATGAATATAAACCCTTAGTCTACACCTACATTGCAGGTTTCTTGAGAAAAAATGTTCTTGTACAAAAATGTGCATATCATCTACACTGCACTAGTGTTCTTGCACAAGTAAATTTACAGTACAGCATTGAAAAACAGGGCTTCTTCCAGAAGAGTTATTCCTCTCCCCATGAGCAATAAGCTCTTCCACAAGAGGGCAGTGTAGACAGGCAACATGAATTTCTTGTGCAAGAAACCCATAATAACATAAGAACGGTAGTACTGGGTCAGACCAAAGGTCCATCTAGCCCAGTAGCCTGTCTGACAACAATGGCCAGCACCAGGTGTCCCAGAGAGGGTGGACCGAAGACAATGATCAAGCGATTTGTGGAGGCGGGAGCACAGGGGATGATGCGCTATCATGAAGCGTCATGCTGATTGTAGGTTGGGGGACACCTCACATGACCGACCCCATAACGGGCCATCCTCCCCCCACCATGTGTGCAAGGCACCACCTGCTCCTGCAGATAGTGCTGTCAGAGGCTAATTTCCTAACACTGAGTGGAAATATGCAACTGCAGCAGGGGTATAGCTCAGTGGTAGAGTGATTGACTACAGCTCAGTTGGTCCTTGGTTCAACTCCACATGCCCCCTTAAAAGTTTGACCAAACTCATTTAAACCTTTACATCTCCAGGTGTGCCACATTTTGGATTTCCATTGTACTGGGATTCTTGAAATGACCACAAACCCCTAACGTGATCTTGCATCAATGCATGTAAACCAGGCAAACCCATCTCTCAACTGAAACAAGTTCAAACCTGCTGTTTGTCTGGTTTCTATTCCCCTCAATTCAACAAGGGTGTGATCAGAATGCCCATTGGCCGGTCCTTGGTCCCATGGGCTGTGCGGTGCAGAAGAACAAGGACCGCATCCAGCGGGGGAGGAATGGCTGCAATCAATCCTATGGAGTTTGATTTAGCAAGTCCAGCTTAGACTCACTAAATCAAATTCAGAGGGTACCCCACCAGCTTCCAGTACTTCTACTCTTTGCTCCCTTTGGGTTCCCGCAGTAGGGACACAGCCAGGCTCAACTGAAGGAAGCCAACTCTAGCTACGTAGGGTATGTTTACACTTGTACCCTCTTTCGAAAAAGGGATGCAAATGTAAAGATTCAAAACTGTAAATGAAGCCACCAGGGACATATACAATGGGCCTGCAGAAAAATGAAACAGCTGAGCACTTTGCAGAGAACAGGCCAGAGCCCTTCGGGTCGGGGGGGGGGGGTGCTCCCTTGCTCACACCCCTCCTGTCACACAAAGCTTGCAAAGGGGTTTGCCCGCTGATTGTCCCGTCAGCTTCTATAGCTTCACCTCCTTCCACAGCAGCTCCAGCTTTGAGCTACAAATCTCAAGGGGCTGGTGAGGAAATGAGGAGTTGGCAGCTTGGGTTAGTGGTGTGGAAGAAAACGTTGTCCTCACTCTGAGTTTGTAAGCAACAAGTAGCCAGAGGCAGTTTTATTACGAGCTGCAGCAAGGGAAAAACTGGTTCGGACGGGGGGGGAGCCTTCGAATACAAGCAATTATGAAGCAGTTTATATACTGTCAATTAGTCTCCTTCCCATTACAAACACCAATGGCTAACAGTTATTTAGTTCCACCCAGATGCTCCTTATCTCAAGGTCCCTACCAGAGTCAGCATTCTATCCTTATCTCCGTATGGAGGCGAGAGGCGAAGGCAGTGTCTAATTACAGATCTCGCGTTGTCAGGCCACAGACTTAGCCTGACTCTTGCTCTCTTGTTAACAAGACCAAGATGGCTGAACACAAATTCCCTTATTCCCTTTTCCTGCCTCCACAGTGGCTTCCCTGAGAACAAGAGGTGGAGTGTTCACAAGGTGCATTCCCCTCCTCTGCAGAGCAGGGTGTTAGAAAGAGCTAGGACAGAACAGTCAGACAGGTTCCACCACTGAACTGCGGTGTAGTGGTTATCATGTTTGCCTAACATGTAAAAGGGCCCTGGTTCAAAGCCAGGCAGCAATATAAGGTCTCATCTTATTGCCGCTCCCGTTGGTGCCCAGGTAAGTGCAGCTCCTGCTGCCCGGCCTGTGCCTGGGATGAGCCCAGGTAACAGAGGGGAGTGGTATCAGCTGAAAACGCCCCTTGGTGCCAGCCTGGGGAAGCCAGAGAGGTCAGGCAGGGCATGTATAGGCTTGTGGCTTGGCCTCCCCTGCCTTTGGAGACTAGCATATTGGGCTGGATCTTCCTGCTGCCTCCTTTGTGTGATTTGCTCAAGGATGAAATGAGGCAGGAATGCGGCAGAGGAGGGAAGCCAAGCTGAGGGGCTCAGCGCCTCTGTGGGATTCAGTGGCATGAACAGAGCCCCTCCCCTCCCGTTCTGCCAAAGGCAGTGGGAGTGGGGCTGGCTGCGGGGAGGCAGAGTCCTGTGCCTGTCTCAGGGGGTCCTAGGGATGCTCCTTGCAGCCCAGGAGAAGAAGGGGGCTCTGGGCAGAAGGAAAGCAAGTAAAGTAGGTAAAGTAGCCACGCAGGGAGACTCAACAAGACCGGGAGGCCTGGAGTGTGTGTGCCCTGCACAGAGGCTGCTGCTGGGGGCCTGCTTCAGTGGCCCAGCAGCTCATGTTCCCCTGAACCAGTGTCTCCCCCTGGAGCCACCCCCCAGTGCTGCTGAGGCCCCTGACGTGAGGCAGTGGGACCACCTGAGGCAGGAGCCAGCCCCATCCCTGAGCCCCACCACCCCCTTCTTGCCAGAGGAAGGTGCGAGTGCCAGTCCTAACCTTAGCCATGAGCCCCACCTCCCCAACCCCCATCCCCATCACAGGTTCTTTCCCCAGTCCCTCCCCAGTTCTACATTCCCCACATAAAAAAACCCAGAGGCTGCATCTAGACTGGCATGATTTCGCACAAATACTTTTAATGGAGAAGTTTTTCCGTTAAAAGTATTTGTGCAAGAGAACGTCTATACTGGCATGTGCCTTTGCGCAAAATCTTGTCAGTCTAGACGCAGCCAGAGAGTTTGTTCTTTCAACAGGGAAAAGTCCTGTTTGTGTTACCTGAAGGGGAAGGAGGAGAGGAAAGTGGGAAGGGGGTGTGTTGGGGTGTTTTGGGGAGGGGAGGCACAGAGGGCAAAAAATGAGGCGTAATGTTAGTTCGAAACAATGCAAAGAAGACACACCAAAGTTGCAAATGAAGCAGGGATTTAAATAACATGTGCTTCATTTGCATACTCTCACCCATGTGCTGTTTTGAAAGTGAAAGGGCATCTGGGGCTGAAGCAGTAGTTCAAACCAAGCCCCTTCTTTGGAAAGCAGCTCTCAGGAGTTCATGGAACTTCTTCTCAGGTTGGGAAAGGGATGAGCAAGGGGTGATGGGACAGGGGCTTATGTAATGATACAGAGATGCAAAAAGCAAATAAATTATTTTTTCTCCTACTCAGGAACCAGGGTGACAGAATTAAATTGGTAAGTAAACAAGTTAAAAATAAACCAAAAGGAAGCATTTTTGCGCCCAGTGGAACTCCTTGCCAGAGGATGTTGTGGAGGTGAAATCTACAAAAAGGTCCAAAAAATAACTGGATAATTTAATGCAGGAAAGGTCAATCAATGGCAATGGCAGGATGGACAAGGAAGGTGTCCCGAGCTGGTGTTTACCAGAAGCTGGGAATTGGCGATGGGAGGGATCACTTAATAATTGTCTGTTCTGAGGATTCCCACTGGGCAATGGAATTGGCTGCTGTCCTGAGACAGGATCCTGGGCTAGTTGGGCAACTGGCATGGCCCAGTCTGGCTGTTCTGCTGTTCTGTTTGGTTTCTGTTCTTGTCCCCTCTGGACAATGGAAAATGGACCCGCGTCCTGAAGTGGACAGAAAGTGGCCTGTGAAAGGCTAGTGTAGGTAAGGAAAGAGGTTTATTCATGTGTCCCTAGTGGTCTAGTGGTTAGGATTTTGCACCTTCATTGCTAAGGCCTGGGGTCAATTCCCAGTCAAAGAAACCAGCCTCACTCTTCACATGACAACTGCCTACTTGTTCATCTTACCCCATTGTTACAGCAGCTGTAACCCAAGAGATTAACTCAGGGCCCTTCTCCCACCTCTCTGTCTTCTAGGTCTGTTAACTGGTGGGAGAGGAGAAGGCTCCTTCTCACACTCATTCTTGTGACTCCCATTCTCTCTCTGACCTCAAGAACAGAACTCAAGGAGACTCCCTGCAGCAAAGCCATGGGGGGGGGGGGGTCTCTGAGATGGCCCCTGCCCTGCAGCCTGTCCCACCTGGCCATTGTCATGGACTCTCTGTGAGGTCATCACCTCCCAACCTCCTTTAGCCAATAAGCTGAGGGGCTGCAAAAGCCCCTTGTGATGTCACTGCCACACCCACCCTGCCCTCCAGGGCTAATGTCCTGCCCCAGGCAGCCCCTTTGCATGGCTGAGCTGTTCCCAGGGGTGAAAGTGACACATTTCTTACAGGGACTGTTCTATTGGGCACCACCCCTTAGTCCAGGGGGGAGGCTCAAGGCAGAAAGTTGAAGGGCAGGGGAGTTATGATAGGAAAGTACCTGTAAGAAATTAAAGTGTGGGAGGCTCAAGGCAGAGATTTGACAGGGAGAGCTCAGGGCAGGGGTGAGGATGTGAGAGGATACAGAAGTCAGGGCATCTTGAAATGTGTAAGTAGGGAGTAGTCTCCCTAGTCCATCAGGTTTTATTATTTTCCTTGTTTTGGGGTTAGAATCACATCAGAGCTGGTGAATTATTCTTATTTTGTGTAACTAAGGATTGCAACCCAGGGATTTTTCCTGAGTCTATGTCACTTCATGGCTCTCTACCACCTAGGCTATCTCCATACTGCATCTCTTTTCTGCAAAAGCTCATGCAAATAAAGTGCAGAATAGCATATTGCCATGCTCATTTGCATAATTAACTGGGGTCCGTTTGTGCACAAGAGGCTTTTGCGCAAAGAGGAGCTGTGTAGCCTGGGGCCATAAACAAGCTTGGAGCAGGAACCAGGCATGAAGCCTTTTCCTCTACAGCTGTGAGACACAAAGGCAGGAATGGGGCCAAGTGCAAGTCAGGCTGAGGGGGGCAGTCAAATCTCATCTTGCCTTGTAGGGCCACTGGCAGCAGCATCTCTCTTGTGCACTGCTGCGGAGAAAAACATGCCTGAGAGAAGTGTCGGCCTCAGAAGCCTTGAGGCATGTGCAGAAATAGCTCAGTTGCAAGAGCGTTAGATTGAAGCTCTAAAGGTCCCTGGTTCAATCCCAGGCTTTGGCAGAAGCCTTTGCCAATATGGCTTAGTCTGTTTTGGCATCTCTCCATCTCTGGTAAGCAAACATCTGCAGTCAGAGTTCAAAGGCTGAACCAAAAGGCCAGGAACGATGTCATAAAGATGATGATATTTCAGTGTTAGAAAGTGGAGAGGGGATTTCATGCCACCTCAGAGATTGTTACCTCAGTAGAACAGGGCTCTTGGCTTCAGCTGCTCCCAGCCTTGCTTCTGTTTTTAATTCCATGCTCCCAGGAAGGAACATTAACAGAGCCTGCCTCGGACTAATTCTGAGGCTTCCCCATACGGAGGACACACTATTTCTATTTTCTTAGACTGGAAGTTAAGGCGATTTAAGCAATTTCAAAATAGTTTCCAAGTATAGACATGCCCTTATAGTCCTGGTCTTCACAACATCCTCTAGCAAGGAGTTCCACAGGTTGACTGTGCTTGTGTGAAGAAATTCTTCCTTTTGTTTGTTTTCAACCTGCTAATATCATGGCGCACCCTTAGTTCTTCTGTTATGGGAACAAGAAAAATCCCTTTCCTTATTTACAGTCTCAACAACAGCCATCATGTATAGACCTCTATCTTATCTCCACTTTGTCTCCACTTTTCTAAGGTGAAAAGTCCCAATCTCTCCTCATGTGGCAGCTGATCCAAACCTTTCATCATTTTTGTTGTGCTTTTCTGAAGTTTCCAATACCAAAGAATGGTTTTTTGGGGGGCAGGGGATAAGGCAACCACATTTCCAGTCAGTGCTCAGATTGTGGGCACCACGTGGATTTATAGAGATGTAATATGATAGTCACTGTCTTCTTGTCAAGGCCTTTTAAAATAATTTCTAACATCACATTTGTGGCTGCACATGGAGTGGATGTTTTCAGAGATCTCTCCAGCTGTGACTTGTTGTAGCATATTCGCTTTCATTTAGTATGTGTGTTATTAATTGTTTATACTAACTATGGCAGCTGATTCAAACTTTCATCATTTTTGTCGTGCTTTTCTGGACTGTTTCCAATGCCAGTGGCAGCTGCCTGCATGAAGCCCTCCCCCCTCCTCCACTCAGGCTCTTATTCCCCCAGAAACCTGACACCTGCAGCCTGTGCAGGAAAGGAGCTGCCTGGGAAATGTGCTGGGCTGTTGGCCAGGGCTCAGCCAGGTGAGTCTCCCAGTCAGAGCCTGCCTCTGGCACCCCAGCCCCTCCCTTCCCTCAGTCCGTTGCCCCTTCCCATGATGAAAAAGCAAAGACTTGGCAGAATTCATGAATATAGAGGTGGCTATTTCCCCTGACTGGGAGCCCAACCCCGGCCGCAGCAGTGGAAGTGCTCAATCCTAGCCACTCAACAGACACAAACCTGCAGTGTTTGCTCAGCTACACTAGTCATTCCCAGGCCACTTTCTCTCCCTTTCAGGACGTGGGTCCATTCTCGGAGAAGGAGCGTGATGCCGGCATAGATGCGTATTTTGTAGCTCCAGGCTCTCCCAGAAGATGCTCCCCAGCACTTCTTCCCTGGCTGCACCCTCAGGGTTGGAGATGTGGACATGCCCCTCTGCATCATGGGGGATGCTGCCTGCCCTTTGCTCCCGGGCTGATGAAGCCCTAGACAGGACACGTTGCCTAAAGCCAGGAACATTTCCCAGGTGACAGCTCACATTTTCCTAGGTCCTTCTGGAACACAGGAGAGGCCTCCCCTGGCCACCCATGGAACTGCTGGTTCAGGAAAAGGCTAATTGGGGAGGAGTGTTGGGAAGAAGGAAACCACAAGCCTGGAGCAGGTGCAGAGGCTGCTGTGACTGGCACTGGCAAGGCAGGGCTCTGACTGCAATTGCTGGGACAGGAGAGCCAGCACCACACACCCTGGTGATTCTCTGGGGGTGTCCATGCTCAGAGAGTTTGAGGGTGAAACCTCTGCAGCTCCTGCAGCCATGGAGAGTTAGGGCCTGTGGGCATCAGATGCTTCTCACTTGTGGTTTCCTTCTTTCTAACACTGCTCTCCAATCAGCCTTTTCCTGAACCAGCAGTTCCATGGGTGGCCAGGGGAGGGCTCTTCTGTGTCCCAGAAACACATAGGAAAATGTGATTAAAGGGTGTCAAAAGGCACCACTGGGAGCTGAACCCAGGATCTCCTGTTTACTAGACATGTGCTTTAGCCAACTGAGCCATGGCACCCTCCCTTGGAAGTTTGGTGAAACTATTCTATTGCATGGTCCCAGACAACATCTTTGACTCCCAAAGTGCAGCCAATCCCCATTTCACTCCAGCCCTCGCAGTGTCTGGCACCCTGGGCACAGAAAGCTACAGCTCAGTGGGCTCTAACATGCTCATCTCCCCCAGCCACTGGGGCTGTAGAGTGGCCTTTGCGGTTTGGCCCAGATGTGGGGAGGGAGAAGTGCAACAAACATTAATCAGCTGGCTTGTAAATCCTTTGGTCCTAGGGTTTGGGTTGGAGCCCCCAGGAGAGGACCTGACCTTCTTCAATTTGCTCCCTTCCTGAGGACACAGAATTAAGGAGAGAGAATTTCTTAACCCCAGAGCAATCGGAGTTGGCCAAGGAGTTAGCAACAAAATTTCTGTCAACATTTAAGTACAGGCAAGGAAACTCTCAGGGGTGTTTCTGTGAGTTTCTAGACCCGTGGTCACCAACAGGTCGATTGCAAGCTACTGGTCGATCTCAAGGCCTCGACCAGTAGCTCGCGAGGTGTCCTGTCCGCCCCACCCCCATTTCCCTCCCACCCCCCAGAAGCCCCACTACTTACCTCAAGAGGTAGTGTCGGCTTCAGAAGTCCCGCAGCTTAGCGCCACTTCCAGCAATGCCAGAAGTGCGCTAGCTGCTCTTCCATCCCCCTGCACCGCACAGGAGGGGTGAGTCAGCCCCGCGGGAGGTGTGCAGGGGGTTTCCGGCGCGCGCGGGGGGTTGGCCCTGGGGTAGGTGTTCGCGTGGGGCTTCCCTGAATGGGGGGGAGTGCTGGCTCCAGGGCAGTCGTGCGCTGCTTTCCCTGGGCTTGTGGGACGGTCGGCTCCCTGGGCAAGCGCGCGCACGGGGTTTCCCTGCACGGGGGGAAGGGGGGTTGGCCCCGTGGCAGGCGTGCGCTGGTTTCCCTGGGGAGGGGAAGAATGCTGGGAGGAGGGAGATGCAGGGGACTCTCTGCCTCCACTGGCACCCCACTCCCCAACCCCCACTCCCGAGTCACAGAACGCTGTCCCCACTCCTGTCCCCAGACACAGAATTCGGTCCCCCTTCCTGTCCCCTCTCCCCAAACTCTGTCCCCACTCTCCTGTCCCCAGCTACAGAATTCTATTTCCATCCCCACTCCCCGAACTCTGTCCCCAGCCCCGTCCCCACTCCCCGAACTCTGTCCCCACTGGCACTCTGTCCCCTGCCCTCCCAGCACCCTGTTCCCTCTCCCCTGCCCCCAGCTGCAGAACTCTGTCCCCACAAAATGTATAATTATAAACACTTCATTTTAGATTTAAATAGCATGAATAAAAAACAGACCATTTATTTCATAACTATAAACAGGTGATTTTAATTGTATGTATCGCATAATTTAAAAATAAACTGTTTATCAGAGTGTGTAAGGGCTGGGGATAGCAAGTGATGGACAGGCGGAGAATAGAGAAGGCAGGGCTTCAAGAAGGGGCGGGGCTTCAAGGAAGGGGCGGGGAGATAGATCTTCGCCTGTTCTGAGATTTAAAAAGTGATCTTGGGTGTAAAAAGGTTGGAGACCACTGTTCTAGACCAAGGTTCATTCAAGTGATTTGTTTTTTTGTGGACCTGCCCCGACCACACCCCTAGAGACTCTGGAACAAAGAAGACACGTGAGAAGAACCCAACTTTCTTCCTTTTGCTGTGACATGGATGGATCTAGCTCAGGTTTCACTCAAAAGGTCCGTCTGCCTGTGAAGTACCTGTGTAGGGATAACATATAAATGTATTAAAAATGATTCCCCCAAGTGGAAGTGACTCCCCATAATTTGTTCCCCACAACTTAAAGTGTTTAGATTTATTATTATTATTATTTGTTAAGATTGTTAAATGTTTAGATTTATAATTATTGCCCCTCTCGAATATAATTTGTTAGGAATGTAATATTAGGTCATGTAACTTAAAACTGTTAAAAATATAATACTATGTAGCCAGAAACAGCTCCCCTTCTCTGTGTCCCAGGGCACGCTCAAACTTATTGTTACACAGTTGACGCCCATTCTCTTCAAAACATTGTGAAGCAATTAACCCTAATCGCAAAGTGAAACATTGTAACTATAACAGTAACTCAGCACTCAGAGAGAGAATGTTTTAAGAAATGCCACCCAGAAACTTGTGACTTTTTGTAACTACAACTCTTGTACGTGTAAAGTTATTATTATACAAAATACTGTATGGGAAACATTAATTAGGGAATGTATGTAAGAGAGAGAGAGTGCTTGGATGATGAATGAATGGTTCTGAGAGGTGCCAGCCTGAGAATGCAGCAACAAAGGGCTGAAGAAGGCGTCAGGTGCCAGTGCAACCAAAAGGTGTCAAGTGGAGAAAACCAAGTACTGGAGCCCCACCCTATGAGATCACTGACGAGCACCTGACAACCCTGAACATGATGCAGCAATTCCCATAGACTGGCATAGGAAGAAATTCCTATAAGAACTGGACTAAAAGACTATGGAGTCAGAGTCCAACTTTCTGCTGCCAGCCCACCAGGAGCTTCAGATGCGCATCTGATCAGGACTTCGCTCCCCACTACCCTCACTTGTGTACAGAATACCTGGCCAGTATTCTGTCACAAGCAACTTCAAGGCTGGTAACTATAACAACTACACAGAACCTGAATGAATGGATGAATGATTGAATGAATGTTTATATATATAAAGTGTATAAGGTTAAGTAGTGATAGGAATAAGTAGTTAAGCAACATTGTTTGCTTCTATCTCTTCTTTATTCTTTATTATTATCTTTACAATAAATGTGGCTTTTTGCCTTATCCCCTTCATAAGATCCTGCTTGCTTTTATTGGTACAACACCTGTGACAGCACCTGGCTTCTCTGCCCCTCATCAGCAATGCCATATACTTGGGGGAGCACGTGCCCCGAGACTTGTAGTAGGGAAAACCTGGACCCCCCACCCTTAATCAGGCTCCCTTTGACAGCTCAGTTGGCAGAGCAGAGGACTGTAGTGTGTGCTTGGCAAGTGATCCTTAGGATGCTGGTTCAACTCCAGCTTGAAGGAGCCATTCTCTTCTCTCCAGCCTGGCCTTAGCAGAAGGCAATCAAGGTGGTTGCCTTGGGTCCATGTCTTCAGAGCCCTGCACTGCAATTGACAGAAAGATTGTGGGTATGAGCTGCCAATCACATTTCTTGGGCTGCACAGGTTCTGTCCACACACAAAAGTTCTTTCGGAACAATGGCCGTTATTCCACAATAACACTGCTAGAGTCTACCCAGCAATTCCGTTATTCTGAAATAATTCTGAAGTAACAGATGGCTTATTTCGACTTCTGCAAACCTCATTCTACAAAGAATAACGCCAGTTCCAAATTAGCTATTTTAAAAAAAGGCCCGTGTAGCTGCGCCACTGCTGCTAGTTTGAACTAGCCCCTCCCGGGGGCCATTCTAAGTTATTCTTCCAGGGGCTCTAAATCGAGGTAGCTCGTCTACACTGGGGAGCCTGCCTTGGACTATTCTGAGGTTTCCCTGCAGTGTAGACGTGCTAGTTTGAAATAAGATATTTTGTAATAACTATTCAAGACCAACTTATTCCAAAATAAATGGGCCGTGTAGTCGTAGCCAGAAGGATGAAGCAGGAGGGAAGCCAGAAGTGCAGAGGCCAGTCTGAAAGCTCAGTATTCCATATGGCTACACACAGAGATTTGTAGCTCAAAGCTGGAGCTGCTGTGGAAGGAGGTGAAGCTACAGAAGCTGACGGGGGACAATCAGCGAGCGGAGGGTTATTTTTTCTCCTCCCTGGGCTGATGTGGCGAGAACTGAAAAGAAGAAAATCCTCTTCCCTTCTCCTCAGAAGATTGAAAATGCAGCTTGTTCCCCTCTCTCTGGTTCTACTAAAGCTGGACCCCAGGACTAGACTTTTTCTTTCTAGAACCCTGGTGAAAGATGAAAGTGAATTGCTTGTAGACTTAGAATGTGAGTTAAAGAACAGCATCACCTAGCATGGGGCTTGAACCCATGACCCTGAGATTAAAAGTCTCATGCTCTGCTAACTGAGCTAGCCAGGCTCTATGTTGCAACATTCCCCCATCACAGGAGCATCTCTCCAGTGACAGGTAAAGAGGCCCATTTCAGGATTTTTTTTAGCGCAGCAGCAAGGGGAGATGGAGGAAAATCAACCCCCTTTCCAAGCTTTGTTCTCACGGCACCAAGTGCGCTGCAGAGAAAGACCTTGAGTGTTAAAGGGTTCAGGGAGCCCAGAGCAGAGGGATCCCCTCGACACACAAACACAGTCCCAACCCCAAGACTCCCCCCATCCCGAATCCTGTGCCCTGACTTCTCTACCTTCCACATCGTCACCCTTGTCTTGCACAAGAGAGCGTCCACACTGCCATGAGAACTCTTGCGCAAAAGCACAGCGTGCACATGGAAGTGTGGACGTTTTCTTGCGCACGACTTGTTTCACAAGAACCCTTGCGCAAGATGTTCTTGCGCAAGAAGCCGCGAGTGTAGACATAGCCTTAGAGATATATCTAAAAGGAGAAGATGTTAATACAAAGTTATATGAGAGTGATAATATTACAGGGAATTATACACAGTTGCCTGTATATGCAAATATATATGCAAATATCTTCTTTCACACTGATGGGCATGAATACAAAGATTAAGGCAAGACTACACAGCACACAGGCCCTATGTAAGTCAGTTCTGCTGCTGTTAATAAAATGCAGTATTTTCCCCATTTCCAACCATATGAGAGCAGTTTTAATGAGCAAGGGCAATCCAGGAATTTAACTACTAAAACACATCTCAGCAGAAATTGCAGAAGAGGCTCTTGCGCAAGAAGGAGCTGTCTACGCTGCCCCTTCTTGCGCAAGAAAAACGCTTTTGTGCAATGCCGTTACATCTATTACCTTTCAGGAAGAACGGCATTGCACAGGAGGGTTTTTCTTGTGCCAGAAGGGGCAGTGTAGATGCTCCTTCTGGCACAAGAGCCTCTTCTGAAAAAAATGGTGGCTCATTAGGTATGTAAATGATGCTCAGCGATATTCCATGCTTAGCCTCATTTGCATATTACTCACACAAAAAGCCGCGAGTGTAGACATAGCCCTAGGCAGGTTAGGCTGAGATGGGAGGAGGCAGCACTGGGGTTGAGGCTCCTCAGTGGTGCCTTGGCAGGGACCAGTGCATTGCAGCCACATAGGCCAAGGTCAATGGCAGCACATCCAGCCTCTGGGACGTCTGTGGCCTTTGCTGCAAGGGGACACAAAACCAGGTAAGACCCCCCCCCAATGCCCAGATCCCCCAAGACCCAGCAGCCCCAGCTTCCTCCAACACCTTCCGTTCTCCTCACCCACTCTCCTGGCCACACATGGCACTTCTTGGTGCGTATCAAGCCAGGCCCTGCAAGGAGCCACTAGGGCAGGAACCAGCCCTTGGAGCTCGGCTTGCACCGGAACCGGCAGTTTCCCACCACGTCTCGCTTGAGAAGAGACGACTTGTTCCCCTTCCTCTCACCTCATGTCTCCCTTGTCTCTGTTCCCTTCAACAGTCTCCGCTGCCTCAGGACCCGCCTCCTCAGGGCGCTGCCCCTCTGCCACTGGGCTGGGAGCGGGAGACTCCACAGTCTCTGCACTTGGGCTGAGAAGTCTCACGGGGACTCGTCTGTTGATGGCGTTAGTCACCCCAATGGCCAGCCGGATCCATTCCATAGCGCTGCCCGAGAGGGAGCTTTCCCAGTCTCCACTGGTATTTCCTGGGGCTTTGTGTAGGGGGATTGGGCTTGGCCATCTTCTCTGCTGGAAATGCCTCTTCTTTGGAAAGCAGCTCCCAGGAGCTCATGGAACTTCTTCTTCTCAGCTTGGGAAAGGGACAAGCAAGGGGCGATGGGTCAGGGGTTTATGTGATGATGACAGGGGTGCCAAAAGCAAATAAGAAATTATTTTTTCGCCTACTTAAGAATCAGGGTGACAGAATGAAACTGGTAAGTAACCGAGTGTGACGGACCGGGCCGTGTCTGGGCACAGCTGAGTGCGTCCGCTCAGGGTGAATTGCTCAAATCCGGGGCTCCTTACAGCCCCCGACTGGCGACCTCTCCACACAGGCCAAAAACCAGTCTCACAGAGCGCTTCAGCAACCTGCCTGAAGCCTCCCGAGCAAAACCCATCCGACACCCCAGCAATATCCGTGCCCCAGATGGCCCCAGGCCTCATACACAGGTGGGGGGTCCTAGCACCCAATCCCACCTACCCCGAACAAGTTCTGTCCGGTTCCAAGAAACCAGCCACAGATCCCTGGTCAATTTACCCTCTGGATCTTACCCACAAATCATGCTGGGCCAATCCTTTAGAATCTATAGCTAAAGGTTTATTATTACAAGAAAGAAAAGCATGAGAGTAAGGTTATTAAAGTACAGTACGTTACATGCACCGAATCTCCCAGTCCTCGATGCAGGCTCTAGCAGAGATATTGCAGCTGCTGGTTTAAAAGTTCTTATTGCACATCCTGCGATAAGAATGGGTTCACAGGTCTTCCGGGCTCTTCAATCCCTGCAATGCTGTCTCTGGGATGAAGTGCTGAGCTGAGAACCAAAATGGCATCGACCACATGGCCTCTTTATACTCCTTCCTGGCCTCTTCTTGTATGCAGCAAGTCACCTGGTCAGAGGCCAATCTCTATGTTCCCTGCCGGCTGCCCTCAGGTGACAAATCCCATTCTTTGGGTGTGTCCATAGCCTATTGAGAGTCATTGTTCCACAGGGCTTTGCTACTCAGCCTGTCCATAGCCATGCTTAACCACATTCACAGAAATATTCAGCTTCCACACAGATTACAGATTCCTACCTACACACATAGACATTATACACTCACATAAATAGCGTACATAAGATCAACAAACAATAATCTCCCATTCAATACCCCACATGGCTCCCCCCACACCAATTTCTGGGGCCAATACCCCCACCTAGGGGTGCAGCAGCGATCTGGCTGCTTCCCTCCAATTCAGCAACGTGACACCGAGTTAAAAAGGAAGCATTTTTGCACCCAGTGGAACTCCTTGCCAGAGGATGTTGCGAAGGTGAAATCTACAAGAAGGTCCAAAAAAGAACTGGATAATTTAATGCAGGAAAGGTCAATCAATGGCATTTCACCAGAATGGACAGGGCAGGTGTCCCTAGCTGATGTATACCTGAAGCTGGGAATGGAGGGATCACTTAATAACTGTCTGTCCTGAGGATTCCCTCCGGACAATGCAATTGGCTGCTGTTGTGAGACAGGATCCTGGGCTAGTTGGACAACTGGCATGGCCCAGTCTGGCTGCTTTGATGTTCTATTTGGCTGTTCTTGTCCCTTCTGGGCAAGGGAGAATGGACCCCCCGCATCCTGAAGTGGACAGAAAATGGCCTGCGAAAGGCTAGTGTAGGTAACTTGTTTTATGTGTCCCTGATGGTCTAGTGGTTAGGATCCAGCACTCTCACTGCTGTGGCTTGGGTTTAATTCCAAGTAAGGGAAACCAGCTGCAACTTTCCCAAAACATGTCCCTAGTCAATCTTCTTCCCACATGTTACAGCAGCTGACACCTCGCATGGGGCTAACCCTAACCCCTCCCCCTTGGCTGGGCGCTGCCTGGATTCAGGCCTCCCCAGTGCCAGCCTAAGGGCTCTGGAGAGGAGGCTCTGGCTCTGGAGAGGACAGGGCAGCTCCAGGGGCAGAGTCCTTTTTTCTGCAGTAGTTCAAACCCAGCCCCCTTGGTTTCAACTAACTAATATTACTCCTCATTTTTTGCCCTCTGTGCCTACCTCCCAACTTCAACATACCCCAACACATCCTCTTCCCTCTCCCTCTCCCCCTCCCGGTAACAGAAACAGGACTTTTCCTTGTTGAAAGAACAAACTCTCTGGTTTTTATGTGGGGATTGTAGAACTGGGGAGGGGCTGGGGAAAGACCCTGGGAGGGGGAGGAGGCTGGGAGGAAGGGCTAAGGCTGGCACCTTCCTCTGATGGTCCCACTGCCTCATGTCAGGGGCCTCAGCAGCACTGGGGGGTGGCTCCAGGGGGAGAAGCTGGTTCAGAGGAACTTGAGCTTCTGGGCCACTGAAGCAGGCCCCCAGCAGCAGCCTCTGTGCAGGGCTCACACGCTCCAGGCCTCCCGGTCATATTGAGCCTCCCGTTGTGGCTTGGGCTCCAGAGCCTGCCCCCCAGCTGGTGCCTTGAGGTAGCCACTGCAGCAGCAGGAATTTGGGCATCAGTTCCCCTGCTTTTGGGGACAGGAAGCCAGGCCCAGGCCTTTTTAGCCACTGGAGCTGTACAGGCTGGAGCCTCCCCCTACCAGATCTCTGCCCTGCTTCCTGCAAAGCTCTCAGCCTTTTGCTTGTTTCTGTTTCCATGTCCATAGCAGGCAACTAAAGGAAGGGAAGTCACCGAACCAAACACCCCTGTGGCCAGCATGGGGTTTGAACCCATGACCTTGGCATTATTAGCACCATACTCTAACCAGCTGAGCTAGCCGGCCTATAAAAGTACAGGTCACCAGTGGCCCTTTCAAGAGAGGCGCCTCAGGCAGCTGCAGGGACGTCTCTGAAGTTGCCAATGGCTCTTCTCTGACAGGGTCACTAGCGACTCACTGTGACATGGGCTGGCTAGTCCAGCTGGTTTGAGGGTTGGTCAAGGTGGCTGGTGGCCGGCAGACCCCGGACAAAAAGAAGCCGGAATCTCTTGCTGCCAGCACCTTGCCTCCCAGCTTCTTCCCTGCCAGCAGCAGCAGAGTCCTGAGCGCTGCCCTTGACACCATGGGACCAACCTCCCCTCACTCAACTGGGCCAAGCTGGTGCCCAGTTTATGTCCACTGGGACCTGTTTTACTTGGGTTCCTTCCACCCAGAGCCCCCTTCTTTCCTGGGCTGCGAGGAGCATCACTGGGATACTCTCATATCCCAGCACAGGGCCATCTCTCCAGTGACAGGAGACGGGGCTGTTTTCAAGATTTCTTTTAGTGCAGCAGCAAGCAAGAGGAGATGCAGGAAAATCAACCCCATTTGCAAGCTTTGTGTGGCAGGAGGGGTGTGAGCTGGGGAACCTGCCCCCCCAGAAGGGCGTTTGGGTGCACCCAGGGGCAGCAAGAATTCAGTCCCTCAGGCGAGTGCATTGGGGACAATGTGTGAACCCTTCCATAAGCATTTTCTGCTCCCACTGGTGTCAAGTATCAGAGGGTTAGCCATGTTAGTCTGAATCTGCAAAAGCGACGAGGAGTCCTGTGGCACCTAATAGACTAACTAAAGTGTAGGAGCATAAGCTTTCGTGGGCAAAGACCCACTTTGTCAGATGCATGTAGTGGAAATTTCCAGAGGCAGGAATAAATATGCAGGCCAGGATCAGGCTGGAGATGACGAGGTGGATCCAATCAAGGAGGCTGAGGCCCGCTTCTAGCAGCTGATCTGGAGGTGTGAATTCCAAGAGAGCAGAAGCTGCTTTTGTAGTTAGCAAGCCATTCACAGTCTTTGTTTAATCCAGAGTTGATTGTGTCAAACTTAAAGATGAACTGTAGCTCAGCAGTTTCTCTTTGAAGTCTGGTCCTGAAGTTTTTTTGCTGCAGGATGGCTACTTTTAGATCTGCAATTGTGTGTCCAGGAAGATTGAAGTGTTCTCCTACAGGTTTTTGTATGTTGCAATTCCTAATATCAGATCTGTGTCCATTGATTCTTTTACGTAGGGACTGTCCTGTTTGGCCGATGTATATAGCAGTGGGGCATTGTTGGCACATGATGGCATATATTACATTGGTAGATGCGCAGGAGAATGTACCAGTGACAGTATGGCTGATCTGGTTAGGTCCTGTGATGGTGTTGCTGGTGTATATATGTGGGCAGAGTTGGCACCGAGGTTTGTTGCAAGGACTGGTTCCTGAGTTAGAGTTATTATGGTGCGGTGTGTAGTTGCTGGTGAGAATGTGCTTCAGGTTGGTGGGTTGTCTGTGGGCAAGGACCGGCCTACCTCCCAAGGCCTGTGAAAGCGAGGGATCATTGTCCAGGGTGGGTTGAAGATCACTAATGATGCGTTGGAGAGGTTTTAGCTGGGGACTGTAGGTGATGGCCAGTGGTGTTCTGCTGGTTTCTTTCTTGGGCTTGTCCCGTAGCAGGAGGCTTCTGGATACACGTCTGGCTCTGTCAATCTGTCTCCTCACTTCCTCGTGTGGGTATCGCAGTTTACAGAATGCTTGTTGAAGATCTTGTAGGTGTAGGTCTCTGTCTGAGGGGTTGGAGCATATGCGGTTGTACCTCAGTGCTTGGCTGTAAACAATGGATCGTGTGGTGTGTCCGGGATGGAAACTGGAAGCATGCAGGTAAGTATAGCGGTCGGTAGGTTTTCGGTATAGGGTGGTATTGATATGACCGTCACTTATTTGTATCGTGGTGTCCAGGAAATGGACCTCCCGTGTAGATTGGTCCATGCTGAGGTTGATGGTGGGGTGGAAGCTGTTGAAATCATGGTGAAATTCTTCCAGAGTCTCCATCCCATGGGTCCAGATGATGAAGATGTCATCAATGTAGCATAGGTAGAGAAGGGGTGTGTCATGGCTCCTTCCCCACTCTGGCATGATAAATGCAGAAGTGGGGGCCAGCAAGTGTACCCCAAAGCCTTATCTACCAGGCTTTGGTATAAAACTTCCCCCAAGATCTTAAAAACCTAGATCTTGGGAATAAAACTTCCGCTGCCACCACCCAAATGATGCTAAAGAAACCAGGGGAAAGATCATTTGGGAAATCTTCCCCCTAAAACAAAAATCAGGGCACACCATTAACCACTGCCAGGTTAATAAAAGAAAAGAAAGAACTTTTATTATTACAACAATATTCTGGTTGCAAGTATAATGACTAGAGAGGAAGGTAACAAAATATACTCATGGAGAAACTCTATGGGCCTAGAACTGAGTTACAAAGAAAAGCCAAAACATCTTTTAAGCAGTGCCAGATCTCAGATCCCATACCCAATCCATAACACAATAAAACCTAGCGAAACTACCTAAACTTTACCCTACTTACAGAAAATGAAGAATGGTGTCTTGGAGAGAGAGACATGCTTGTCCCTCTCTGTAGCTGCAGAGAACTCTCAGAGAGACAAAAGGGAGAAAAAAGAAAAAACCCAAATTCCTTTGTCCCAGTTTGAAAAGTCCCACCTACATTCCTATTGGTCACTCCTCCTGGCTAGGTGTAGTTAACCCCTTAATCCCCAGGCTGCTGGCTAACCCTCATAATCATGACAGGGTGTAAGTGGACGAGAGCTGAGGAAGCGTTGTTCCAGGTCAGCCATAAAAATGTTGGTGTATTGTGGGGCCATGCGGGTGCCCATAGTAGTGCCACTGGTCTGGAGGTATATGTTGCCACCAAATCTGAAATAGTTGTGTGTGAGGATAAATTCACAGAGTTCAGCCACCAGTTGTGACGGTCATATCAATACCACCCTATACCGAAAACCTACCAACCGCTATACTTACCTGCATGCCTCCAGTTTCCATCCCGGACACACCACACGATCCATTGTTTACAGCCAAGCACTGAGGTACAACCGCATATGCTCCAACCTCTCCAGCCTGATCCTGGCCTGCATATTTATTCCTGCCTCTGGAAATTTCCACTACATGCATCTGACGAAGTGGGTCTTTGCCCACGAAAGCTTATGCTCCTACACTTTAGTTAGTCTATAAGGTGCCACAGGACTCCTCGTCGCTTTTGCTCCCACTGGGGAAGGCAGCTGGGCAGGACCAGCCTGCAGCCCACGTCCCTTTCAGCCCCAGGTTCAGGAGGTAACAGAGAGGGGAGGAAAGTCCATGGCCAGAGTCTCCTCCCAGCAGTCTGGCCCTGCGCAGAGTCTGTGCATGATGGAGCCTCCCCCAGCAGGGCGATGGCCTGTTCTCTGCAAAGTGCTCACCTGTTTCATTTTTTTGCAGGCCCATTGTATGTGTCCCTGGTGGCTTCATTTACAGTTTTCAGTCTTTACATTTGCATCCCTTTTTGGAAAAGAGGGTGCAAGTGTAAACATACCCTACATAGCGAGAGTTGACCTCCGTCAGTTGAGCCTGGCTATTTCCCTACTTCAGGAACCCAAAGGGAACAAAGAGCAGAAGTCCTGGAAACTGGTGGGGTACCCTCTGAATTTGATTTAGTGAGTCTTAGTTGGACTTGCTAAATCAAACTCCAGAAGATTGAATGTGGCCATTCCTCCCCCACTGGGTGTGATTCTTGTTCTTCTGCACAGCAAAGCCCAGGTAGACCAAGGACTTTCAGATCACACCCTTGCTGAATTGATGGGACTAGAAACCAGACACAGCAGATTTTAACTTGTTTCAGTTGAGATGGGTTTGCCTGGTTTATGCGCATTGACACAGAAACACATTAGGGCTACATCTACACTGGCACCCTTTTCCAGAAATGCTTAAAATGGAACAGTTTTCCGTTATAAGGATTTCCAGAAAAAGCGTGTCTACATTGGCAGGATGCTTTTCCAGAAAAGCACTTTTTCCGGAACAGAGTCCGTGGCCAATGTAGATGCGCTTTTCTGGAAAAAAGCCCCGATCGTCATTTTTGCGATCGGGGCTTTATTGCGGAAAAGACTACTGGGCTGTCTACACTGGCCCTTTTCCGGAACAGTTTTTCCGGAAAACGACTTTTGCCCGAACAGGAGCAGCATAGTTTTTCTGGAAAAACACTGACAATTTTACAGTATATTGTCATTGCTTTTCTGGAAAAGCAAGCGGCCAATGTAGACAGCTGACAAGTTATTCTGGAAAGGCGGCTGCTTTTCCGGAATAAGTGACCCAGCATAGACACAGCCCAGGGGTTTGTGGTAATCTCTGCACATCATAAATGCAGAGTGAGATGCAACTGGAGATGCAAAGGTTTCAAAGAAGTTGATCAACCTTTCAGGGGGCACTTGGAGTTGAAACAGGGATCCTTTTGCCTATAGTCAAACACTTTACCACTGAGCTACACCCCCATTACACTTGCTTGTTTGCATCCAGTGTTAGGAAATTAGCCGCTGGCAGCACTGTCTGCAGGAGCAGGTGGTGCCTTGCACACATGGCGGGGGGAGGACGGCCCTCTATGGGGTCAGACATGTGTGGTGTCCCCCAACATACAATCAGCATGACACGTCATGATATCGCATCATCCCCTGTGCTCCCGCCTGCCCTGTGTGTGTTGCAACCTCACAGCACTCACCTGATGTTCCCTCCCCGGTGCCCGAGGACATTTGGGAGGCCTCCTCCATCTGGGGGACTGGTTCCAGGGTGAGGGTCACGACGTTCCTGGAATCCTCCTTTTCCTCATCCTGGAGATGCTGGTCATCTGGGTTGTCATCCTGAAGCTGCAGCCGCTGCTGCCCAGGTGTCTCCATTCCAGACTCCACAACTGTCCCTGGAGACAGGGTTCCCCAACCCCCAGGACTTGGTCCAGTTCCTCACAGTATTCACAGTGCTAAGGTGCTTCCCCAGTGCGGGAACTGCGCTCACAGGTCCTCACATACCCCTGCCGCAATTTCTTGACCTTGGCTCTGACTTGGTCTGGGGTGGGGGGAGGTGGCCTTTCTTTGCAAGGCCGTCAACCATTCAACCATAAATATCTGCATTCCTCCGCCTGGACTGCAGGGCCTGCAGAGACTCCTCCTTGGACCACAGCTTTATCTCTGGCCCCTACCATGAGAGTGCCCAGCATTTGCTGCCACTTGCTTGCTCATGCAAAGTATCCCTGGAAGGGCCAGAGGGATCTCTGGGGGCTTGTGCCTGTGACATGGCTCTCCGAGAGGCTGGAAGCACTCGATCTTAGCCGACTGGATAGTGAAATTATACTAAAATAATTGGTTAAGGTAGAACTAAGCGGTACTTGAATTTCTCTTTATAAACTGGGGTCCAAGAAGGACACCAATAAGAAGAAGGAAAAGGGGAGAAGAGAAGAGGAAGGAAAAGGGAAAGGAAGACCAAGAAGGAGGAGGGAAGACCTTGAAGCAGAACTCACCTCCAAGGCAGCCTAAGAGCAGAATGGCCGGGACTCCTCTGCACAGCTGTTGCAATGGTTTGCTGTGTGAACTCTGTGGCAGGTGACATTAGGGCTGTGCACTAGGATTATTTATCAGTTTCCCTGGATCCACTTTGCCCAGAGCTGTGATGGCCGAGTGGTTAAGGCTTTGGACTAGAAATCCAATGGGGTTTCCCTGCGCAGGTTCAAATCCTGCTCACAGTGTGGTCTGTGTTTTGCCCACACCTCTTCCTCGGGCAGCGAGGGCCTCTGTGAGTTACCAGCAGTGGGGCTGTTACTGTTGGCATCAGGACTGGATTAAGGGTTGAGCTAGTGGGGCAGCTGCCATCAGGCCCTGGCTCCTGGCAGGCTGCAGCAGTTCCCTGGGGCTGCATTAACCTCCACAGCACCTGTCAGAAGTGCCCTTCCCCATGCAGCTGTGGGGCTCTGCATGGCCTGCCCCAGGGGACCCTGGGTTGCACGCCAGCGGTGGTGGCAGGGCCAGGCTGGGCAGCACAAGAGCATCCTGCCACCACAACCTCCACGCATGGAGGGGGAGGGGCTGTATATGCACTGTGCACCCAGGGTGGAGCCGCACATGCACCATGAGCCGGGGGGCAGTGCCACATGCCCGGAGCACTAGAATGGCTCAGACTGGCTGTGGTCAGCATCTAACTAATTGCACCATTAGGCCATGTCTTCACTCAGGTGGAGATTTCTGCTGCAATCCATCTCCCAGAGTTTGATTTAGCGAGTCTAGATAAGACTCTCTAAATCAAACCCAGAGGGCACCTGCACCAGTACACACTGCACCAGCTCTTTGCTGCCATCCTACTTCCACTGTTAGGACACCAGCAAACAGTAAAACCAACTCCAGCTATGTGTTGGGATATGGTGGAAAGAAGAGACACATTGGCCTCACCACAAGGGACCACTGGGAGTTGAACCCAGGATCTTCTGCTTACAAGGCAGCTGCTTTAGCCAACTAAGCCATGGTGCTCTCATTCACAACAACCCTCAAACTGTTCTACTTTATGGTTCCAGAGAACATGTTCCCATTCCAAAGTGCAGCCGTTCACCGTTCCCCTCTAGCTCCTGCCGTGTCTTGAGGTCTGCGCAGCCTAAGACGTTAGATTGGCAGCTGGAACCCAAACCCTTTTTGGCAATTGTAGCCCCAGGCCCCAAAGGGACAGACCCAAGGCAGCCGCTTGGTCCTATGGCCTGGCCTGCAGCCAGGGGAGGGAGAAGAATCTCTCCTTTCAGCTGGAGTTGACTCAGCAGGCTAACTAGCTCAGTTGGTTAGAGCCTGGTGCTAATAATACCAAGGTCATGGGTTCAAGCCCCATGCTGAGTACAGAGATGTTTGGGGAGGGATAGCTCAGTGGTTTGAGCATTGGCCAGCTAAACCCAGGGTTATGAGTTCAATCCTTGCAGAGGCAGTTTCAGGCAAAAATTAATTGGGGATGGTACTTGGTCCTGCTGAGAAGTCAGGGGACTGGACTTGATGACCTTTCAAGGTCAGTTCTAGAAGATAGGCAATCTCCATTATTCTTTTTAAAAACAAAAAAAAAAGGAACCTAAGGGCCTTTGCTGATCCCCAGCCACAGGCCTCTGCTCTGCCAGCTGAGCTTTGGAAGGGGGCCTGGGGCAGGCTGCTTTGCTTTGCCCAGGTAGCCCTTGGATGAGTGTTGGGGCAGGCGAACCCAGCAACACAGGGGGCTCTAATGGGTGCTTCACCTGCAGAAGGACTCTTGAGTGAAACCAGGCAGAAATGCAGTGCCTTGCTGCCCTGGCAGGTGCTGCCCCTTCTCCTGCCTGGGCCTGGCCTCCCTCCCCTGCTCGGCACCTCGGCACCACAGAAAGCCCCTTGGCAGAGGCCTCAGGCCTGTCCCCTCTGAGGAGTTTGTGCCTTAGCCTCCTCTGCCCTTGGTCCTGGCTCTCCTAGCTGCCCCCTGAGCGCTGCTGGCCAAATGAGGCAGCAAGGCAGGAGACGGGGGAGGAGCAAGTCCCGCTGAGGCTGACAGCTCAGGCTCAAGCCTCCAGCCCCAGCACAAACCTTCAGCTGGGCCCGTGTGGCTCCCTCCTGCCCCCGCACACGCTCACAGGGGGAAACGTGCCCCATGGTCCATCCCTGCGCCAGGCCTGGGCGACGGGCTCAGCCCTCGAGCAGCCCACAGGGCCTGTGAGGGATGGACTGAGAGCAGGGCCCCACTGACACCCCCCGTCCTGCCCCACTGGCCTGCGTGCGGCACTGGCACGGGACAGGCAGGAACGGCAGCCGGGGAGAAAGCAGCTTGGACTGACGGGCGAGTCTCACTTGCTGACCAGACTCCCAGGCCCTGGGCTCTGGGGCCAGCCCCCATGTGATCAGAGCCCCCCGGCCACAATGCTACTCCAGGGGGCCTCGTTCCAGGGCCACCTAATCCCAGGGGCTGGGGGCCACCTAATCCCAGGGGCTGGGGGCTGGAGGCCTTTACCCTGGAGTCTCAGAGCTCCCGCAGTGGCGGCTGCCACTGGCCTGAATGGTGCTGGATGCTCCTGCTCCCCTAACAGCAGGCTGGCCCTGCGCAGGCTCTGTGCTCACTGGAGCCTCCTCCTGCCAGGTCCCCGGCCTGCTCCCTGCAAAGCCTCAGCCTGGCTCCTTTCCTGCCCTCTGCTTGCAGGGCCCCTGGAAATGGCTCTGGGCAGATCCCTGAGCCCCAGCATTGGGTGCAGCACTGCTGGGCCCCCGGAGCGTGGGCTGCAGCCAGGAAGGGGAATCTCCCGCAGGGCTGGTGGGATGTAGAAAGCTGCTCCCTGGGAACCTTTCCCATGGCAGCGCCCCCAGCCTGGCCAGTCCCTGCCCGGCCCGGCCCTCAGCCCGGCCCCCCCCCAGGGTGGGCAGCATTTGAGGGGGCAGGTAGGAGAGGCCCCCCTCCCCTTCACAGAAGAGCAGACCCCCCCAGGGTGGCAGTGGGGGTATCTGGCCCAGGGCTGCTCTCAGCAGAGGGGGCTGTGATCCCAGCCTGGGGCTAGGCAGGGAGAGCCACCCCAGAGAGGGTGGGGAGGGGGATCAAGTGGGGTGGGGGAAGATAAGAGAGGTGAAGGGGAACAGGGATGTGTGAGGTGGGGGCAGGAAGGGGAGGCAGGAGGTGCTGAAGGGAGGTTGGGGGGATCATGCCAGTCAGTGGGTGGCTGGGAGTAGGGGTGCAATGGAGGGAAACTTCGGGGGGTCACAGGAAGGGAAAGGGGGCAGGGGAGGTTGGGAGGAGACAGGGGGAGCAAGAGCAGCCTGGCTGGGGAAGGGGAGACACAGGGCAGGGCTTGTACAGGAGATGGGGAAAGATACAACGGCAACTCCCCCACCCCCGTGGGGTAGGAGGGGAGGGCAGAGGTGACTGGTGGTGGCACTTGAGGGCACCAACTTCTCTGCCCCAACAACATTTCTGAAGTTTATAACCAGGGTGTCCCAAATGCCCCCTGCCTCTGTGGGTGCCTCTTCCTGCGCCCCTCCCTCTGCAGGCTCCAGTCCTCCCGGGGGGGGAAAGCTGCCCCCCCCAGGACCCTGAGGGGAATTTCTTCTGTGAATTTTTAAGTGTAGATAACTGCAAACACTGATCTGTTAGGGACTGGTAATGGTTTATTTCCATATTTGCATATTTGTTATTTGCATAATGTATATGCAGATATGTAAATATGTTACCAGTCTGGCAAAAGCTTGTGAATGGGTTTGGCTGTCCATGGTATTAAAAAAAGATTAGCAATCACTGGCCTGATCCATGGGGGGTGGCTAAATGCAAGGCAGGGAAAACACTAGGGCTACGTCTACACTGGCCCGTTCTTCGGAAAGCGGGAATAGGGAAATCCATAGGGGGATTTAAATAAACAAGTCCGCCGCTTTTTTTCCGGCTTGGGGAAAAGCCGGAAAAAAGCATCTAGACTGGCCCGATCCTCTGGAATAAAGCAGTTTTCCGGAGGATCTCTTATTCCTACTTTGAAGGAAGAAGTTCATGGAACTTCTTCTTCTCAGCTTGGGAAAGGGATGACTAAGGTGCGATGGGACAGGGTTTTATGTAATGAAGACCGGGGTGCAGAAAACAATAAGAATTTTTATTCTCCTACTCAAGATCCTGGGTGACAGAATGAAACTGGTAAGTAACCAAATTAAAAGTGAATCAAAAGGGAACATTTTTGCGCCCAGTGGAACTCCTTGCCAGAAGATGTTGTGAAGGTGAAATCTACAAGAAGGTCCAAAAAAGAACTGGATAATTGAATGCAGGAAAGGTCAATCAATGGCATTTAACCAGGATGGACAGGGCAGGTGTCCCTAGCTGGTGTATTCTAGAAGCTGGGAATGGGTGACAGGAGGCATCACTTAATTGACTGTCCTGAGGATTCCCACTGGGCAATGAAATTGGCTGCTGTCGTGAGACAGGATCCTGGGCTAGTTGGGCAACTGGCATGGCCCAGTCTGGCTGTTCTGCTGTTCTGTTTGGTTTCAGTTCTTGTCCCCTCTGGACAATGGAAAATGGACCCGTGTCCTGAAGGGGAGAGAAAGTGGCCTGTGAGAGGCTAGTGCAGGTAAGGAAAGACCCCATGTGCAGGTGTCCCTAATGGTCTAGTGGTTAGGATTCAGCACTTTCACTGCTGACGCCTGGGTCCAATTCCCAGTCAGAGAAACCAGCCTCACTTTTCACTTGACATCTGCCTACTCATTCATCTTACCTCATTGTTACAGCAGCTGTGACCCAAGAGGTTCACTCAGGGCCCCTTTCCCACCTCTCCCTCACTGCCAAGACAGCACCTGCCATTTTCACAAGCCCTTCAGAAGGGGCAGAGCTGGGTGACTCAAACGGCCCCTCCGCTCTCCCATGTGGGCAGCCCTGCAGGAAGCTCTGTGGCACACACAGCACTAGCCCAGCGCAGTGTCAGGTCGGCACAAGATCCATTGGTTCAGTTTGGTTATTGAAGGCGACAACACAGAACTGGCTCCAGCCCCCACTCAGTAACCTGGGGAAATGACCCACCAGGCCTGGGCCACTTGGAGAGGCAACGATTCCCCACTGGCCAGGGCAGAGCCTCCCTCTGACACAGTCATGGAGCCTTCTCCCCCTGGTCCTGCCTCCCCCTTCACTCAGCTCTCACTGCTCGGTGCTGCCAGGGAGGGGCCTCACTGCGAGAGCCGCCTGGGCAGGTTCCTGCCACAGAGACACGTCCCAGAGCAGGACGGATGCTCAGACCGACACTGAGTGTTGCTCAGCGCTGGGGTGAGACAGGGAAGGAAAAAAGGGTCTAACGGTGCCATCAGCCTTTCAGAACAATCCCTGGCCCCACCACCACATCCCAGCTCTTCCCTCTGCCCTTGCTGGACTCTGCTGGGCACTGTCTGGACTCAGTCCTCCCCGGTGCCAGCCTAAGGGCTCTGGAGAAGACATGGCAGCTCCATGGGCAGAGTCCTGAGCCCCTGGCAGGGCAGGGCTCATTAAGCAGTTGGGGGGGGGGGGGCTGGGTTGCTGCACAGGTTAGGGCTGGCCTGGGCAATGACTTTTGATGGGGAACCACTCCCAGGGCTGCACTTTTCCATGCTATTAATGGAGGAGGAGGGGGTCTGGGATGCAGGTTGGTGCAGACAGGAGCTTGGGGCAGAGGACTGGGGTGCAGGAACAGTTGCAGGAGGTTGGGTTGTGACCTGGGGCAGAGGATTGGGGTGCAGGATCTGAGAGGGGTGAGGGTTCAGGATGGGGGCAGAGGGTTTGGTTTACATGGGGTACCAGTGGGTTGAGGGAAGGGAGGGGCTGGGGTGCCAGAGGCAGGCTCTGGATGGGAGACTTACCTGGCTCACTCCCGCCTCTCAGCCCAGCACATTTCTCAGGCAGCTACTTCCCTGCCCCCACACAGGCTCTCAACCTCCGTTAGCCAATAAGCTGAGGGGTTGTGAAAGGCCCTTGTGATGTCACTGCCACACCCACCCCTGCCCTCCAGGGCTAATGTCCTACCCCAGGCAGCCCCTTTGCATGGCTGAGCTGCTCCCAGGGGTGAAAGTGACACATTTCTTACAGGGACTGTTCTATTGGGCACCACCCCTTTGGCAGGGGAAGGCTCAAGGCAGGAAGTTGGGGGAGGGGTTGTGATAGGACAGTACCTGTAAGAAATTAAAGTGTGGAGTGGAGTGTGGGAGGCTCAAGGTAGGTACTTGGGGAGCTTCTCAGTGGGGTGTGGGGCTCAGGGCAGGGGTGAGGATGTGGGAGGATATGGGAATCAGGGTACAGGATTAGGGATGTGGGGGGGTGCTTGGGGCTGGGACTGTGTGTGTGTGTTGAGGGGATCAATGGGACTAGATTCCCAGCTCCCTCTGCTCTGGGCTCCCTAAGGCCCTTTAACACAGAAGGGCTTTCTCTGCAGTGTGCTGAGGAGAGGAACCCCTGAACCAGTGATGTCGCTTTGCCCAGGTTGGCAGGGACAGGAAGCAGACTGGGTGCCCAGTAACCCCAGACAGATGTGCACATCTGCATGTGAGCAGCAGCTGTTGTGGGGCTCTAGAAATCTCAAAATAAAAAAGGAGTCCTATAAAAAATGGAAACTAGGACAAATAACAAAGGATGAATATAGGCAAGCAACACGGGAATGCAGGGGCAAGATTAGAAAGGCAAAGGCACAAAATGAGATCAAACTAGCTACAGGCATAAAGGGAAACAAGAAGACCTTTTATAAATACATTAAAAGCAAGAGGAAGACCAAGGACAGGGTAGGCCCACTGCTTAGTGAGGAGGGAGAAGCAGTAACAGGAAACTTGGAAATGGCAGAGATGCACAATGACTTCTTTGTTTCGGTCTTCACCGAGAAGTCTGGAGGTGTGCCTAACGTAGTGAATAGAAGCAGAGAGAGGGTAAGTTTAGAAGATAGGATACACAAAGAACAAGTTAAAAATCACTTAGGAAATTTAGATGTCAGCAAGTCACCAGGTCCTGATGAAATGCATCCCAGGATACTCAAGGAGCTGATAGAGGAGGTATCTGAGCCTTTAGCTATGATTTTTGAAAAATCATGGCAGACAGGGGAGATTCCAGAAGACTGGAAAAGGGCAAATATTGTGCTCATCTATAAAAAGGGGAATAAGAACAACCCAGGAAACTACAGACAGGTCAGTTTCACATCTGTCCCAGGTAAGATAATGGAGCAGGTAATTAAGGAAATCATATGCAAACACTTGGAAGGTAATAAAGTGATAGGGAATAGCCAGCATGGGTTTGTGAAGAACAAGTCATGCCAAACTAATCTGATAGCTTTCTTTGATAGGATAACGAGCCTTGTGGATAAGGGAGAAGCGGTGGATGTCATATACCTAGACTTTAGTAAGGCATTTGATACGGTCTCGCATGATATTCTTATTGATAAACTAGGCAAATATAACTTAGATAGGGCCACGATAAGGTGGGTGCATAATTGGCTGGAAAACTGTAGTCAGAGAGTTGTTGTTAACGGTTCTAAATCCTGCTGGAAAGGGATAACAAGTGGAGTTCCTCAAGGGTCTGTTTTGGGACCCGTACTGTTCAATATCTTCATCAATGATGTAGATATTGGGATAGAGAGTACCCTTATTAAGTTTGCAGATGATACCAAACTGAGTGGGGTTGCGACTTCTTTGGAGGATAGGGACATAATTCAAAATGACCTTAGCAAGTTAGAGAAATGGTCAGAGGTAAACAGGATGAGTTTTAATAAAGAGAAATGCAAAGTGCTCCACTTAGGAAGGAACAATCAGTTCCATACATACAAGATGGGAAGCGACTGTCTAGGAAGGAGCATGGTGGAAAGGGATCTAGGGGTCATAGTGGACCACAAGTTGAATATGAGTCAACAGTGTGATGCTGTTTCAAAAAAAGCAAATATGATTCTAGGTTGTATCAACAGGTGTGTCGTAAGCAAAACTCGTGAAGTCATTCTGCCACTCTACTCTGCACTAGTTAGGCCTCAGCTGGAGTACTGTGTCCAGTTCTGGGCGCCACATTTCAAGAAAGATGTGGAGAAATTGGAAAGGGTACAGAGAAGAGCGACAAGAATGATTAAAGGTTTAGAGAACATGACCTATGAAGCCAGGCTTCATGAACTGGGCTTGTTTAGTTTGGAAAAAAAGAAGATTAAGGGGGGACATGATAGCGGTTTTCAAATATCTAAAAGGGTGTCACAAGGAGGAAGGAGAAAATTTGTTCCTCTTGGTTTCTGAGGACAGGACAAGGAGTAATGAGCTTAAAGTGCAGCAGGGGAGGTTTAGATTGGACATTAGGAAAAAATTCCTAACTGTCAGGGTGGTCAAACATTGGAATAAATTGTCAAGGGAAGTGGTGGAATCTCCCTCTCTGGAGATATTTAAGAACAGGTTAGATAGACATCTATCAGGGATGGTGTAGACAGAGCTTGGTCCTGCCTTGAGGGCGGGGGGCTGGACTCGATGACCTCTCGAGGTCCCTTCCAGTCCTATTATTCTATGATTCTATCTCCCCTGAGATCTAATTCCCCACGTGCCAGGCACCAGTCAAAGCCAGGGGTCCGGGGTCTCAAGCAGAACACTGCTGGGGGCGGATATGTGTCTATTTGAGGCAGGTTCCTCACTCCCACGTCCCAGACACATACTGTGGCACAAAGACCAATGGTCCCTGCACAAAGTGTGTCCCAGAGATAAGTGTTAGCCCCGGGAACAAGCATCGCCCTGCAGAAGAGACACCCCTGGTATGGAGCCAACAAGCCCAGGAGACACTCAGCTCAGGATCCCCAGGTGCACTGACACAGACTCTCTGGCACAGGAGAATCCCAAGCCTCAGTTCTGCCGGCCAGAGTTTTCTCCTCTTCTGTTTCTTGTCAGCTCCCTGCAAAACACCTCACAACGTTAGATGAGGGTGAGTGTGGATAAACCCAGCTGGGCTGTAGAGCGGCTCTTAGATGGGGAAAGAGAGGTGCTCCCGCCGCCTCCCTGAGCAACTCACACATGTAAGAAAACTGCCATTAGAGGCCTCTGTATAGGTGTCAGGATGGCCTAGTGGTCTAAGGTGCCAGACTCAAGGGCTTGTCTTTCCCTTAGTTGGGTGTTCTGCTCTCCAAATGGAGACGTGGGTTCAAATCCCATTCCTGACACATCATCTTTTCTTATATCATCTCTTTTATGTCTAGAGAGGTGACCTCATTTCCCCATTTCTCCTGACATTGTAGGAGCCCTTGCTCCTCCCACATGCTCATGAAAGCATTTCTTTTAGGCTGCATCTACACAGCAGCATTCCTTGGGCATAACGGCCATTACACGGCAATAACAATGGGAGCATCTACACAGCAATTCCATTATTCCGACGTCTGTAACGCACCATCCAGACCAGTGGTCTGAGGAGCCAGGAGGTTTCCAGGCTGCAGACAGCCAAGCCCACAGGCAAAGACAAAGCAAAGTGCCAGCCACTTCCTGCTCAGCCCAGCGGGGTCTCTGTGTGTGACCCCCAGACCTTTTGTTTGCCTTTCCCCAGGTGCAGGGGCCCAGATTCACCAACACTCACGGGCCCCACTGGAGGAGGCTGGTTTGCTGCTTCACCCCACGGCCCAGCAATGAGCCCCCAGACTCGCCCTGTGCTCGGGGAGCCAGGTTTGCTGTGTGAATTGTGTGGGGGCAGGTAACATCAGGCCTGGGCACTGGGATTATTTACCAGTTTCCCTGGGGGCCCTGCTGTTTTCACAGCACAAATATCTTTCCAATCACCCCTGAGTCTTCCCTTTCCCAAGCTGAGAAGAAGAAGTTCCCTGAACTCCTGGGAGCTGCTGTTCCAAAGAAGAGGCATTTCCCTTGGAAAAGATGGCCAAGGCCAATCCCCTACACAGAGCCCCAGAAAATACCAATGGACACTGGGCACTTGTAACGCTCCCTCTCGGGCAGTGCTACGGAATGGATCCAGCTGGCCATCGGGCTGACTAACCCATCAACAGACGAGTCCCTGTGAGACTTCTCAGCCCAAGTGCTGAGACTGTGGAGTCTCCCACTCCCAGCCCAGTGGCAGAGGGGCAGCGCCCTGAGGAGGCGGGTCCCGAGGCAGCAGAGAACTTTGAAGGGAACGGAGACGTAAGGTCAGAAGGAAGGAGAACAAGTCACCTCTTCCCAGGTGAGATGTGGTGGGAAACTCCCAGATCAGGTGCAAGCTGAGCTCCAATGGCTGGTTCCTGTCCTGGTGGCTCCTTGCAGGGCCTGGCTTGAGAAGCGCCAAGGAGCCGTGTGTGGCCAAGAGAAAGGGAGCAGAAGGAACGTGGATGAAGGACCAGGGTGGGGGAGCAGGAACAAGGGAGGGTGTCAAAGGAAGCTGGGGGTGCTGGGTGGGAAGAAAGTGAGGGGAACGGGGTGGCTGGGGTCTGGGCATGAGGCAAGCCATTATGTGGCTTTGTGTCCACTTGCACCAAAGGCGACAGCCACACTGCCCTAAAGGTGAACAGCACAGTAGTGACACTTCCAGGGTGAGCCCTCCACTGTGTGGCTGTGATCACCTGGTCCCAGGCAAGGCACCACTGAGAAGTCTCAGCCCCAGCCCTGCATCCTCCTATCTCAGCCTAACCTGCTGAGCTGTCTCCCACACGCTCCTGAAAGCCAGCGCACATGCCGCACATCCCTGCAACAGGCCCTGGCACTGCCTTGTGGGCACCAAGGGGAACCGCAATAAGAGCAGATCCGGTGTTTCTGCCTGGCTTTGAAGCAGGGACTTTTTGCGTGTTAGGCAAATGTGATAACCCCTACACCACAGAAACACACACAACAGTGTTTTCTGCTACTGCACTTAAGCTTGGGCAAATATTCTGTTGCTAACCCTTTGGCCCACAGAGATTGCTGCAGGGCAAATGAATTCTCTGATGTCAATTTTGTGCCCTCAGGAAGGGACCAAACTGAAGGAGGCCGGGCCCCCACCTGGGGACTCCAACCTAAACCCTGAGACCAAGGGGTTTACAAGCCAGAGAATCAACGTTTGCTGCATTTTGCCCTCCCCTAACCCTGGAGAACCTCAAAGGCAACTCTGCAGCCCCAGCAGCAGGGGGAGATGTGCATGTTAGAGCCTCTGCCCACTGAGCTGTAGCTTTCTGTGCCCAGGGAGCCAGACACCACCAGGGTGGGAAGGCAGGAGGGAAATGGAGCAGTCCTGGGGCAGAGCAGCTGGGGTGCTGCCGGGTTGGTCCAGTAGCACCCAGAGTGGCGCTGCAGGACCAACCGGCAGCGCCCCAGCTGCTCTACCACAGGCATCCGGAGAAAAGCCTGGTCTGCTGGGGGGGAGGGGGTGCACTAGCTGCGCCCCCCCCCCCCCCCAGCAGACCAGGGAGACACGGGCGGCGGGATGGAGACGCACCGCGGTCCCGCTGCCTGGGTCCTCCGCAGCTTTGCTCCCCGTCTCCCTGGTCTGCTGGGGGGAGCGGCGAGTCAGGGTATGTGGGGATCAGTCAGAGCCCTGTCGTGCCAGTGCCAGTCACAGCAGCCTCTGCACCCACTCCAGGCTTGTGGTTTCCTTCTTCCCAACACTCCTCCCCAATCAGCCTTTTCCTGAAGCAGCAGTTCCATGGGTGGCCAGGGGAGGCCTCTTCTGTGTCCTAGAAGGACCTAGGAAAATGTGAGCAAGGGTTACAAAAAGGCACCACTGAGACTTGAACCCAGGATCACCCATTTAGGAGACAGGTGCTTTAGCCAGCTAAGCCATGGTGCCCTCTTCCACAGTTTCTTAAAAATGGCTCTTTATGTTTCCAGACAACACTTTTGACTCCCAAAGTGCAGCCGTTCCCCATTTCCCTCCAGCCATCGAGCCCAGGTGGTGTCTGCCCCCCGCCCCCCGTGCACAGAGAGCTACAGCTCCGTGGGCAGGGGTCTTTGGCTTCCTTCTCCATGGGATGCTGTTGCAGGAAGGGCTGCTCAGCAGGGATGGGGTTCACCTGTGGAGGAAGGGAAGAGTATTTGGGTGCTGACTGGCTAACCTAGTGAGGAGGTTTAAACTAGGTTTGACGGGGGCAGGTACCCAAAGCCCACAGGTGAGTGAACAACATGGACACCTGGGAGATGGGCCAGAAATGGGAGAGAGCAGGGGCTGTAACTGCAGAGATAAAGGAGGGATAAGGGACCACTGGGAAGCAAAATCTAATCTGTGTCTTAGATGCTGGTACAGACACACAGGACTATGGGTGATAAGGAGGAAGAAGTTGGTATCACAGGGACTTGGTGGGATAATACACTTTATTGGTATATTGGCACAGACGGGTAGAGCTTGCTCGGGAAGGACTGGCAGGAAAAAGGGAGCAGGAGTTTCCTTAGATATGAAACATGTGAACACTTGACACAGGAGTGGACTTGTTGGGAGTCTGTGGGTGAGGTTAAAGGGGTAAAACCCCAGGGTGATGTCACAATAGGCATCTGTTCCAGACACCTCCCCAGGCAGAAGAGGTGCCTGAGGCTTTTTAAACAATTAACAAAATCATCCAAAGTGCAGCTGGTTTCACACACACTCAGCCTCACCCACAGCTGGGAGGCAGTTTGCAGGGAGCTGAAAAGAAACAGAAGAGGGGAAACTGGAGCCTGGCAGAACCAAGTCTTGGGATTCTTCTGTGTCCAGATGTGCTAAGCAGCTGGCAGCCAAGCTCCCAAGTGCTGGTCTATTCCTGCCCTCTCCAGGCAGGTGAATCCCCTCTGCTGGGTGTTACATGCTGGACATTGCCTGTCTGATTTTAGCCAAGAAACTGCTCCCTGTGAGGCAAACCTGACACCTCCTGCCCTGCGGAAACCAGACCCTTGCCTTATGGAAGAAGCCCCTGGAAGCACTTAGCCCCTGGCTGGCTCTGCCTGTGGAAAAAAGGAATCAGCAAACATCTATCACTGGAGAATGTGGGTATTGATCCCACTGCCTCTCGCATGCGAAGCGAGCGCTCTACCACTTGAGCTAATTCCCCTGTCTGTGAGTAGTTTTTCCTGCCCCCCCCCCCCCCATCTTGTTCCAGAGCTCACAACATCCCTTCTGATAAACCCTCATCAAAAACTCAGCAAATCTCCAGAGAAGTTACGGTTCCTTTACAAGACTCTGCACAGCTCAGTTCCAATCAGCCGGTCTTCTCTAGAGCCCGGAACATCAACTGCAGCAGCGTTGCTCTTACGCCCAGTGTAGACACGGCCTGAGAGTGTCACAAGCCAGCCCCAGACACATTCCTGGCTAGGACCAGTCACAGTCTGGGCTCAGTGAGGGTCCGTCCTACCTGAGACATGTGTGACACAAAAGCCTCCTGTTCCCTGCCCAGTTCCCAACACTGGCTTCAGACCCAGTAATATTTGGTGCCTTGGCTGCTGTCCCTGCTGTTAGGGAGCTGTCCCGCACCTGCAGTTCATCCGCCTCCCGGAGAGGCAGCAGCTCTGTGAGGGGGAGAAGCCGGGGAATTTCCCTACATGCGTAAAAACCATCACTGCTGGCCCGGCCTGGGCCAGTGCGCTGGCATCCCTCCTGTCTGGAGCATCTGCCAGGGAAAAACTAAAACCACATCAGGAGATAAGGGGTCAGGGTCCCCCCCAGCAGCAGCTATAGGAAATGGGGTACCTCTACTTCCCCACAGCAGGAAATACTGGACCAGGGGTCCATCCACCTCTCCCCAGGGGGAGCTATGGCACCAGGGGACCCTCCCCCCCCAGCAGGAGCCAATGGGTGCCATGGGGGCTCACACACAAACAGGGGCACACGCCCTCAATATCGGTGCCCAGGACAAAACTCGCTCCACTCCTGGAACAGGAACAGTGACTAGCAGTGAGGCCCCTCCCTGGCAGCACCATGTCAGATGGTTTCTTCTCGGCCTGGTACCTCCTGAATGCTGGGAGGAGCTGCCTGGGTCGAGGGGCTGCAGTTCCCTGGAGAGAGGGGCTGGCTATACCTACGCTGCAGACTTCTTGCTCAAGAACTGTTTTGTGCAAAAGGTCTTGCACAACAGTGTGTCCACACTCCCATGTGCTTTTGCACAAGAGAAGTGCTTTTCTGCAAGAGCGCCCATGGCAGTGTGGACGTTCTCCTGAGCAGGAAAGCTCTGATGGCCATTTTAGCCATAGGGCTTTCTTGAGCAAGAAACCCCTGTTGCCTGTCCACACTGCCTCCTTGTGGATGAGTTATTGGGCAAGGGGCCTTATTTCTCGTGGGGAGAGGAATAACTCTTGTGCAAGAAGCCCTGTTTTCTGATGCTGTACTATAAATTTACATGCGCAAGAACGTGCCTGCACTGTAGACGCTCTGCAAGTTTTTGCGCAAGAACATCTGCTCTTGCACAAAAAGCCTGCAGTGTAGATGTAGCCCTGGAATGTAGACACAGTCTGAGACAGACAAGAAAAGGAAGTGGCCAGAACCTCCCCCCGGCAGGCTGGTCCTCAACAGGATGAGCACGTCTACACAGCACCCTCACCTCGAAGTGAGCTGTGCAATGTGAGTGGGCTGCCCGGGACCCTAGGGGAAGGTCTGTGGGGAGTTTCCAAGGCAACAACAACTACAAAGTTTCATAATCTACACTCATGTGACTGTGATTTATTCCTCCACTAACAAGTGTCTCTGAAGGGATGAGAAATGCAGGGCCCAGGTGCAGGGAGCTGGGTCACATTCTCCTGCCTGAGTCTCAGTCCTGGCTGAAGCCTGGCTAAAGAGAGAAGAGGCCAATGCAAACAGCCCCATGGCAGCGGGGGAGTCAGTACGTGGGTGCGTGGAGCAGGGAGCTGGGGGCAGAGCTGGGCTCTAACTCACTAGGGGTGCGTCCCATAGCTCAGAATAAGCGATGCAATTGTGTAGCTTATTTCAAGTCAATTTTGAAATAGCTTATTTTGTAATTTGGCGCTGGCTACACAGCACTTAGTTGCAAATAAATGGCTGTTCTGAAATGCCCCTCGCTCCATGAGGTTTGCAGGGACGTCAGAATAGGGAACCCGTTATGGTTTGAAACAAGGGGATTGCTCTTAAGACGCATCAGTGTGATATGAGCACCACGTCCTAAACCTCCGAGCTAGACGGGCCACGGGTATCAGTCTCACAAGTGGCCCTTTCAGAAAGGAGCCTCAGTTCGCCACAGAGACCTTGTAGGATCTAGAACAGGGTGGGGTGGGGTGGGAGAGATGCTCACATGCAGGGGAGTTAGCTCAGATGGGAAACCCCTTGCTTTATATGCAAAAAGTAGTGGGATTGATGCCCATGTTCTCCTACTGCAGCTTTGTCTTGGTTCCTAGTTTTCACTGTTGGGTGCTCAGTGGCCCCTCCCTCTTCCTACCTGCCCTCCCAAAAGAGACAGACCTGGCTCCCCTTTCTTTTCCCACAGCAATTGCCATGCGGCAAAACAGAGAGTGGAGATATCAATCCTAGCAGTCCATCAGGCTGTGTGGTGCACTAGAAAGCACATTGGACTTCTTAGTTATACTGGTTAATGTGAGCCCAGCTAGACATTCAAAGGTTGTGGGTTCAAGTCCCACCAGAGTTGCCTTAGCTGCTTCCTCATTTCCAGGATGCTGCTTTTACAGACCAATCAATCCTTAGGCTGACACTGGGGTGGGCTGGCATTCACGCAATTCCTAGCAGACCCCATTAAGGGTGGAGGTAAGGGCTAGGAGTTGGGGGTCTGGTCTGGGGTTGTTCTGAGAGGCTGCAGGTGCTGATAGATCCTCCATGTCTCCTACCAGTGCTGTGCAACACGCAGGCTCAAAGCTTTGCTGGAAAAGAGCGCCAGTCTAGACGCGGATCTTTTGGAAAATAAAACCTTTTCTGAAAGATCCCTTATTCCTTATTTTAAGAGGAATAAGGCCCCAAAGGGACAGACCCAAAGCAGCCGCCTGGTCCTAAGGCCGGGCCTGCAGCCAGGGGGAGGAAGAAGAATCTCTTCTGTCAGCTAGAGTTTAATCAGCAACCTAAGGTCACTTGCCGAGCACCCGCTACAGGCCTCTGCTCTGCCAGCTGAGCTATGGAAGGTGCCTGGGGCAGGCTGCTTTGCCCAGGTGGGCCTTGGACGAGTGCCAGGGCAAGAGCCCCCCGAAGGGGACGGCCTCCCAGGGGAGGGGCAGGAGAACCCAGCAGAAGGACCCTTGAGTGATCCAGGCAGAAACGCCGCATCTCACTCCCTTCAGCTCCCCTTGCTGCCCTGGCAGGCGCTGCCCCTTCTCCCACCGACCTGGGCCTGGCCTCCCTCCCCCACCCGGCACCACAGAAAGCCCCTTGGCGCGAGCCTGGGCAAGCCAGAGGCCTCAGGCCTATCCCCTCTGAGGGGCTTGTGCCTCGGCCTCCTCTGCCCTTGGTGCCAGCTCTCCCGGCTGCCCCTGAGCGCTGCTGGCCAAAGGAGGCAGCAAGGCAGGAGAGGGGGGAGGAGCAAGTCCCGCTGAGGCCGACAGCTCAGGCTCAAGCCTCCAGCCCCAGCACAAAACACTTCAGCTGGGCCCGTGTGGCTCCCTCCTGCCCCCGCACACACTCACAGGGGGAAACGTGCCCCATGTTCCATCCCCGCGCCAGGCCTGGGCGACGGGCTCAGCCCTCTAGCAGCCCACAGGGCCTGTGAGGGATGGACTGAGAGCAGGGCCCCACTGACACCCCCCGTCCTGCCCCACTGGCCTGCGTGCGGCGCTGGCACGGGACAGGCAGGAATGGCAGCCAGGGAGAAAACAGCTTGGACTGACGGGCGAGTCTCACTTGCTGACCAGACTCCCAGGCCCTGGGCTCTGGGGACAGCCTGGGGGGGGGGCAGGGAGGAGAGAGTGTGTGATGAAATTCCAGGGGGGGCATGAGGGTTTTTACAAATCAAAAAGCAGGGGGGGAGTGATGCCGAAAAGTTTGGGAACCACTGCATGGTGACAACAAGTGAGATTTGAACTCACAACCTCAGCATGTCTCCTACAAGTACTGTTTTATAAGTACTGTGCACTGACCCATTGCACCACTGGAGCAGACATTTGAAGTGCTTCTTCAAAGATTGAAAAAGTCAAGAAGCACAAAGTGGAATTGAAGTTTCTGCTGAGCCCTTGTTCTTTCTTTTCACAGGCAGAGCCGGGGGACTCCGCACATCCAGAGACCCCTCCCTCTTCCTCTCTGGTCTCTGAAATAACCCACCCTAGTGGGGCACAAAGCTGCTGGAGGCCAGAGCACGAGAGATGAGTTGCACGTGGGTTAGTGCTCCCTTTGCACATGAGGTGTAGCAGGATTCACTCCCATCTTCCCCCACCTGCTCGCTGGTGCTGAGGGGCCGGCCCCTTTCCTGCTGCCCCAACTCTTATTCCCACAATGCACTTTGTGCAGGGACCGTTGGTCTTTGTTGCAAGGCATGTGACTGGGAGCCAGGACCCTTCCCAAAGTATACAACTCCCCCGCCCCCCCATTCTGCTCACATTCTCTGGCTGCCTCCAGCATGGGCTGAGCTCAGGGGTCAGATGGGCGACCTGCCCTGACGCTGTGATGGCATCAGGCACCTGAGCACAAGTCTGCTCACAAAGCTCTAATGGGCCTCAGACAAGCAAAACCACCTTAGTGGACCTCAGGACAAGGAAGCCAAAAAGCCTGGAGCACAAGGACCTCCCAGCAACTGCCCCAGCCCGTCCCACTGAGATTTAAACTCAGATTGGAGAATTCAGAGTCATTAGTGCTGCCCCTTACACCTGGGACCTAGACAGAAGGCCTGAGGTAGACACCTGGGACACTCAGTTCTCAGTCTGGCCTCTGCTCTCCTGGCTTCCCTCCAGCTGCTTCATCTCTCAGGACTCTCTGGCTACGTCTACACGGCACGTTTATTTTGGAATAAGCTATTCTGGAACAGTTATTTCAAAATAGCACGTCTACACTGCAGGGAAACCTCAAAATGAGTCTGAGGAGGCTTCCCTAATGTAGATGTGTTACCTTGATTTAGAGCCCCAGGAGGAATAACTTAGAATGGCCCTGAGAAGGGGATGTTTTGAAATAGCAGAAGTGGAGCATGTACACGCGCCTCATTTTGAAATAGCTATTTCAGAATAGTTATTTTTCTGCGTACAGTGAGGTCTACAGAAGTTGGAATTAGCCGTCCGTTATTTCAGAGTTACTTCAAAATAACGGAATTGCTGTCTAGACTCTTGCCTTGTTATTTTGGAATAATGGCCATTGTTTCAAAATAACTTTTCTGTGTGGACAGAACCTCTGTCCTGCCCCAGTTCTGATGCTTTCTGGACAAACTCCATGTTAGGACCAGTCACAATCTGGGGTCAGTAATGGTCCGTCCCACCTGAGATGT